>NW_021703774.1:107004741-107403588 GCF_005190385.1 Monodon monoceros
CCCCCCCCCCCCCCCCCCCCCCCGCGGCCTGAGTGAGCCAGAGACCCCCGAATCAGCGGCTCCTTTAACCCTGTCCTGTCTGAGCAAAAAACAGACGCCCTCCAGCGACCTACACGCAGAGGCAGGGCCAAATCCAAAGCTGAGCTCCTGTAAGCTGTGAGAACAAAGAAGAGAAAGGGAAATCTCTCCCAGCAGCCTCAGAAGCAGCGGATTAAAGCTCCACAATCAACTTGATATACCCTGCATCTGTGGAATACCTGAATAGACAAGGAATGATCCCAAATTGAAGAGGTGGACTTTAGGAGCGAGATCTATGATTTTTTTCCCTTTTCCTCTTTTTGTGAATGTGTACGTGTATGCTTCTGTGTGAGACCTTGCCTGTATAGTCTTGGTTCCACCATTTGTCCTAGGGCTCTATCTGTCCATGGTTTTTTAAAAAAAATTTTTTTCTCAATAATTAATTTTAATTGTAATAACTTTATTATACTTTACCTTCGTTCTTTCTTTCTTTCTTTCCTTCCTTCCTTCCCTCCTTTAGACAACGAATCACCCCAAATTGAGGAGGTGGTCTCTGAGAGCAAGATTTATGATTTTCCCCCCTTTACCTCTTTTTGTGAAGGTGTATGTGTATGCTTCTGTGTAAGATTTTCTCTGTATAGCTTTGCTTCCAACATTTGTCCTAAGGTCCTATCCGTCCCTTTTTTTTTTTTTTCTAAATATTTTTTAATTCAATAACTATATTATACTTTATTTTATTTTTACTTATCTTCTTTCTTTCTGTCTTTTTTCCTTCTTTCCCTCCTTCCTTCCTTCCTTCCTTCATCCCTCCCTCCTTTCTTTCCTTCTTTGCTTCTTTCTTCCTTCCTTCCTTTCCTCCTTTCCTTCTTTCTTTCCTCATACTTCTACTAATTCTCTCTACTTTTTCTCCCTTTTATTCTGAGCCGTGTGGACGAAAGGCTCTTGGTGCTCCAGCCAGGAGTCAGGGCTCTGCCTCTGAGGTAGGAGAGCCAACTTCAGGACACTGGTCAACAAGAGACCTCCCAGCTCCACATAATATTAAACGGCGGAAATCTCCCAGTGACCTCCATCTTAACACCAGCACCCAGCTTCACTCAACGACCAGCAAGCCACAGTGCTAGACAACCTATGCCAAACAACTAGCAAAACAGGAACACAACCCCACCCATTAGCAGAGAGGCTGCCTAAAATCATAATAAGGCCACAGACACCCCAAAACACACCACCAGACGTGAACCTGCCCACTAAAGAGACAAGATCCAGCCTCATCCACCACAACACAGGCACTAGTCCCCTCCACCAGGAAGCCTACACAACCCACTGAAACAACCTTAGCCACTGGAGACAGACATCAAAAACAACGGGAACTACGAACGTGCAGCCTGCAAAAAGGAGACCCCAAACACAGTAAGATAAGCAAAATGAGAAGACAGAAAAACACACAGCAGATGAAGGAGCAAGATAAAAATGCACCAGACCTAACAAATGAAGAGGAAATAGGCAGTCTACCTGAAAAAGAATTCAGAATAATGATAGTAAGGATGACCCAAAATCTTGGAGGTAGAATGGACAAAATGCAAGAAACAGTTAACAAGGACCTAGAAGAAATAAAGATGAAACAAGCAATGATGAACAACGCAATAAATGAAATTAAAAGTACTCTAGATGGGATCAATAACAGAATAACTGAGGCAGAAGAACGGATAAGTGACCTGGAAGATAAAATAGTGGAAATAACTACTGCAGAGCAGAATAAAGAAAAAAGAATGAAAAGAACTGAGGACAGTCTCAGAGACCTCTGGGACAACATTAAACGCACCAACATTCGAATTATAGGGGTTCCAGAAGAAGAAGAGAAAAAGAAAGGGACTGAGAAAATATTTGAAGAGATTATAGTTGAAAACTTCCCTAATATGGGAAAGGAAATAGTTAATCGAGTCCAGGAAGCACAGAGAGTCCCATACAGGATAAATACAAGGAGAAATACACCAAGACACATACTAATCAAACTGTCAAAAATTAAATACAAAGAAAGCATATTAAAAGCAGCAAGGGAAAAACAACAAATAACACACAAGGGAATCCCCATAAGGTTAACAGCTGATCTCTCAGCAGAAACCCTACAAGCCAGAAGGGAGTGGCAGGACATACTGAAAGTGATGAAGGAGAAAAACCTGCAACCAAGACTACTCTACCCAGCAAGGATCTCGTTCAGATTTGATGGAGAAATTAAGACCTTTACAGACAAGCAAAAGCTGAGAGAGTTCAGCACCACCAAACCAGCTTTACAACAAATGCTAAAGGAACTTCTCTAGACAAGGAACACAAGAGAAGGAAAAGACCTATAATAACGAACCCAAAACAATATAGAAAATGGGAATAGGAACATACATATCGATAATTACCTTAAATGTAAATGGACTAAATGCTCCCACCAAAAGACACAGATTGGCTGAATGGATACGAAAACAAGACCCTTATATATGCTGTCTACAAAAGACCCACTTCAGACCTAGAGACACATACAGACTGAAAATAAGGGGATGGAAAAAGATATTCCATGCAAATGGAAACCAAAAGAAAGCTGGAGTAGCAATTCTCATATCAGACAAAATAGACTTTAAAATAAGGACTATTAAAAGAGACAAAGAAGGATACTACATAATGATCAAGGGATCGATCCAAGAAGAAGATATAACAATTGTAAATATTTATGCACCCAACATAGGAGCACCTCAATACATAAGGCAAATACTAGCAGCCATAAAAGGGGAGATCGACAGTAACACATTCATAGTAGGGGACTTTAACACCCCACTTTCACCCATGGACAGATCATCCAAAATGAAAATAAATAAGGAAACACAAGCTTTAAATGATACATTAAACAAGATGGACTTAATTGATATTTATAGGACACTCCATCCAAAAACAACAGAATACACATTTTTCTCAGGTGCTCATGGAACATTCTCCAGGATAGATCATATCTTGGGTCACAACTCAAGCCTTGGTAAATTTAAGAAAATTGAAATTGTATCAAGTATCTTTTCTGACCACAACGCCATGAGACTAGATATCAATTACAGGAAAAGATCTGTAAAAAATACAAAAACATGGAGGCTAAACAATACACTACTTAATAATGAAGTGATCACTGAAGAAATCAAAGAGGAAATAAAAAAATACCTAGAAACAAATGACAATGGAGACAAAACGACCCAAAACCTATGGGATGCAGCAAAAGCAGTTCTAAGGGGGAAGTTTATAGCAATACAAGCCCACCTTAAGAAGCAGGAAACATCTCGAATAAACAACCTAACCTTGCACCTCAAGCAATTAGAGAAAGAAGAACAAAAAAACCCCAAAGCTAGCAGAAGGAAAGAAATCATAAAAATCTGATCAGAAATAAGTGAAAAAGAAATGAAGGAAACAATAGCAAAGACCAATAAAACTAAAAGCTGGTTCTTTGAGAAGATAAACAAAATAGATAAACCACTAGCCAGACTCATCAAGAAAAAAAGGGAGAAGACTCAAATCAATAGAATTAGAAATGAAAAAGGAGAAGTAACAACTGACACTGCAGAAATAAAAAAAATCATGAGAGATTACTACAAGCAACTCTATGCCAATAAAATGGACAATCTGGAAGAAATGGACAAATTCTTAGAAATGCACAACCTGCCAAGACTGAATCAGGAAGAAATAGAAAATATGAACAGACCAATCACAAGCACTGAAATTGAAACTGTGATTAAAAATCTTCCAACAAACAAAAGCCCAGGACCAGATGGCTTCACAGGTGAATTCTATCAAACGTTTAGAGAAGAGCTAACACCTATCCTTCTCAAACTCTTCCAAAATATAGCAGAGGGAGGAACACTCCCAAATTCCTTCTACGAGGCCACCATCACCTTGATACCAAAACCAGACAAGGATGTCACAAAGAAAGAAAACTACAGGCCAATATCACTGATGAACATAGATGCAAAAGTCCTCAACAAAATACTAGCAAACAGAATCCAACAGCACATTAAAAGGATCATACACCATGATCAAGTGGGGTTTATTCCAGGAATGCAAGGATTCTTCAATATACGCAAATCTATCAATGTGATAAACCATATTAACAAATTGAAGGAGAAAAACCGTATGATCATCTCAATAGATGCAGAGAAAGCTTTTGACAAAATTCAACACCCATTTATGAAAAAAACCCTGCAGAAAGTAGGCATAGAGGGAACTTTCCTCAACATAATAAAGGCCATATATGACAAGCCCACAGCCAACATCATCCTCAATGGTGAAAAACTGAAAGCATTTCCACTAAGATCAGGAACAATACAAGGTTGCCCACTCTCACCACTCTTATTCAACATAGTTTTGGAAGTTTTAGCCACAGCAATCAGAGAAGAAAAGGAAATAAAAGGAATCCAAATCGGAAAAGAAGAAGTAAAGCTGTCACTGTTTGCAGATGACATGATACTATACATAGAGAATCCTAAAGATGCTACCAGAAAACTACTAGAGCTAATCAATGAATTTGGTAAAGTAGCAGGATACAAAGTTAATGCACAGAAATCCCTGGCATTCCTATATACTAATGATGAAAAATCTGAAAGTGAAATCAAGAAAACACTCCCATTTACCATTGCAACAAAAAGAATAAAATATCTAGGAATAAACCTACCTAAGGAGACGAAAGACCTGTATGCAGAAAATTATAAGACACTGATGAAAGAAATTAAAGATGATACAAATAGATGGAGAGATATACCATGTTCTTGGATGGGAAGAATCAACATTGTGAAAATGACTCTACTACCCAAAGCAATCTACAGATTCAATGTAATCCCTATCAAACTGCCACTGGCATTTTTCACAGAACTAGAACAAAAAATTTCGCAATTTGTATGGAAACACAAAAGACCCCGAATAGCCAAAGCAATCTTGAGAACGAAAAAAGGAGCTGGAGGAATCAGGCTCCCTGACTTCAGACTATACTACAAAGCTACAGTAATCAAGACAGTATGGTACTGGCACAAAAACAGAAAGATAGATCAATGGAACAGGATAGAAAGCCCAGAGATAAACCCACGCACATATGGACACCTTATCTTTGATAAAGGTGGCAGGAATGTACAGTGGAGAAAGGCCAGCCTCTTCAATAAATGGTGCTGGGAAAACTGGACAGGTACCTGTAAAAGTATGAGATTAGATCACTCCCTAACACCATACACAAAAATAAGCTCAAAATGGATTAAAGACCTAAATGTAAGGCCAGAAACTATCAAACTCTTAGAGGAAAACATAGGCAGAACACTCTATGACATAAATCACAGCAAGATCCTTTCTGACCCACCTCCTAGAGTAATGGAAATAAAAACAAAAATAAACAAATGGGACCTAATGAAACTTCAAAGCTTTTGCACAGCAAAGGAAACCATAATCAAGACCAAAAGACAACCCTCAGAATGGGAGAAAATATTTGCAAATGAAGCAACTGACAAAGGATTAATCTCCAAAATTTACAAGCAGCTCATGCAGCTCAATAACAAAAAAACAAACAACCCAATCCAAAAATGGGCAGAAGACCTAAATAGACATTTCTCCAAAGAAGATATACAGAATGCCAACAAACACATGAAAGAATGCTCAACATCATTAATCATTAGAGAAATGCAAATCAAAACTACAATGAGATATCATCTCACACCAGTCAGAATGGCCATCATCAAAAAATCTAGAAACAATAAATGCTGGAGAGGGTGTGGAGAAAAGGGAACACTCTTGCACTGCTGGTGGGAATGTGAATTGGTTCAGCCACTATGGAGAACAGTATGGAGGTTCCTTAAAAAACTACAAATAGAATTACCATATGACCCAGCAATCCCACTACTGGGCATATACCCTGAGAAAACCATAATTCAAAAAGAGTCATGTACCAAAATGTTCATTGCAGCTCTATTTACAATAGCCCGGAGATGGAAACAACCTAAGCGCCCATCATCGGATGAATGGATAAAGAAGATGTGGCACATATATACAATGGAATATTACTCAGCCTTAAAAAGAAATGAAATTGAGCTATTTGTAATGAGATGGATAGACCTAGAGTCTGTCATACAGAGTGAAGTAAGTCAGAAAGAAAAAGACAAATACCGTATGCTAACACATATATATGGAATTTAAGGGGAAAAAAAATGTCATGAAGAACCTAGGGGTAAGACAGGAATAAAGACGCAGACCTACTGGAGAACGGACTTGAGGATATGGGGAGGGGGAAGGGTGAGCTTTGACAGGGCGAGAGAGAGTCATGGACATATACACACTAACAAACGTAGTAAGGTAGATAGCTAGGGGGAAGCAGCCGCAAGACACAGGGATATTAGCTCGGTGCTTTGTGACAGCCTGGAGGGGTGGGATAGGGAGAGTGGGAGGGAGGGAGACGCAAGAGGGAAGACATATGGGAACATATGTATATGTATAACTGATTCACTTTGTTATAAAGCAGAAACTAACACACCATTGTAAAGCAATTATACCCCAATAAAGATGTTTAAAAAAAAAAAAAACACCCTAAAAGTAAATATAAGCATTTCTACTATTCAATAATAACCACAAAAGTCTGAGTTTTCATCCAATGGCAGGGTGAGAAGATTTAAAGGGACAGTAGGAGGCAACAATATGATCACTTTCTCAATTACATCCCGTGCATCCTGCATATTTAACATACTGGTCTGAGGCTGTAATTAAAATGTCTCCTAGAACTCACAAATAGAACTCTGGAAACATAAGATTTCTTTTGTGGGAAGATTCTTTACTAGTGATTATGCTTTCTAGTTCTTATTTCATCAACTTTGGTAAGTTATATTTTTCTAGGATTTTTTCCATTTGAAATGCACATTTTCCAACTTACTGGCATAAGGTTTTCTATCTTATATTTCTATTATCCTTTTGATCTTTGTGTGTTCTCCTTTTTCATTCCTAATATTAGTTGTACCTTCTCTCTATATATTTTTAAAATTTCCTTAATCAGTCTTTCCAGGGGTTAATCTCTTCAAAGAGCCAGTCTTTGGCTTTGTTGATCATCTTAATTCTATCTATTATCTGTTTCCTTCGTTTAAGATTGTTTCCTTCTTTTTACTTTCTTTGGGAATATTCTGTTGTTTTGTTTCTCCCTTCTCATGGTTGATGCTTCGCTTATTAATTTTAAGCCATTCTTCTTTTACCAAATAAACATTTAAAGCTGTTTTCTTTCATGTGTACTTTGGAGAACCCATCGTCATCCTCTGTCATGGCCGCTTTTCAGTGATCTGAGTGAATTCACTGCATACCATAAATTTTGAGTGCAGTGTCATGCGATTCTTGCTCTTTACACTTTTTGATTTCATGTTGACCCCCAAGTTAGTAAGTAATGTGTTTTTGCTTTTTTAAAACTCTTTCTTGAAGCATAATAATAGAAGTTATAAACATATATTCATATAGCACAGAAAAGCACACACATAATAGCTTGAAAAAGTTTCAGAAATGGTACACACCCATGTTTCCACAGATTAGGATTTAAACAGAGATAACGAGCACTTCTTTACTGAGGCGGGAATTCACATAACATGTTAGCCATATTGAAGTGTACAATTCGGTACATTCACAAGGTTGTACAACCACTAGCTCTATCGAGTTCCAACACATTTTCATTACCCCAAAGAAAACCCTATCCCCATTAAGCAGCCACTCCCCATTCCTCTCTCCTCTCAGGCCCGGCAACCACAATCTGCTTTCTGTCTCTGGATCTTTAAGTGATGTGCTTTTAAGTGTCTAAATGTATGGAGGTTTTAAGTTGTAATTTTTTTCTGCTTTCTAACTTAATGATGGTACAGTCTTCTTTTTTTTTTTTTTTTTTGTGGTACACGGGCCTCTCACTGTTGTGGCCTCTCCTGTTGCAGAGCACAGGCTCCAGACACGCAGGCTCAGTGGCCATGGCTCACGGGCCCAGCCGCTCCGCGGCATGTGGGATCTTCCCAGACCGGAGCACAAACCCGTGTCCCCCGCATGGGCAGGCGGACTCAACCACTGTGCCACCAGGGAAGCCCCGGTACAGTCTTATAATACTGATTCTTTAAACTTTTTTGAGATTTGATATTTGCTTTAAGCCTTAATTCAACATCAGTTTTCGTAAATGTAATGTGTGATTTGGAAAGAATATATACTTACCAGTGGTTGAGTGCAGTGCTTTGTATAAGTTCTTTACATCAAACTTGTTAATCATGTTGTTCAAAATCTTTTTAACTTGACTGAATGTTTTTGGCTGTTTGATCTATCAATTACTAAGGAAAAAGTGTTAAATCTCCCACTCTGATCATGGATTTGTCAATTACTCCTTGAAATACTGTCAGTTTTTGCTTTAGTGATAGACTTTTCAGAGAACACAGAGAGGCATGAATCAAAGCAGAAACTTCAAATGTGCTACATTTGCAAAGAGATTATCAGCTGGCTCAGTCTTTTCTGCCATATTAACCCAATTTAGTCAGTCTTTCCAGAATAAGGTGGCCCTTGCTCTATCTCCTGCCCCCTCTCTTTTCTCTCCCCCCATTCCAACAATACGTACACTTAAAATCCAAAGAATGGTCTAAGGAGATGTGGAATAAAAATACTTCTAGACCAAGTATCTCAAGATTAGATATCCAGCTATCCAATAAGGGAATTCCTTATTTCATTTAGCAATACAGCTGAAAATATCTTTAAAATTATTGTTTCACTAACTACCATACAACCTTATAGTTTTTCATTTTCTGCAAGGGTCACTGGGCACCAGGACAGTATTGGGCTGCGGGTAGACCAAGCACTATTGGCATCTCGTGTCTGTGTGGCCTCCAGTGTTGTGCTGCTTCTTCATCAGGCAGTGAAGGATGAATGGTGATTCGGTCCACTAGCAGGGAAAGCCTCTATCATCCCACCGCTGAATTCACTCTGTGTTTATTTGCTACCTTAGCCAGAACAGGAAAGAGAAGCATAGGTAGTGAATGGTTGGGCCGGGTCCAGCATCTTTATTCCTTGTTACCTTCTACATCTAATACAATTGCTAACGGAAATAATTACTGTCTTTACCTGGTGGCGACATTCTATTTTGCTTATGAGACAGGCTGACAGATGTGCTTTGAAAAAAGCAGCAAACGCCTTGCACTGAGCTTGGATTCGTTTCCCTTAGCAGGTGATTTCAGTAACTTCATGTCATTTTTCACCTGGCAGGTCAAGGAAAGCCAAGTTTTGAGAGAAACAAAGCTTGTTCCTTGGAGTGGAGCAATGCCACGGAAGGTGAAACAACTTCATTTTTCCATGCAGATGTGGGTGCCCTTCTAGTTTTTGCAGGGAGAGGTGCCTGGATTTGCTCCGATCAACTTGTGGTGCTCATACTAATTGGTTGTTTGAAATGGGCTGCCCAGCTGGCAGCTGTATGAGCCGCCAGAATGGCCCTGGGGTGGCTGAGTCATTTCTCTCCCGAAGACTGAATGGCCTATTATTTGAAAGGGAAGATGGAGCCAACCCAGTTTGTCCCAACTTGCTGTGGGTGACCTAGGGAGGGGGCCGCCTCTCCTGGCTCTTGAACTCTGAAGAAACCATTTGCATCTTAGCACAAGAAACAGCCTGGGGAGCTGGTGCTACCTCTGGTTCCCTGGAGCCTGGAGGGCAGAGAAGGTCATCAATTCTGCTGGGCCAGTGTACAGTGTGAGAAAGAGACCCGGAGATGAGTCATGGTGTGCAAACCAGGCAGCTGGCGTGGTTTATAATATTTGGGGTTCTTTACTCTACCCCAGGACCCTTGTCTTGATCATCTTTTCTGAGCTGAGAAGTAATGGCAAAGAAAAGGACTGTGGAGCAGATAATGACTTGTGGTGATGAACACTCTAATATTCACTTATAGAGCCCTGTATGTAGCTAGTCCATGTACATGTATTTATTGAACATCTATTATGTGCCAGGAATGGTACTGAGTGCTGTGAGGGATATAAAAACAGAAGCCCAACAAGATCTCTGCCCTCAAACTCCTTATAGTCTAATCAGGGGCCCAAGACATAAATACAAAACATTAAAGAACAATACAATAGTTAAATGAGGCCAGAGTCATCAACATTAAAAAAAAAAGCCAAACTCATTTCTCACAGTTGATAAATTTCTCTCAACCCCCAGAGGTGGACAAATGACTTGAATCTTCAGCAGAACTGCCTGTGTGAATAATAATGAACAGAGGCAACATTCTTGAGGGCTTACTATAGATAGAACATTTCTAATCCCCTTACCATGATTTTATTTAATCTTCAGAAAAATCACTAAAATGTAACAAAAATCTTAAAGAGTGAGGCACGATTCAGGTTTAAAACTAGATACTGCAGTAAACACCACTCCTTTGAATTTCAGCCTTGGCCCGATTTGTGTCAAAGCCTGGAACAAAAATTCTTTATGCTGTCACATGTTGCATCTGAGAAGTTGATCCAGGTCCAGGCTGTAATATTGTGATATAGACTCATAAGTGTACAAACAAGCCCGTGACACTGCGTCATAGGGGTTAAGGGCAGGAGGCAGGAACAAACCTTGGTTAATAGGACAGCTTTGTGGAGGAGAAAGCCTTTCAATACAGTTCAGATGTTCTATTTACAGATTAGGAACTAAGGTAGAGATTGAAAGTTTCAACCTATGAACTTTCAACCAAGCATCTCAAGATTAGATATCCAGCTATCAAACTGTTTAACAAAGGAGCAACTTGGTTCTCATATGGCTGGGGAACAGCTCCTTAGGATACCAGAGTATAAAACTGTGATCTTTTACAGCCTCACTCTTCAGCGTTCTCAGGGGACTTCCTCTGGGGTAGCGGAATACTGCGTGAATAAGATGTAATACCAACCTTAAGCGCCTGGCACTTAAGGCCCTGCTCAGATTCAGGGCTTTAGCCCCTCTTCAGCGCCATCTTCCAGTGGGACACAGAGTTCACGCTCTGACAGCATCCATTGGCTTTTGCCACCTTTCCATCAGCCAGCTCAGTGGGCATGCAGAGCACCTACTGTGGGTCACGCACTGTGCTCACCTTGGTCGCAGATGCCATGATGTCCCCTGCCCGTGTCTGGAATGCCCACCCACTGCCCATTGCCTGGGCCCTGCTATGTGTCCTTGATGACCAAGCCTACGTTGCATCCCCTCCAGGGAGCCTAGGTTGGGTGACATATTCTCCTCTGTGCTCTCATTTATTGGTGTTGTGTCTCTGGGCGTGGCTTAATCCCTAGACTGTATGTTCCTTAAGGGTAGAGACTCATCCATGTTGTATCCCTAGCACTTGTCATCGAGCTTGGCGCATAGCAGGTGCTCAATAGATGTTTGAACTTAAAAGGAAAGGCTAGTGGGGACGTATGTGAGAGTCTTATATTCAAAGTCATCGGGAGGGTAGGGTAAAATGGGGCAGTGCATGTGTTAAGTGACTGAATGATTATTTTCCCTGGGGAGGAAAAATGTGCGCAGATTCCTTGGCATTCTTTTCTGTGCAGGGGAATCTCTGCTTTCTGTGGGCTGATCATCATCTCCACTGGAGGCATGTCCTACTCTAGAGGGGAGGGTGTAGATCTCAGCCCAGCCCCTGCCCCTTGCAGTGGGGGAGGGTAAAAATGAGAGTAGGTGTTGCTGACCTAACAGGATCAAAGATGAGGATGGGTACTAGGAAGGACAGAAGTTTGAGTCACAGTCCAAGATGCTATGACTGGTTATGTGATGACTTGCGTGGCAGTTATGGTCAGGAAGCCCAGTGTGGAAAACTGGAGGGACAGAGGCCCCAAATTCTGTGGCCACTCTGCCAGTGGCCACCAATAGCACAACAAGAAGAATAAACACTTGTAGAGGGCTTTACTATCAGCGAGGCATTGTTCTAAGCCCTTTCTATAGTCATGTAACAGGACTAGCTGGGGAAGAAGGGGTCCAGGTCTACAAAAGGGTCCTCTGAAATGTACTGACTTCATAGAGAAGAGGGAATTGGTGCGGTTTCAAGCACCTCCTCAGAGGAGGTCAAGATCAGAGCGAGGAAGAGTACATGTAATCCTGAGGTTGGCCTTGAAGAATTAGAGAAACCACCAGCCTATGTCCCCAACCTGGCCCAGCAGCCAGGCCTCCGGTAGGGGGAGCCTTTGGGGGCCCGGCTTCCTCTCGTAGCCTTTTCGGCTGCCCATCCCGATGAGCTCAGAGCGGCCCCTTTGGAGTGGCCCTGCCACGCCCTGGATGCCCCCAGACCGCCCCCTCGCCACCCCGAACCTGCCTGTCAGGATCGGGCTTCCTGCTGGGAGGAATATAAATATGGATGGAGCATGGCATCTTCAAACATCGCACAAGAGCAGAGGGACAGCCAGTTCCAAATGATAATATTTGAAAAGCCACAGGGAGCCTCTGTTGCTGTCGAGTTAGAATTGCTCGTCTTTCATGTGATTAAAGAAGCCCTCGTGTGGTTTTTTTCTTTTCCTTAGAGACATACCAGGGTGTCTCCTCTCCTACTACAGCACTGAATGGTTTTTAAGGTTTCTAAGTAGACTGCATTTACATTTGCTACTCATTCTCTAAATGAAAGGCACGCTGAAACACATTAATGAGCATCCTGATTACTGCAGCCCTTGAGAAATTAATTAATGACAATGCAGTGTGCATGTGACATTCCCCCTGCTCCCCAAGATGAGTCAGAGAGCCCAGGAGCTGCATCCAGCCCCAACCGAGAGCCGCCACACACAGCTTCAGCCAAGGGTCTGCTTTTCCTGGACACATTTTGAGTTGCTTTTCCTAGAGAATGCTATTCCCTGGATAATTAAGCAATAGTGTCTTTCTCATGGCCTGGAGTTTTCCCCCTAAACTAGGTGGTCTTAGCTGGAAGAGCCTTTAGTTTGTCTTGTTTCTTTTCCTTCTTCTTGTTTTTTTGTTTATTTTTGTTTGTATGTTTGTTTTTAGAAACCAGTATTAAGCACCAGCTCTTACCTGGTCTTTCCCTTATAAAATAACCCACACTTAAATGGTGCTTATTTTGTCAGGGACTCTGTGTGTACACATTTATTTATTCAATCTCACAATAACTCTGGGGTAGGTGCTGTTATTATCCGTGTCTTATAAAGAGTGAAATAAAGGAACAGAGCTGTCAATTAAGTCACTTAAGGTCACACAGCTAGTAAGTGGCAGAGTCAGAATCTGAACTCAAGGGATTGGCTCAGAATCCATGCCTTAACGACTAATCACATCTACACCTACCCAAACATTTGTATTTTGGGTCAAGTTTTTAAAATCCAAAATGTGTTTATTGAGGTGGTTTCTTATTTATCTTGACTCGGGGTGCTTTCTGTGCTGCTTCTGCCCGAAGGGACATCCTTCAATGACCTTGTTTTGCCTCCCAAACTACTGTTTGAGCATGGATAAATACCGGGTAATTTTTTTTTTTTGCGGTATGTGGGCCTCTCACTGCTGTGGCCTCTCCCGTTGCGGAGCACAGGCTCCGTACGCGCAGGCCCAGTGGCCATGGCTCACGGGCCCAGCCGCTCCATGACATGTGGGATCTTCCCGGACCGGGGCATGAACCCATGTTCCCTGCATCGGCAGGCGGACTCTCAACCACTGCGCCGCCAGGGAAGCCCAATACTGGGTAATTTCATAGCATCCAAGCATTTCACATCCAGAGACAGGAGTTGGGCTCTGCGCCAGGAGTTTTGTTTGTGTTTTTTTCTTCTCTTCTGGGGAGGGATGAAGGAGATCCTTCATAAGAAGCATATTCTCAGGCTGAAGAGGGTGGAAGGAAGTTGACATTTTTTAGATGAGGATCCAGAGGCTCAGAGAGGTCTATTATCTGCTCAGGGTCATGCAGATTGGTTTTTGTTGTTGTTGTTTTCTGTGTGTGTGTGTGTGTGTGTGTGTGTGTGTGTGTGTGTGTGTGTTTTCTTGGTCTGACTCTGCAAAACTACAAACTGGCTGATTCCAAATTGCTGTTCTTTCCACCACACTGCACTGTGTCCATGCGGTTCTACTGGATGAAGCATTTGCTGAGATGGCTACGCTTTACACTTATTTCTGATCTCAGGGCTAATGTAAGAATGAAGCAACCTTACAAGTGTGAATCCCATATGCCAGGTTCTTAAAAGAGTTGTGCAACTTTTTGGCACCCCCAGGAAGCCCTGAAATAAAGCTGAGGATCAGAGTAGCATTCACGGTCATCCTGGTAGCAGTCACATTTACCTCATAAAAACAGAGAGGCTGCAAAGACTCAGCAAGACACCTCCAGAAGTAGCTTTAGTTGGCCAGTGTTTCCAGGTAAGAGAAAGAAAACAATCCTAAAAGAAAGCGATTTGCACCAAGAGCAGCACGTCTTCCAGGCAACACGCAGCCTCAGAAACCTTCTTTCCCCCGCACAAAGCCCTGTGGGCCTGGGAGCACCCTCCATGCGGTAGCACAGAGCAATGTGGCTTACAGGCTGGGAACAGGGGGGTTTGAACTCAGCCTAGACACAGGCTCAAGCCTCAGCGCTGCCATGTCCTAACTATGAGGTCTGAGGCGAACTAGGTCCTTCTTCAGCCTCTGTTTCAGCATCTATAAGCTGGGAGAGTAATTGTACCAGTGTCACAGGACTTTTGTGACCAGACAATATATGTAAGGAGCACACAAGGTGTAACATACACAATAAGCACTTAACAGTAGTAGCTATTCTTCGCGTCCATAGTGCTCGTTGCCAGATTCTCCCTTCTTCTAAGCACCCACTGCTCCCTCTGAAATGCCCTCCACTCAGGATTCTGCTCAAAGGGCAGCTCATCAGCAGACCTTCCCTGACCACGCCACCCAGGGGAGCTCGTATCCTCCCACCTTGCTTTATGCTTTTCCTGGTGTGGCTCACTATCAGATGCCAGGTTACACAGCCATGTGTTTGTTTGTTGATTGGCTGTCGCCTTCCCAAGAACACTAGCGCCATGATGACAGCAACTGTGTCGGGTTCACTACTGGGTTCTTGGTGGCTAGACCAGTGTCTGCCATTTGGGGGGTACCAAGTCAGTGCTTCCTGAAGGACCTGAGTACAAGGCATCTCTTCTGAGTAGATTCTGATTCTATACAATGGCACAGCCTAAAAGTGGACGTCGGGCACAGGAGCTGTTGTGTACCTGGGACAAGCCTTGGGTTTCAGGGTGACAGCAGAGTGCCCGAGAGGCCTGACCCTCTGAGGCGCCGAGCTGTGCTCCGGGGAGCCCTACACCCCGAAGTGCCCAGCAAACACTGCCCTGGGCTGGAGGGATCCGAATCCACGCGTCGCTTTCTTTGCTGGAAAGTTATAGCCTGAAGTCACTATCGGGCGCCCCCCTCCCCTCTCTCTCAGGATTCATTATGGCTGGTGCAACTTCCTCAAGGACCAAAAAGCACGTCTTAAAAGTAATCCGTGGCAATGGATAGTTTACTGCTTTTACACTCAGGAATGATTTTTTTTAAAAGGCAGCACAGGGCTTCCCTGGTGGCGCAGTGGTTGAGAGTCCGCCTGCCGATGCAGGGGACGCGGGTTCGTGCCCCGGTCCGGGAAGATCCCACATGCCGCGGAGCGGCTGGGCCCGTGAGCCATGGCCGCTGAGCCTGCGCATCCGGAGCCTGTGCTCCGCAACGGGAGAGGCCACAGCAGTGAGAGGCCCGCATACCGCAAAAAAAAAAGATAGTAAAGGCGGCACATAGCTCAGATCATGATTTTCAATAAGTAAAAGCAAAAGTGAGTTTTGCTCCTGGCTGCTACTGAGATGCAGCAACCTGTGTTGGTCACACCTCCTCGGCCCCCCGGGGCTGGCACCTGGTGGGTGGGTACGAAGAGCTGCCTCCTTCCTGCTGCTGCCTGGGGAGAAGCCAGAGGAAACAAGGCTCAGCGAGCATTCTGCACCCTGGCCCCAGTGCGCCCAGCCTCCTTGGCTCACACACCCCATCAAGATCCAGAGAGAGGGTGAACTGGATACAGTAACGCACCTCAGAGTCACCAGAGCCACCAGTGGGGGTTGATTTAGAGGAGCCTCTAAAGGGCATGTGGTTTCTCCAAAGTGCACAGTGCTTGTAAATTCTAAGCACTTGAGAAATCGAGCAAGAGGAAAAACTAATTAAATAATATAACAAATAGCAAAACAGAAAGCATGCTCCGTAAACTCTAGCATGACCTAGCAATTCATGCTAGAATTTAGTTAATTTAGATAATTCATGTTCGAATTTAGTTTCCTGCTGGGTAGTGAGATTGGCAAGGTAAAGAAGAAGCTGTCTCTGGTCATTAGCTGTCAATTACTGTCAATGCTGTAGGCAGTATTTCCATGTTAACACACATGTGATATAGCATCACTATGACAGTAACTCTACTGCATAAGGCCTGTGGACAGATGCAATCATGAAGAGATATAATACCTCGAATCATGCATTTGGGTGCAGGGAGAACCTGAACTGTCCCAATGATGCAGCAGGGTGGGTCCGGAAGTACGCAGGGAACATGTTTTTCCTTAGCCATTCCACGTAAAATCACAAGTCTGTGGCTCTCTGGAAAAACCTAGCTGGATTTCCTGGGCAACGTTCAGGTCTCTGGCTGTGGATGGGTTGTTTCTATTAATTATTTTCTCCCTGGCTTGGAGTGTTTCTTTGATACACATGGCTCTTATTGAAGGGAACATTTATTTGGGATTTCCTGGGCAAGGTTGTGCCAGAGAAGGAGTGGCCTCCCGCTAGGCAGGGATGCTCTCTCATGGACGTACACAGTTCCCACTGTGGAAAATTAGGATACCGACAATCTGGTGTCCTAACAATCTCCTGGGAGGCTGGAGAACTCGATCCACACACCAGATGCTGGTCCCCACCAGACAGGGCCAGCAGATAGCCTGTGACCGTCAAGACCGCAGCCTGGCAAACAGATCTGAGAGCCTATGAAAGAGCTCCACGTTGTAAGTTTCATCCTCAAAACAATCCAGGTGGTGGGAAGCTTTCCTGCTCTCTCCCCTCCAACTCCTGCACCTACTTTGTGCCCCCATGAAACCTGATACTTCGTTCTAACACGGCACTTGTAACATTTTGCACTGATTTTTTTCCCCCATATCTGAAAGCCTCATGAGGACCCATGGGGGAGCCTGAGCCTGGCACAGTGCCTGGAACATAGCAGATAATACATGCTTGTTTGCTTATCTGTCAGAGGACCTTCCTGCTGAGCCTTGGCAGGGTGTGTATTTATGCACGGGAGCAGCCTCTGCCTTATAATCAAATGCATGATGGATCTGAACACAAAATGGGGCCAGGTGTGTAAAGAAATCCAACAAGATAGCTTGGGTCAGGAATGCTTACAAAAATTTCCTGGCCCAATCCCAAGGGCAAGGATGGCTCGAGTACCTGGGATTCAGCTTAGCCTGGTCAGTGGAATGTTCCCTCCTCTCCTGCAGGGCCCTTTGTGGAATCCTGGGAGACAGAAACTTAGCCCCAGGTCTCGGCTGATTGAAAACAAGGTCACCTTTGACAGTGACTTAAGGTCTCTCAGGACCCAAATCATATTCAGTTTCTCACCCTGTGGTGATAATCATGTTGTGGAAATCAATAATACACCCTTGTGTAGCAGACATCTGGCCTCCTGGGGTTTCTGTGATTGAGGAATGCGCACTGATGGTGGCAAAGAAAGGACTAGCCTACTTGGTTAGATCGGAGTCCTGTGGGAGCTGGGTGGGCCCTGCATGTGAACAGAGAGAAGAGGATGGAAGGGCCTTGCCCTAAGGAGTGGACTGGGAGGCTCACTGCTCCAGAAAAGATGGGCCTTTCCCCAACCTAAAGTGGGATCCAGAGCCCCTTCTCTGCAGCTCTGAGACTTGGTTTGGTCCTTCCTCACTGTGGAGTTGCTCGCCTGTGAAGGGAGGGCGTGTGTCGAGGGAACCCCATGCACACTGAAAGCCAGGCCCAGGCTTCCCTGGAGAGGCTTCGTGGCCCACAGAGCTTGAGGAATTCCTTCCTAGCAGCTTGTCAACTTTACCCACTTTACCCGAGATTTTGGCAACACAGATGCTTTTTTAAAGGGTAGATTTATTTCATTGCAAACAAAAGGGCATTCAGGCCCCAGGGCCCTGGATGGGTCTCAGAGTCTCCCATGCCCACCAGGGCCCAGGCTGTCTTCTCCACCCAGACAGCATCCTCCCTCCTGGGCCAGGCCAGAGGCTCCTGCATGGGATCAGGGGGGCTGCACTGTCTCCCAGATGAAGGTGAGAAAGATGGATGGACCGCTGCAGGCAACTAGCTCTGTGGGAACACAGAGCCCAGGCATCTGCTTGGGGCAGAAGCTCCAGGTGCCCTGTGAGAAAGCTGTCGGGGCCCTGGATGTCAGGGGAGGCTGATGGGCCGGGTGCTGGCTGCCAGCCAGGGAACACAGAATGTTCCTTCACAGAACAGCGAGTCCATCTGGGTGGGCAGCCGCTCCACAGCCAGGCTCGCCTTGGCTGTGCCTTTGCCATTTGGAAGGCCACGAGCTATCGTTGTTCTCTCAGATGCCCCTCTGCAAGGCCAAGAAGGCCGGTCCCATTGTCCCCTTGCCCTCCCCTCTGCCCTCCCACCTGCAGCCCAGATGCTCTCCCCCTGCTGCCACCTGTCTTTGTACAAGGCATGTCTTTTATTTTATTTAGTTATTGAATTTTTGAATTTTATTTTATTTTTTATACAGCAGGTTCTTATTAATTATCTATTTTATACGTATTAGTGTATTTATGTCAATCCCAATCTCCCATGTCTTTTAGAAATCTTTCGGGACAGGTCGGGAGGAGAAAGGCATGTTTTAATGGGGACATGAGCCATTTATTAAAGTCACCTGGCCAATCTCCTGTCAAATGTTAAGCTTTTCTGCCCCGCAGAAAGGAAGAAACACATCTGTGGAGTGTACACAGAACTGCTCAGAGAGGCTAGGCAGGGAGCCTGCTGCCACAGCACCATCAATTTCATCCTCATCGTCATCAAAAAGCATCTGATTGCCCAGACATCCAATTGAGAGGGAGATTTGGGCAGGAGGCCGCTGAACTTGAAAGGAGGAGGCGTGGATTTCAATCTCTGTCCTAGCTCTGTGCCTCTGAGCATGGCATGGGAAACCAAATTGTCCACTGCTGTTGTACACACAGCCCTCGACCTCCATATATCCCCAGCCCATGCCCATGGCAGACATGGCTAACCAATCCCTCTCCCCAAGAGCCTTAGAACATGGACTCTTTCTTTCTTTTTTGGCTGCGCTGGGTCTTCATTGCTGCGCGCTGGTTTTCTCTAGTTGCAGCGAGCAGGGGCTACTCTTTGTTGCGGTGCATGGGCTTCTCATTGCGGTGGCTTCTCTTGCTGCCGAACACGGGCTCTAGGCGCGTGAGCCTCAGTAGTTGTGCGCGGGCTCAGTAGCTGTGGCTCGCGGGCTCAGTAGCTGTGGCTCACGGGCTCAGTAGTTGTGGCTCGTGGGCTCAGTAGTTGTGGCTCGCGGGATCTAGAGAATAGGCTCAGTAGTTGTGGCACATGGGCTTAGTTACTCCACAGCATGTGGGATCGTCCCAGACCAGGGATTGAACCCAGGTCCCCTGTATTGGCAGGTGGATTCTTAACCACTGCGCCACCAGGGAAGTCCCGAGCATGAACTCTTAACACAGAGCTCCCGACAGCCAATGACCACTGATTTGAAGGGCACTCAAGATGAAACCTAGTTGCCATCACTACCCTAGGAATTTATAACCTGGAAATGAAATTTTGTACCAAGGACAGACCAGGACATTAAAAAGAGAGAGAGAGAGAGAGAGAGAGAGAGAGAGAGAGAGAGAGAGAAAGATAGGAAAGAAAAGAAAAAAGCTTAAAAATCAATAAAGAAATAAATTCACCTGAACAATCTGGACTGTCCAGATGAATGATACTTAATTTTTAGGCAAGATATCTGCACTGAATCATTTTATTTGGATAGACCCAGAGTTAGAGAGATATTGAAACATACCTTAAATCAGACGTGTTCTTTCTTCATACATATGGAGTTCTAGAAGGGAAGGAACCTTAGTCCAGCCTTTTCATTTCAGAGATGAGGAAATAAAAGCCTCAGGGGTTGTGATTCCCCAGCCCACCCAGCTTGGCGGAGGCCACGACAGAAAAGAACCCAGGTTTTCTGGTTCCCATCCCAGTGCCCTCTCCTCCACTGACTACACTGTCTTGCTTGGCATGAAAAAAAAAAAAACCCAAACAAAAAAACACAGCTATTTAAGGTACAGGCAATGAATGGTTTTCAATGGTGTTTGTGGTGAAAATTAACGAACCAATGGCCCCCTCACTGAGACCATAAAATATAAAGTACCAAACATTGCTTAATTGAACAGGGGGTCAGAACGCCTTCATTCTGGTGTCACTCCACCACTCCCTATTTGGATACCTAGGGAGAGTCACCTAACCCGTTTTTGACCTGGGTTTTCTTGCCTATACAGTGGACACCAATACTGCTGCCTGTACTTGCCCCACCAGGATATAGAAACAGAAAGCAAAAGATGCGGAACTTGTGGCTCCAGGAAAACAGCAGCCACCATGAGAGGGGTGATGAGCCATCTGGTAGTGTCTGTCATTCCAGGATTAGTGGCAACATTGGGCAAATGTGTGGGATAAATGCACCGCAGCTCAAGGATGACTCAGGTGCTTCAAAGGAGGGCCAGGCAGGCTTCAGAAATGGTCTTTATTTAGATGGGAATGTCAGGAAAAGGAAAAACTCAGAGGGAGCTTCCAAATGATGAAGACTTGGTCCAAGTTGGCAGGTGACCCAAGGGGTCCTTCCCTTCTCTTTCTTTGTCAGATGTCTCACGGAGGGTTCTGACATCAGGGTAAGGTCTAGGATGGAAACACTGCATGCATGCTTAATGAGTGTTAACTGAGGAACAGCTGATAGCATTAAGGACCAGCGTGTAACAAATTAGCACACAGGGGGTAACCCAAACACATTTCCCCATTGCATGTGTCAGGGCACCTCGCTGGGTGTTCCTGACATTCAGGAGCCCGGCTTTGGAACCTCATGCCCACCACACCAGAAATCACATCTATCTGGCACATCTGTACTTTTTCTGCCAAGTATTAATTCACATTTATAATAAATAAGGCATTTACACAAGTGGAGACGTTCAGAGTTCAGGATCTGTTCTGGTTTGAACTTTTCTGCCATCTCTGCCCTGTGTAACATCGGGCAATCATGTAACCTCGCTAATCCCTATACTTCTCTATGGCAAGGTCTTTGCCATAGGAAGTGGCAGTGTGTTCACACAAAATATCTTTCTAGGACGTGAATTAAACACCTGTTTCTCCCAGGTCTGGCAGTTTGCCATACTCCTGCAAAGGAAGGGCTGAACTGGCTTTATTCTCTTACTTCAATGGAGGAAAGACCTGTGAGCAGAAGGCATTTTAGGGAGAAAAAGGCTCCAAATAAGCCACTAGGTGGCGCAAGAGTTCTACCAATGAGACCACAGCTGGCCCATGGCCCTTTTAGAGAAATTCTGGAAAGGAATTTGAAGCACCCTAGAATTTCAAAGCAGGATTGGGCCTTAGAGATCATCTAGTTCAACCCTATCATTTTGAGGCCAGGTAAGTGGAGCTCAGAAAGATGAAAGATCTTTCCTGGTATAAACAACCAGTTAGTACAAAACTGGACTGAGAAACCAGGTCTCCTCCCTCTGGATTAAGCTCGTTCAGTCAGGCCACCATGTTTTCTTTCTCTCCTTAATGTGTGTCTTGGATTCTTGGCCACGACTGAAGCGAGAAGTGGCTTTGGTGTTGAGAATTAAACATAGGAAGGACAGGAAGGGAGTGGAGTTGCTAGGTCTCTTTCCCGGCAGTGTGGATGCACCTCTCAGCTGACCCAAGGGCCTGGGCTACAAGGTACAGAGAATTCAACTGTAGTCCTGCCCATCCAGGCTCAGTCTCTGCAGCCGCTGTTGTCCTGCCCCGGGCTGTAATTGATCAGATCATGATGCTCAAAGCCAAATAGGACCCAGCCTGGAGGAGGCAATGCTAGGTCCACTCTGCTCCGTGCTTGCCAAACACAAGTCACTGTCCTAAGACTTGGTTTTAGGCTTTAGTAAAGCGTTTAGGCCTTTAGGCAAAGGGAGGGTGAACTCCGCCATCAAATTTCCATCCAAAGACCACAGGGACCCAGAAAGTGAACCTGCCATGGTTTTTATTTTTCTATGTTCTTTAGTCTTTTGCATATGCCCTATCTTGTTCCAGAAAGGAATGAAAGTACAGCTGAACAGTAGGAATATTTCACATAGACCAAGAAATATTTGATGATAATGATGATTCATTCAACAGAATCTATCCAAAAATATTTATTGGATGCCAAATTTGTTTTTATATATGTTCTGGTTGATGTTGACACTCCATCAACCAGAAATCACATCTATCTGGACATCTGTGCTTTTCCTGCCAAGTATTAATTCACGTTTATAACAAATAAGGCATCTACACTAGTGGAGAGGTTCAGAGTGCAGGATCTGTTCTGGTTTGAACTTTTCTGCCACTTCTGCCCTGTGTAACACTGGTCAATCATGTAACCTTGCTAATCCCTATACTTCTCATCTCTAAAACTGGAGTCATGTTTTGATTCTAAATTATCTTACAATGACAGGTAATGCCACCTAGTATCCAGATGTTTCCTAAATACTGTTCTCCCTTGAAAGGAACCAGAGCTCCTTTGGAAAAGTGATTGATTATCGGACTGAGGCAGGGAAAACACAGGATAAATCTGAAACATTTTGGTGGTGCCAAAAAGCAAGAAAGTACCCCCAAAAGGACAACAGCAGCATGTCAAAAGGGCACAGGACATGTCAAAAAGACAACAGCATGTCAAAAGGGCACAGAAGCTAATCTGAAAGAACTCCCAATGGCCAGAGCTAGAACAATTTGAGCAGCAAAATAAATAATAATAGAATCAGATTATAATTCATAGCCTGAAATACTCCTGAGTCAATACTGATGTAAATAAATTGTCAAATTAATAAATAAATAAAAGGGGAGAGAAGGGACAACTTTACAGAAGAATTAAAATTAATAAATGAGGGAATGAGGCACATATAAAAATCACATTTAGAATACTGCAGGCAAGATCCACAGATGCATGCTAAAATCAGTGGGCAGAAGTTTGAAGGGAAACAGATTATTTGAATAGTCTGAAAGTATCTCCCTCAAGACACTTGTTAATTACAATGGGAATATAATAACTTGACAGTGGGAAAACCCATCAGACACCACCTTAACCAAACATTCACGGTCAATATCACCAGTTATAAGACACACTGGCATCACCAACCCCTGGATATGATGGACTGAGACAGGCACATCACTTCTATGTACTCTTTTTTTTTTTTTTTTTTTTTTTTGCGGTACGCGGGCCTCTCACTGTTGTGGCCTCTCCCGTTGCAGAGCACTGGCTCCGGACGCGCAGGCTCGGCGGCCATGGCTCACGGGCCCAGCCGCTCTGCGGCATGTGGGATCTTCCCGGACCGGGGCAAGAACCCGTGTCCCCTGCATCGGCAGGCAGACTCTCAACCACTGCGCCACCAGGGAAGCCCCTTCTATGTACTCTTGATAAAGACACATACCTTTGATCTAATCATAAGAAAACATCAAACAAACCCAATTTGAGAGATAGTCTATAAAAATAACTGACGAGAATGCTTCAAAAGCATCAAGGTGATGAAAGACTAGGAAAGACAGAGGAGCTGTCACAGATTCGAGAAGACTAAAGAGAAATGACAACTAGATGGAATGTGGGGTCCTGGATTGCAGCCTGGAGCAGAATAAGGACATTAGTGTTCCTGACAGAGGGGATGGCAACAGACGTGGACCCCTCATCCTCTGGCAGGAGGGGGCCTGAATCAGCCTCTGTTACCCCCTTGCTGTTTATCATTTTTTACATGTGCCACGATGGGAAAGAAGTTAGACAGCACTGAGGTTGGGGACCAGACCAGTGGTGAACATTTCCACTACCCCTCCTGCTTCCGTCTTGCAGATTGGCAAAGGGCCAAGAGCTACCTCTGAAATCAGTGACCCTGACCAGGCTGGGGCTGGTGTGTTCTGGGCAGAAACTCACATCTGTGGGCTCCAGTTTGGACCTGGTTTTATTTTTAGGTGACAGACCAGAACTTACTAAAACATATAGTATACTAGGAAAAGCTCTGGGATAAAACACATCTGGGTTTAAATCCCAATCACAGTTGTGCAATTTAGGGTAACACTTAACCTCTCTGATCCTTGATTTCCTCATCTATCAAATGAGGATTAATAATGGTACTTCCCATTAAGTGTTGGTCAGAAGGATTTAATGAGACATAGCAAAGACTCAGTAATGGGTTGTTTGCCTCTTTCTACACCTGCATTTTTGGTGGTGTTGGCAAATTAAAGGCAGGTTACCTTGGAGGCATTAGGCTTCTGTTTAAAGTGAGAGGCAGCCTAGCGGGGTGAAGTCGCTCAGTCTGTTTTGGTTGAAGTGCGTCACTAACAACACCACAAATCCCCCTCCATACAGAGACTAGATAATAAACATTAAAAGTTAAATGCTGATTTAATGAAGAACCAAAACCCAAACAGATCAGAGGTCAGAACTTAGATGGACTGTTGGGGGTGAAAGAGGGAAAGGCAGAGTAAAGAAGAGGCAAACTGACTTTCTATTCAACATCCATCCTCCCAGACTTTCTTAGTAATGAACTTGAGTTGTATGCATGGTGACCACACACCAACCAAAATACCATGTTTCCCAGCTTCCCTTGCAGACAGTTGTGTCCATATGACTAATTTCCTGCCAATGAAATATAAATGGATGCTGTTCAGTGGAACTTCCAGGAAGGCTCCTTAAAGAGGAAAATGGTTGAGAAGTGTTCTTTTTCTCTTCCATCTGCTTCCTAGCTGGAAGGCAGGCTTAATGGCTGGAGTGATTGTGACCATACCTGAAGCATGAGGCAGCCTTGAGATGGAAACCACATACTAAAAGAGTGAGAGAAAACCCTGAGTTCCTGATGAGATGCAGAACCACCAACCAGGCCTGGGCTACCTGCATCCAAACTTCATAATAATGTGTTTATTACACATTATATCCAGCCCGTTAATAGTAGCCAATAGAAATTCCTAGCTGAGGGACTTCGCTGCCAGTCCAGTGGTTAAGATTCTGCGCTTCCAATGCAAGCGGTGCAGGTTAGATCCCTGGTCAGAGAACTAAGATCCTACATGCCACGTTGTGTGGCAAAAAAAAAAAAAAAAAAAATTCCTAGCTGATACAGGAGTATAGGAAGACATGAGATAAAATAAAATTTGATTATTGATGGTGATCATCACAGTGAGAAGGATAAATCCCTTTGGTGGCCTTGACCTATTCGTAGCCCAGGTAGACACAACCCTGGGTAGGTTGTAAAACATCATTAGTTAGGATTTAAATGAGAAGTGCCAGATCCTATGAAAGTGTGATTTTGATTTTCATTTTCTGGTGTTATACAGAACAAAAGGCTACCAGGCCTGATGCCATGTGAGAAGGGATTCTGCATAGGCTCTGAGGTTAGTTCACTTGTCCATCCATTTATCCCATCTATTTACCTATCCAACCATCAACCCACCTACGTATCCATATTCATCCATCCAACCATGTGCCCACCCACTCACCAATCCATATCCATCCATATCCATTTATCCATCTATCCCATCCAACTATCTACCCAACCATTCATATCCAATCATATCCAACCATTTATCCTTCTATATCCATTCATCCATCCACCCAAGAACATCTAATCATGGCACTCTGTGCCAGGCAGGGAGCTACTGATGGATGAGACACAGCGCCTTACCTTGAAGAACTCTTGTTCCAGGAGCCCAAATAGGGGTATAAACTACTCAGCAAATGTAGTTGAGCCTACAAGACTTCACCTGATTTCCCAGCATAAACATAAATTGGTGAGCTAGCGATGTTGAAAAGAAGGAAGTTAAAAAGCAAATAATAGTAGATCCTTATTTTCCCCAGGTATTAGTAATAATTATCATAGTTTATCATTTATAGAATGATAGCTTTGTGCCAGGCACTTGACATGCACTATCTCAGTTCATCTTTACAATGATTCCCCAAGATGGAAATTTGTATCAGTTGGAATGCTCTAAGTTGCAAGAATCCAAATACTCAGTGGACAGTGGCCTAAACCGAAGAGTCATTTAATCATCTCACTTGACAGAAGGATGGATGAGCAGTTCTAGAGAGGTTCAGCCACTCAGTGATATCAGGGCACAGGCCGAACATCTCTCCCTTCTTTTGGCCTCCCTTTCATGGTTGACATGGTTATGGCAGCTGCAAACATCACGTTCTCACATGACAGCATCCACAACAGAAAGAGAGGAATGTAAAAGAAAGAATCATTTCCTCCCATGCCTTTTATTATAGAGGAAAAATTTCCCCCAATTCTCCAGCAGCCTATTGGCCAGGACTGGGTCACCTCTAGCAGCAGAGGAGAATGGGAAAGCACGTGTCTGGTATTCTCCACTTCTAGCGTGAAGCAGGTGGGGAAGACAGGATTGGTCGTGTACTATTGTTATCTATTTTTATAGACAAGAAAGCTGAGACACGAGAGGTTACACATCTACTTGCCCAAGTCACACAGTCAGAAATGGCAGAATTCAGATTAAAATTCAGGAAGGCCTGATCTTGGGCTTGGACTCAATCACTGTATACGTGCCTCATCTGCTGTAGAAGACCGCAACAAATTTAACAACTTTCCCATTCATTGTATTTCTCTGTTCTTCCTATTAAACCTCCCAGTTTGTGGTAGTTTGTTACAGCAGCAATCAGAAAAGAATACAGGGGCAAATGTGGAAGCAGGAACCCACTTGAATGCCTGCAGACAAGGATGAGATGATGGTCAAGGTGAGGCAGAGGTGGGCAGGGAAGGGGGAGGGGCCTGTGTGAGGACTCAGCCTCAGCTGCCCTGTGCTTCCCCCTCCACTGTGGTCTACCTTTGTAAACTATCCTCACCACCCCAGACCCCTTCGCAAAGCAGGTGGGAGACTCCCGTTGAGAGCTGATCACCTACCTCTGGTCTCTGTGCTGGAAATACACCACATACCTCCTTTCAGGGCTGAAGGGCTGATGATCAGCCCTCGATTTCAGGGGCTCTTCCCCATTTCCTGGGCCACACTGAAGGGCTCCACTGTGTTTCTCCTCCAAAGTGTTTTTCTTGTTCTAGCTTTAAATGATCTGGCTGACGGGACTGCTCTCTCTGGTTTCCCTGGGAGTCTTGGTTCATTACATCCATTAGCACTTCCCGGGATCTTCCCAGCAGGAGCTTTTCAAAAGCACCTGTTCAAACAGGCAGCCACCTCCCTTCCATGAACTTTGGCATCCTGGCTCCATTCTGGTTTCCTCCCCCGTCCCACGGCAGTGGCGACATCCCAGGCGGCCTCTCTGCAGTGTGAGACATGTTTCTGGTTAGAGAAACTGTGCCCTTGGGTTTTACACGGATTGCATTCCTTTGCAGTAGATGTTCCCTGATTGGGAAGATAATCACTTTCAGTCTACAGAGAAAGCGAAAAAATACCCAAGTGAATAAAACCTGATTTCAACCTTAACCCAGGAGGTATCCTTGTTTTACCTGAATTGACTGTGATCACAGGGCACTGTGTGGACCACTGACTTGGGTTAGAAACCTCATTAGGGGGTGTCTGTACAAAGACAGGGAACCTGTCTCGAGCTTCAGACGCAAATTTCCTTGCTGTGGGCCCCCAGTCAAATAAGGATGGGAGGAGGTATATTTGGTCTTTTGCCAGAGCATTTTGCTCTCCAAATTGCTGGATGAAGATCAGATTGTACTTCACTATTAAGCCTCCAGAACACATTATTCATTGCATGTAGAAGACGGTATTGTGTGGGATCAGCTAGGCAGACAAGCAGCAGTATTTGAGGCTCAGACATTGAAAACTAAGAGTCCACATAATAATAATGCCTCGATGTTGTAAAACATCAGTGGAAGGTATTGAATCCAGCTACATTTTGTTTTAAACATCTTTTTCTCATTATTTAGCCAGAGGTATGGATGATACACATGGAAGCCTCCAAGAATCTATGGGCTAAACATGGGTATAGTCAACTTGAAGGGCAACAGACAGCTGAAAAACTGGCTCATAATGACTGAGAACATATTATTCTGACAAAATAACAACGAGGACTATAATATATTAACAACAACAGAAAGTATGAGCACTGTGGAAGCTTCTAGTGAAATAATGGGAAAATGGCATGCATGCTGCCACCCTCTTCCTGTGATAGTGGCAGATTTCATTAATCAACCATCATACCTCTCCTGCTAGACCAGAATGTTGCATTAAAATCCTTCTCTGCGTCATCAGAGGACAGAGTTAGCATGCAAGATTAAACTCTAGTCTGCAAACTAGAGTCACTATTAGCAATTTCATTCAAACCCCTTCAGTTTCTGAGGATTTAGCTCACAAGAATGCCCATGTGTCTAGAACAATGTGTTAGGCACTGGGAGAAAAGCAATTCAATGGATCTCTTGTTGGGCTAAATGGAATGAATTTGTAAGATGGGGGAAATTTTCCCAGGAAAGATAATATTTGAGTAGATGGTCTCTACTCTCTCTTCTCCTCAGAAGAGCATGAATAGCCACGAGTATACAAGTACACTCCTGGGGCATCCCAGGACACAGAAGGATGAGTCTGGGGGAGAGGTTAGGAAAACAGTCATTCTGTGAAGGGCCTTGAATGCCACACTAGGAGTTTTCTGCAGCAAATGGAGAGGCGACGATAACTTGTGAAGGGTGACCCAAGGCTCTCCATGGTTTAGAAAGACCCCCCTTTCAGCAGCATGCAGGAGGTTTGCACAAGGGTGAGCCCTGAGAATGGAATCAATTATCTTAAAGGAAAAGATGTAATCCCTTCCTCTCCCTTCCTCTCTGCCACATCACAAGCCTTGTGCTCAGCTCCTTTCTGGATTGAAGGTCTTTACATTGATCTAGATGACTCTTCCTGAATGTGGGAGTCCCTCTACTGCTGCCATTCTCCCAAAAGTCTGGAGGCCTCAGTGACCTGTCCTACTCTAGGCTTGATCGCTAGATTGGAAACTCCCTGAGGGCAGGGACCAGGCAGAAGCCCTCTTGATGTCCCAGTACCAGCTTATTCCTGACCCACAGCAGGTGCCCACAAATATTTGTTGAACTAACTCTTTGTAGGATATTACTTTTTTTTTATTAAATATACCGCTACTGCATGTTCTGTGCCAGCTGAGCTGATCTTGATATTTTCCAAGCAGGAAAGCTTTTTCCCGGACTCCGTTCTCTAATCTCCTTCCACTTCAAGAGAAAGCCTTCTCTCCTCCCTTCTCGCAAAACCCAGTTCAAACTCATCCCTTCAAAGAAGTCTATTGTGAATAACAGGCAGACCTGCCCATCGTTTCGGAACTTGGGCTTTACAAGTCTATGGGACATGTGCTCATCATATGCCCTGCCTCTGGGGAAAGCTTTGCTGCCCCTTTTGTCTCCAGGGGCTTTGTTAGCTCAGACTCATGAAATGTTATAGCTGGAAGCAACCGTACACAGCCAACCTTGTCGTGTTATGGTAAAGAACTGAAGCCCTCCTTTACCAGGCTTGTGAGTGGCAGAGTCAGGATTAACTCGGTCTCCTGACCTTTCCATCATCCACAAAAACCTCACAGCTGCCTCTCCTATTCACTGGGTGCATGATCCATGAATTCTCTTCAAATAGTTTTTAATGGTGATGACAGCCATATAGAGATTACTGACTTTGAAAGGGACAACTTGTTTTTCAAACAAAATCCATTTTACACTACAATGGCATGGAACATGATTTTTAGGGGATGGTGTCAAGTGCTCTAGAAGACTGGACAGTCTTGTCTCCCAGTGGATGTCACCGTATTGGCGAATGAGGTCCATACAGATTACCACTGGGGGTCAGAGTTAGTAGATAGACTGAGTGAATGAGGGAACAGTTACAAAACACCTTCCACAGGGCTGGCCCTTACTTGGGTCTCAAACTGCTTATTTTGTTGTTGTTAATGTTTCCAGATGTTACAGCTCAGGTCTGGGATGTTACCATTCACCCCTGAAGGACCCAGGAGAAAGCTGGAGCTGGGGAGGCTGGACTGATGGCTGAAGGGGAGAACTAGCATTTATTAAATCCAACTCAGGGCCAGGACCAGTGCAGGAAACTCCCATATCTCACTGATTCCTCTCAAACCCAGCACAGCAGGCGCTGTTGTTTAGGTGAACCTCATCACGCTACATACAGCAGCTCAGAATCTAGCTGTCAGTTACACGGTGCTGCCTGGAAATTGCTGGAAATTGTAGGTTGTTCATTTGTTTATCTTTGAATTATGTACACTGTTTAAGAACATAAATCATTTGCATTCATAGGTTTCCTTCCTGTGAAAGGGGTTAATAATAGTTCCTACTTAACAGTGTGGTCATGCGTGTAAGATGCTCAGAATAGTGTCTGATACATGGCACCCACTCAAAGTTTCTTTGCAGACTGTAATTACTATAATGATGATAATTGATATTGTTTTGGTTTATTCAGTGTTACATGTTGTTTCCTTTTCAAAATGAAGTTAGTTTTTTTTATAATAACAAAAGTAACACAAAAAAATCAGAAAATAGTGACTAGCAATAAATAATATTAAGCACTATTAATATCCTGGCTAGATTATTTTAGATCCTTTTTGTATACATATGCACATAATACAAGTACACACACACACACACACACACACACACACGTATATCAATCTGTTTCCAAAATACATTTAAAAAAAATTTTATTATTATTCTTTTTTTCTTTTTTCTTTATGTTTTTGCGGTACGCGGGCCTCTCACTGTTGTGGCCTCTCTCGTTGCGGAGCACAGGCTCCGGACGCGCAGGCTTAGCGGCCATGGCTCACGGGCCCAGCCGCTCCGCGGCATGTGGGATCTTCCCGGACCGGGGCACGAACCCACGTCCCCTGCATCAGCAGGCGGACTCTCAACCACTGCGCCACCAGGGAAGTCCTCCAAAACACATTTTAAGCTATGAGGAAATTAACCCAAATAGCAGTAATTCATTTAATCACTCACTTATCCAACAAAAATTACTGAGAGTTGATGATGTGCCAGCCCAGCTAAGACTGGATGAAGTGTTGAGCAAGGCCGTGCTGGTTTTCAAACGCATTTTAGACACTTTTCACAGCTTGAAATGTGTGACTTTGAGAAGCGTGCAGGATTTCTGTAGGAGACACAAACCTGGCTGGCTGGGGCAGAACACACCCCTGGGCTCCCTCATTTGATACTCTTTTCTCAAGTGCCTTGAGGACATTCAGACCTTGGCCCTCCCCCTCCCCCATGTACTCCCCCCAACCCTCCCCCTCCCCAATACACACATGGGCCCAGGAGGTGGGAACACCCATCCCTCTGATTGACTTTGTGAGAAATTTTTTGGGTTGTGTGAAAACAAAGATCTTAGTTTTTACGGGGTAGCGTGATTGTTTCAGCCGAAAGCTCGTTCACTGATTCCGTATAAGAAAAGTAATAGGAGTACTATTTACTGCTGGCAAATAATCACACTTCATCCATCTGGGGCCAAGGCCAGCACTTGTACTCAGCCATGTTCGGGGAACAATTTGGGCCACTCCATGCTACTGCAAGCTCTGCCAGCAAGCTCTGCCCAGATTGCTGGGGAAGGAGTAGTGGGTGTGTATTATTTATGCTCCCATTCAAAACAAACCCAACAAAAGAACAAAGCTCTCCTTCTGCTGGCAACGTTAGCGGCCCCGACATATGGCGCTGCCTAGTTCTTTCTGCTGAGGAATGGGCATCCAGGTTGGGCGAAGGTGCTGCCTGCAGCCGTCTGCTGGGTGCCAGCTCTTTTCACTCGGAGCTGAATTCTAACTGTGAAACAGGGAAGGAGGGGCGGGGGAGGAGAGAGGCTGGGAGAGAAAACACGATTGATTTTGTGACAAAGGAGATGTGCCCGTCCAGATCATTACACACGTGGTCCAAGCCCATTCTCTGGGAGAAGCGTGAGATCATGTGGGGAGGGGGCTGGGAAGGTGAAGGGCAGGGGTCTAAAGAGAAGGAGGGGAGGAGAGCAGGGTACCTGGAAACCTAGACCTGCAACTGGAGCTGTTTGTAGGTTCCCGACCACAATTAACTCTAAAAGGCATTGTGAAATGTCTAGCCTCTCACAGGTGCTTATGAAAACTGTCGCAGTGAAAACACCCACAGTGGGCGAAAACTGTATTTTCAAGCATGATTTGGGTCACAACATTGATGTTTAGTAAAACGTGGCATACCATAATCTTTTGTGCTCAGGGGTTCTGAAATGAAAGACGTGGAGAATCCATGCAGGGCTGGTGGCATGAGTTAGGCCTTTTGGGGGCAGTAAACTTTGCTTCTGTGCCCCTGAAATCTGACACACACAGCAGGGCAAGAGGCAGCGGCAGACGTCAGAGCACTGAGCTGGGGTGTGTGTGCACGCACGCATGTGTGAGCATGTGAGCAAGCCCTTGCAGCAATTAAAATGACTTACAGTGTGTGCTTTTTAATGTCATGTACTGCATGCTGTTGTACCCTGAGTGACTCACCACGTCTGGGAGCACTGGTGCTGGGAAAGACAAGAACATACATAGATGCACATTTTTACCTTTGTTTTATCTATCTGTCTAGAATCTAAAAATAATACAAATGAGTCTATATACAAAACAGAAACAGACTCACAGACACAGAAAACAAACTTATGGTTATATAGATGCACATTTTAAAAACGAACTCAAAACACACATTCGTCCTTGGAGATCATGAAATCCCCCAAAGACTTGGTCTCTTGGCTCAAACTCCAAGCAGTGGAATTTATTACGTTAAGCTAAGATTAACTGGGCTGTGTCAGGGTTTATTCCCCCTTTGTTTATCCTCCTCCCAGAGACCCAGGGATCATAGTTCCGTTCCTGAAACCACACCTGGGACCGTCACAAGATGAGCCCTTTTCTTCTTGCCCCCGGGCATGCCCAGGGACCAGAGCATTTCAAGGGTTGCTAATTCCTCAGCAAAGCCAGAACAGGTGGAGATAGCATTTCTCTAAGCTAAGATTTTTTTTCCCCCCTATACTTGGAGAAAAAAAATAGGAAAAAAAGTTTAAAGAAATGTGAACACTTTTATTTTCTTAAGGGTATTTCTCTTTTAGAGTAAAAATAACATGACAGTCCCTGGCCCTTGTCTCTACTGTCTTCCCTGGAGAGACCCGGAAGGATGGTCCAGGGGTCATCGGCCCTTGTGTGAGGGATGCCCTGGAAGGTGTCCCCCCTGGCACTGATGGGAGGGGAGATCTGGGGGACTGTGACATGCCTTGCTCTTGCTGCTTGCCTGTTGGAGCTCATTGAGTTGTCTTTCTCCCCAGCCAGTGAATAAAATCTGAAAGTATAGGGCTTCCCTGGTGGCGCAGTGGTTGAGAGTCCGCCTGCTGATGCAGGGGACGCGGGTTCGTGCCCCGGTCCGGGAAGATCCCACATGTCGTGGAGCGGCTGGGCCCGTGAGCCATGGCCGCTGAGCCTGCGCGTCCGGAGCCTGTGCTCTGCAACAGGAGAGGCCACAACAGTGAGAGGCCTGCGTACCGAAAAAAAAAAAAAAATTCTGAAAGTATAAAATTTAGTTTGTAAGAAAGAGGAGAGAAAGGAAATCCAGTATGTGTATCTGCTAACAAGCACGGCTTAATGTTAAATCCAGGTTTGTTTCCAGAGACTGTACTGTCTCCTGCAGGGACCCTCAGCTCCACAGTGAAGCAGCTTTGCTCTAGAGTCACTTTGATTGAGGCCTCATCAGAAAATGAGGTGTGTGCAGATCCCAGGACCTCAGAGTTGGGAGACAACAACCCCTTAGAGCAGGGGTGGGCCCAGGACCAGCTAGGGGGCACTGTAGGCTTTCCAGGTTGGGAGGCAAAATTGAGCAACTGTTCTCACTGAAAAGCTAACAGATCTTTGGCCATTTACACTTTACATTAAAACACGTAAAAACTATTCTTAGCTCTCAGGCTGTACAAAACTTGCAGCAGGCTAACCCTGAAGTTCCTTGGCAGCCCCCCCTACAAGGGGCTGTCCAGGCTTTGCTTAAATACCTCTGAGCCACAGGATACTCACCACCTCCCAAAGTTGCCAAATCCACGCAGGGGCAGCTAAAATGGCGAGAACACACTTCTTTAGACTGAGCTACAATTTGTCTCCTGCATCTTATTACTGAAGACTGACTTTAAGAACTGGTTTTAATCATTTTAAGAACTGAATTAAATTTCTAGAAATGTTTTTCTGTGGAAATCATCCTCCATGACCTATTCCCCTGCCTAGCAGCCATGCTGTAACCTTTTCTGTTGAGTTAGAGCCATTATGCAAATAAATGATTGCATGATGCTGTAAGGCGAAGGAACCCTGAGGAGCTGCTGGAATTTGCAGAGCTCTGGGTCCTTGTGCTAAATGTCCCCGCACGGCAGTGCTCCATGAATTCTTGTTTCTTTTTTCAGTTTTGCATCCTGATCCCTTATTACAGAGATGTCACCCATGTCCTTTCTCACTTTCGTCTGCTGCCTACTGAAGCAGTTCACTCCCTCTTCTAATTAAAGGCTTCTAATCTTCCAGTGGACTAAAAACTAGCCCGCCAAGAGGGGACAGACCGCGGGACCTCTGGGGCCTTGGTACTTGACTCAAGTATTTTATCAGTGAAGTTTTTAAACCACTCAGAGGCAATGTCTTCTTTCTCTCTTCCTCTCTCCTGGGTCCCCACTATCTTAATACCAGGTAGATTTTTTAATAAATGGTGAAAGTTTGCCCAAAGTCTTTATTACCATTTGTATAGTTTATGGTTTATAAATTTCTTGAGGGTGGTGACTTTCTTTCTCAACGTGGTAACCTTAGATCTTAGCCTAGCTCTTCCTGTACAGTAAGAGCTCAGTAAGTGTTTCTGAGAGACTAAAAGAATGAGATTTTCAAGGGGCGTGTTGGGTTGATTTGTTTCAAGCTATTTTAATTTTTAGTGGAAGATTCTTTTGTTTGTTTGATTAACAGCAAGATTGGGGCTATTATATAATAGGGTTTAATAACCAACAGAAATCAACCCTTAGGGATATAATTTGATATCAATAGACATAGCCAAAAAACAACATAGGGCTTCCCTGGTGGCACTGTGGTTGAGAGTCCACCTGCCGATGCAGGGGACATGGGTTCATGTCCCGGTCCGGGAAGATCCCACATGCCGCGGAGCGGCTGGGCCCGTGAGCCATGGCCGCTGAGCCTGCGCGTCCAAAGCCTGTGCTCCGCAACGGGAGAGGCCACCACAGTGAGAGGCCCGCGTACCGTAAAAAAAACAAAAAAACCCCCCCAAAACCCCCCAGCAACCTAGTGGTTGACATGGGGCGAAGGGGGGAGATTAAGAGGTACAAACTACTATGTATAAAATAAGCTACAAGGATATATTGTACAGCACAGGGAAATATAGCCAATTTTTATAATAATACTTTAAATGGAGTATAATTATATAAATATTGAATCACTATGTTGTTCACCTGAAACCAATAAAATATTGTAAATCAACTATACTTCAATTTAGAAAAATACAGACAGCCAACTTCTAGTATGCTGTTTCCACAGAGCTGACACTGACTGTCATTTAACACGGATCTGTGGGATTTATGTAAATGTGAGCAGCTGTGTTGGCCCTGCTCCTGGAGTAAGTTCAGGGCTCTTGGCTTAGCTGCGTGGAAGTGGCTCTGTTTGTAGTTCCGGATGCTGGCAGGTAACAGTGAGCTTTAACTAATTACACCTCCCATCACCCCCAGGAGGCAGGTAATGATTATAGACGTGCTTGGCTGAAGTAACTCAGAATGTCTTAATAATCACTTAATAGAATCTTATCATGTGAAGCAAATTGCATTAAATGGGCAAATGAAGTTGATTGTGAGAAGCAGAGTTAGGAAATAAAATGCTATGGGGGGCTTTATATGGGAAAAATCCAATTAACACCTTTTAAAAAGAGTTGGCCCATGGCTTTTTCATATCCCTCTCGGTGCCTATCACAGGGTTATGCCCTGAATAAATACTTTCTCTTGATCGATGTGAAAGAAATTATAGGCAAACATAGAGAATGTGAAAGGATACATGGGGGAGGAGAAGGAGACAAATAGTAGCCATCTGATATCACAATTCCACTTAGAAGCAAAATGCCAAATGATTTGATTGTGGAGCTACTGTGACAAACTTTACAATAAGGACACATTAAAAAAATTTTTTTTTAATTGAAATATAGTTGATTTACAATACCATGTAAGTTTCAGGTGTACAGAACACTGATTCCGTTATATATATATATATATATATATATATATATATATAATTTTTCTGACTCTTTTCCCATATTGGTTATTACATAATATTGAATGTAGTTCCCTGTGCTATACACGGGTTATGGACACATTTTTTTCTTATTTTATTCTTAAGCAAAATTGCTGTTGTTACACAAAATGTCAACCAAATAGATTGTGTGTGGGATGGATGTGCCTTCCATTTATCCAAATCTGGGGGACCCTAGCGTTGAAAGAGCCAAGCCTGATGTTAAGGCAGCAAGGTAACAAATTTGGTGAAAAGAGAGTTCAGGAGGGGGTAGGGTACATATAAACACCCTAGGGAAGGCAGCTGGAATTTTGTATCACAAACAAAGATAAGGAGACTCCATGGAAGCCGCTGGGAGAGTCTTGTGACCGATGGTAAAGAAGGGGGTGGATTTTGCTCAGGAGAAATGGTTCTGGGAAGCATGGTGGTCAGTGTCAGAGCTGGGCTTTTAGAAAGAACCAGTAGGTGGCAGAAAGACATGGACAAAATCCGACTGCATGTCCAGGATACCCAGATCCAACATGCTAGGAGCAAGGGCATGGAAGGCCAGCACAAAGTCAGGGGGCCTGGAGAGTGGGATTCTGGGTTCAGCCAAAGCAGCACCAGACCAAGGAGGCTGTGCAGGAGACCAAATTAAAGCAACAATAAAGATTGCACTCTGGACATAGCACAACAGGGTCATTGAGTCTGAAAAGTTGAATTGTACACCTCAATTGTACACACACATACACACACCAGAAACTACACACCAAACTGCTCCCAGAGGACTCCCTATGGAGAGGTGGGCAGAAAGGGAGTAAGAGAGATGAGAGAACTTTTATTTTTTCTCTATACAGTTTCGTGTTATTCAATTTTCTTCCCTTTAATAAGGGACATGCATTTGGGTAAAACAACTACCACCTATTTACCGTTTAAAAAAATTAAGTGGGAGGTGGTGGAAGCATGTACTACTTTCCAGAAAGGGCACCAGGGCTTTGGTCTTTGCCGGGAGAACTTGCTTCCCTTTTTACTTGAAGGACAACATGGACCCTAAAGCTGTGTAATAACGTTTGAGGGGGGTGTTGGGATCTATTCTTCTCACAACGCAAATAAATTTTTACCCTCACCTTCTTCCTGGAAGCTCTGCAGTTCTGTCAGTCTTAGCAGCCTTTCTGTAACCACGGTTTGCCTGCATTTCCTTTACTTAATGCTTCCGTTTGCCTGCGGTGGCCGTGTAGACCTGCATTGCGCAGCCTCCCTAAATCATCCCCCATTCTGGGGCCTGAGTCAGGCGGGGCCCTGCCATTACCGCCTACTAGCCTGTTCTGCTGCTTGGGTCTCCTATCTGTGATGGACAGACCTCAGGGATGCATTTTAGCGTCATTCTAATTGAGCGCGGAACATTGTTCTCCTGGGTCGTAGGGGTGACTAATGAGAGAAAACAAGCAGGTGCGATGGGCAATCAGGGTCACTTTTCTCACATCCAGGGCCAGCAGCAGCGGAGACGAGGGGCAGGGAGTGAAGAGACAAAGCCAGCTTTCCAGCATCAACCTAAGACGTGAGCTGCCTGCTGCAGCTTCCAGGCCAACGCGGAATCTGTCTACAGCGGCTCAGTAGTGATACCCTAATGGGTTTTAAAACCTTGTAAGGGGTGCTCAGATGGGAATCACCGATGCTTCCAGAATGCAGTTATGTCTCTCACAGCGCAGATTCCTGCTGACTCCTTGGGGAATTTTAATAACATGTCATTTAACAAATTAGAAGGCGGAGCAAATTCAATACGGTAAATCAAAGCAAAGCTTGAGAAACAAAGTAAAAGCAAGCAGACTTTTTCCAAGTGTGCAGATTTGAAAAAGTAAGGTTTCCAAAGGATTAGCAATAAAGGAGAAAGTTACCGTAGCAACACCCAAAGCCGGCCTAGCTAGCTAGCCTCCACCTGCCTTCAAATGTCCCGCTCTGTGGAGGGGCAGAGGTGGGAGGCGTTTGAGGGAAGTTTTTGGACTTTTTTTGTGTTGGGGGGGGGGGAAAGAAAAAAGAAAGAAAGAAGCTTAATGGATTGTGATTCACCTTTAAATACCGGGAACAGCCCTGTAATGACAAGATTTCTGGAAAGGAGCAGATGTCTTGAGAAATGGTGACTGACCGCTTGGTGGCGCTGCTGCTCCACTGCTGCGTTCTACCGAGGCCTTTCCCTCGCTGGTAGAAGACTTCCTCCCTTTACAAGCAGGAACTCTTTTGGTGAGCCGCCCTAACATTCATTTATTCAGAAAATATATTAAGTATCTACCATGTGCTGGAAACCATGTGGGTCTCTGGGGATAGGCTGGTGAACAGAACAGTTTGTGGACAGAACAATCTAGCAAGAGAAACAATCAAGTGAAATAATGACACGTCGTAATTAGGTCTGTGAAGGGAAAGGGGCTGCTATGATAGAAGTAACCGTGGGAAGCTGTCTTTATACAAGACGGTCAGGGAAAACCTTTCTGATGAGTTTTTAGTCTGCACACCCCACCCCCTCATCCCACCAAGTGATGGAGGAAGAGTGTATCGAGCAGAGGGACTGTAGGCAGCCACACTGGCTGGGGCACAGCAAGGAAAACAGAAGTGTGAAGAGGCGAGATCATGCAGAAACCTTTACTCATGGGAAGACCTCAGTTCACATTTTATTCTTAGAGAAAAGGGAAGCCTTTGAAGAGTTTCAGCAGTAAAGTGAGATTATTCAACTTAAACAGTTTGCTTTTCACACTGTATTGTGATTTCTGTTTCATCGTCTTTAGATATATGTAGACACTTTGAAAAAAACATATTCAGTATTGTAACAATTTTACATTTTCACACAGCTGTGGTTTTTATAATACAAACTATAGGATATAAAACTTAACAAAATCTCTGCTAGTGGGGCAGAGTTTAAGAAGTTTGAGAGAAGTAAAAAAAAATATGGTGAGAGAGGGCTGCATTATGGTGAGAGACAGCAAACTCTCCTCATAGCATTTCTCAAACTGTGTTGTCATTACTCTTCACCTTGTCTTCTGCCCCCACAAAACTCTGGGATCCTGTCTTATCTACCTCAGTAACCATAATGACTAGCATAGGAACATCATAGAATCTCAGTAAGTGTTGGCTGGGTGGACAAGGAAAGGATGAATGGATGGAGAGATGGAGGAATGGATAGAGGAATGGAGGGATGGATGGATGGATGGATGAATTGATGGAGAAATGGATGGGGAGGCAGAAGATAAGAGATGTGGAAATAACCATGCTGGATAAGTGAATCCTTAGAGAAGTTTAGTGACACTTTCCCAAAGATAAATCATTTTCAACTTCCAGGTATAAGACAAAGCATTTCCCTGACCTCCTTGTGTGCGTACCAAATATCAATTGAGCACCTACTACATGCAAGGCACCGGGCTAGATTGGGGACACAAAATGAGTAAGACATCATAACAGTCCTCAATACTTATAGCCAGTAAAGGAGATAAGACCAAATCACAACCAATACACAGTTTAGAAAGTGTTATGTACACAAAGTGAGTTGTGGATTAAGTGCTGCAGGTGTTGAGAAGAGGGAAAGAGGACTTTGAACTGTTAAAGGAAAGCTTCATGAAAGTGACATTTGAGGCATGGTGGGGTGGGGTGTGCAGCCTAAAACCTCATCCTCTCAAAGGATGAGAAGTTTCCTTCTGGGGTGACATCTCTGTGAGCCTCTGCTAAGAACTAGGAGAGGTGGCTTGTTCCTGACCATGCTGTGCTAACAGGCAAAGAATGCAAAGCCCTCTCCCATCCCTACTCATTGTGTGAGTCCAGGGTGCTGTCGCCCCAGCGCAGGCAGACAGCCCAGCTTCCCAGACCACGAGCTGTAGGCCACCATTGAAGAGTGTGCTCTGGGGATGAATATTCTGGACCACATCTTTCCCAAACCTCCCAAGCAGTGTTTGTGTCTTCCTGTTAAAGTCTTTAGTTTGGATACACTCCTCCTGTTTCTACTGCAGTATTTTTCCAACTACAGATCACGGTCCATTAGAGGGTTAGGTAATCAATAGAGTGAATGTGACCAGCATTTTGAAAGTTGGAATAGCATAGAATGGAAACTATTAAGGGGCATTTCATAGTAAGGGAAGTATCATCTTGTGAAAACTTTTTTCAGTTAAATGTAATGTGTGCCTGGTGGCTGTCCCACCAGGTGATCCTTTTCTTAAAGACTCTAGGGGACAAAATTCCTTGCCAGAGTATTGCTACCCTACTTGCAGGGCAATTCCATCCTTCACAGAACCAGGAGAGAGCTCCCAATGTAAACTTAGATCTCCTCTGGGTCCCACGAATATGTAGATTCATGCCATAATTTAGTGGAATCAGAAAACATTTTTGTACTAAACATAAACATTTTTTGAAAACAGATGTCTTTTTTGGAGTGCTACTAAAATATTCTCAATTCCCCATCTCGTGCTTGTGTGCATGTGTCCTACCGCGACTGGCCAAAGAAGCTCTGTGCCAACACTCTGAGCACCGTGTCTCATCAGGCAAGAAAATACAAATCAAGGGACCACAAAATGCTCGAGCCAGGGAGTCAGCCAGAGCCTCATAAAGCTGTGAAGCCTCTTTTTTTTTTTCTTTTTAATGTTATTTTTCCACCAGTTTGGTTTTTTTTTTTTGAAATTTTGAATTTTATTTTATTTATTTTTTAATACAGCAGGTTCTTATTAGTCATCCATTTAATACATATTAGTGTATACATGTCAATCCCAATCTCCCAATTCATCCACCAAAACCCCCACTACCGCTTTCCCCCCTTGGTGTCCATACGTTTGTTCTCTACATCTGCGTCTGAATTTCTGCCCTGCAAACTGGTTCATCTGTACCATTTCTCTAGGTTGCACATATATGCGTTACTATATGATATTTGTTTTTCTCTGACTTGCTTCACTCTGTATGACAGTCTCTAGATCCATCCACGTCTCTACAAATGACCCAAATGCGTTCCTTTTTATGGCTAATATTCCATTGTATATATGTACCACATCTTCTTTATCCATTCATCTGTCGATGGGCATTTAGGTTGCTTCCATGACCTGTCTATCGTAAATAGGGCTGCAATGAACATTGGGGTGCATGTGTCTTTTTGAATTATTGTTTTCTCTGGGTATTTGTCCACTAGTGGGATTGCTGGGTCATATGGTAATTCTATTTTTAGTTTTTTAAGGAACCTCCATACTGTTCTCCATAGTGGCTGTATCACTTTACATTCCCACCAACAGTGCAAGAGGGTTCCCTTTTCTCCACACCCTCTACAGCATTTGTTGTTTGTAGATTTTCTGAGGATGCCCATTCTAACTGGTGTGGGATGATACCTCATTGTAGTTTTGATTTGCATTTCTCTAATAATTAGTGATGTTGAACAGCTTTTCAAGTGCTTCTTGGCCATCCGTATGTATTCTTTGGAGAAATGTCTATTTAGGTCTTCTGCCCATTTTTGGACTGGGTTGTTTGTTTTTTTAATATTGAGCTGCATGGGCTGTTTATATATTTTGGAGATTAATCCTTTGTCCGTTGATTCATTTGCAAATATTTTCTCCCATTCTGAGGGTTGTCTTTTCATCTTCTTTGTAGTTTCCTTTGATTTGCAAAAGCTTTTAAGTTTCATTAGGTCTCACTTGTTTATTTTTGTTTTTATTTCCTTAACTCTAAGAGGTGGATCAAAAAAGATCTTGCTGTGATTTATGTCAAAGGGTGTTCTTCCTATGTTTTCCTCTAAGCGTTTTATAGTGTCTGGTCTTACATTTAGGTCTCTAATCCATTTTGAGTTTATTTTTGTATATGGTGTTAGGGAGCATTCTAATTTCATTCTTTTACATGTAGCTGTCCAGTTTTCCCAGCACCACTTATTAAAGAGTCTGTTTTTTCTCCATTGTATATCCTTGCCTCGTTTGTCATAAATTAGTTGACCATAGATGCGTGGGTTTATCACTGGGCTTTCTATCCTGTTTCATTGATCTATATTTCTGTTTTTGTGCCAGTACCATACTGTTTTGATTACTGTAGCTTTGTAGTATCGTCTGAAGTCAGGGAGTCTGATTCTTCCAGCTCTGTTTTTTTCCCTCAAGACTGCTTTAGCTATTAGGGGTCTTTTTTGTCTCCATGCAAATTTTAAGATTTTTTGTTCTAGTTCTATACAAAATGCCATTGGTAATTTGATAGGGATTGCATTGAATCTGTAGATTGCTTTGGGTAGTATAGTCATTTTCACAATATTGATTCTTCCAATCCAAAAACATAGTAAATCTCTCCATCTGCTTGTATCATCTTTAATTTCTTTCCTCAGTGTCTTATAGTTTTCTGCATACGGGTCCTTTGTCTCCCTAAGTAGGTTTACTCCTAGGTATTTTATTATTTTTGTTGCAATGGTAAATGGAGTGTTTCCTTAATTTCTCTTTCAGATTTTTCATCATTAGTATATAGGAATGCAAGAGATTCCTGTGCATTAATTTTGTATCCTGCAACTTTATCAGATTCATTGATTAGCTCTAGTAGTTTTCTGGTGGCATCTTTAGGATTCTCTATGTATAGTATCATGTCATCTGCAAACAATGACAGTTTTACTTCTTCTCTTCTAGTTTGTATAACTTTTATTTCTTTTTCTTCTCTGATTGCCGTGGTAAGACTTCCAAAACTATGTTGAATAATAGTGGCCAGAGTGGACATCCTTGTCTTGTTCCTGATCTTAGAGGAAATGCTCAGTTTTTCACCATTGAGGATGATGTTTGCTGTGCGTTTGTCACATATGGCCTTATTATGTTAAGGTAGGTTCCTTCTTTGCCCACTTTCTGGAGTGTTTTTATCATAAATGGGTGTTGAATTTTGTCAAAAGCTTTTTCTGCATCTATTGAGAGGATCATATGGTTTCTCTTCTTCAGTTTGTTAATATGGTGTACCACATTGATTGATTTGCATATATTGCAGAATCCTTGCATCCCTGGGATAAATCCTACTTGATCATGGTGTATGATCCTTTTAATGTGTTGTTGGATTCTGTTTGCTAGTATTTTGTTGAGGATTTTTGCATCTATATTCATCAGTGATATTGGTCTGTAATTTTCTTTTTTTGTAGTACCTTTGTCTGTTTTTGGTATCAGGGTGATGGTGGTCTCATAGAATGAGTTCGGGAGTGTTCCTTCCTCTACAATTTTTTGGAAGAGTTTGAGAAGGATGGGTGTTGGCTCTTCTCTAAATGTTTGATAGAATTCACCTGTGAAGCCATCTGGTCCTGGACTTTTGTTTGTTGGAAGATTTTTAATCACAGTTTCAATTTCATTACTTGTGATTGGTCTGTTCATATTTTCTATTTCTTCCTGGTTCAGTCTTGGATGGTTATACCTTTCTAAGAATTTGTCCATTTCTTCCAGGTTGTCCATTTTTTTGGCATAGATTTGCTTGTAGTAGTCTCTTAGGTTGCTTGTATTTCTGTGGTGTCTGTTGTAACTTCTCCTTTTTCGTTTCTAATTTTATTGATTTGAGTTTTCTCCCTCTTTTTCTTGATGAGTCTGGCTAATGGTTTATCAATTTTGTTTATCTTCTCAAAGAACCAGCTTTTAGTTTTACTGATCTTTGCTATTGCTTTCTTTGCTTCTATTTCATTTATTTCTGCTCTGATTTTTATGATTTCTTTCCTTGTACTAACTTTGGGTTTTGTTTGTTCTTCTTTCTCTAGTTCTTTTAAGTGTAAGGTTAGATTGTTTATTTGAGATTTTTCTTGTTTCTTGAGGTAGGCTTGTATTGTTATAAACTTCCCTCTTAGAACTGCTTTTGCTGCATCCCGTAGGTTTTGAGTCATCGTGTTTTCCTTGTCGTTTGTCTCTAGGTATTTCTTGATTTACTCTTTGATTTCTTCAGTGATCTCTTGGTTATTTAGTAACATATTGTTTAGCCTCATGTGTTTGTGTTTTTTACATTTTTTCCCTGTAATTGATTTCTAATCACATAGCATTATGTTCAGAAAAGATGCTTGATATGATTTCAATTTTCTTAAATTTAGTGAGGCTTGATTTGTGACCCAAGATGTGATCTATCCTGGAGAATGTTCCATGCACACTCAAGAAGAAAGTGTAATCTGTTGTTTTTGTATGGAATATCTTATAAATATCTGTTAAATCTATCTTGTCTGTTGTGTCACTTAAAGCTTGTGTTTCCTTATTAATTTTCTGTTTGGATGATCTGTCCATTGGTGTAAGTGAAGTGTTAAAGTCCCCCACTATTATTGTGTTACTGTCAATTTCCTCTTTTATAGCTGTTAGCAGTTGCCTTATGTATTGAGGTGCTCCTATGTTGGGTGCATATATATTTATAATTGTTATATCTTCTTTTTGGATTAATCCCTTGATCATTACATATGCCCTTCCTTGTCTCTTGTAGCACTGTTTATTTTAAAGTCTATTTTATCTGATATGAGTATTGCTACTCCAGCTTTCTTTTGATTTCCATTTACATGGAATATCTTTTTCCATCCCCTCACTTCAGTCTGTATGTGTCCCTAGGTCAGACGTGGGTCTATTGTAGACAGCATATATATGGGTCTTGTTTTTGTATCCATTCAGTGAGCCTGTGTCTTTTGGTTGGAGCATTTAATTCTTTCACGTTTAAGGTAATCATCAATATGTATGTTCCTATTACCATTATCTTAATTGTTATGGGTTTGTTTTTGTAGGTCCTTTTCTTCTCTTGTGTTTCTCACATAGAGAAGTTCCTTTAGCCTTTGTTGTAGAGCTGGCTTTGTGGTTCTCAATTCACTTAGCTTTTGCTTGCCTATAAAGTTTTTGATTTCTCTGTCGAATCTGAATGATATCCTTGCCAGGTAGAGTAATCTTGGTTGTAGTTGCTTCCCTTTCATCACTTTAAATATGCCATACCACTCCCTTCTAGTTTGTAGAGTTTCTGCTGAGAAATCAGCTGTTAACCTTATGGGAGTTCCCTCGTATGTTATTTGTCATTTTTCCCTTGTTGCTTTCAATAATTTTTCTTTGTCTTTTTTTGGCCAGTGTGATTACTATGTGTCTCTCCTTGGGTTTATCCTGCCTGGTACTCTGCACTTCCTGGACTTGGGTGGCCATTTCCTTTCCCATGTTAGGGAAGTTTTCTATTATAATCTCTTCAAATATTTTCTCGGGTCCTTTCTCTCTCTCTTCTCCTTCTGGGACCCCTATAACATGAATGTTGATGTGTTTAATGTTGTCCCAGAGGTCTCTTAGGCTGTCTTCATTTCTTTTCATTCTTTTTTCTATATTCTGTTCCATGGCAGTGAATTCCACCATTGTGTCTTCCAGGTCACTTATCCGTTCTTCTGCCTCAGTTATTCTGCTATTGATTCCTTCTAGTGTATTTTTCATTTCAGCTATTGTATTGTTCATCTTTGTTGTTTGTTCTTTAATTCTTCAAGGTGTTTGTTCTTTAATTCTTCTTGGTCTTTGTTAAACATTTCTTGCACCTTCTCGATCTTTGTCTTCATGCTTTTTCCGAGGTCCTGGATCATCTTCACTATCATTATTCTGACTTCTTTTTCTGGAAGGTTGCCTATCTGCACTTCATTTAGTTGTTTTTCTTGGGTTTTATCTTGTTCCTTCATCTGGTACATAGCCCTCTGCCTTTTCATCTTGTCTATATTTCTGTGAATGTGGTTTTTGTTCCACAGGCTGCAGGATTGTAGTTCTTCTTACTTCTGCTGTCTGCCCTCTGGTGGATGAGGCTATCTAAGAGGCTTGTGCAAGTTTCCTGATGGTAGGGACTGATGGTGGGTAGAGCTGGGTGTTTCTCTGGTGGGCAGATCTCAGTAAAAGTTTAATTCGCTTGACTGCTAATGGGTGGGCCTGGGTTCCCTCCCTGTTGGTTGTTTGGCCTGAAGGGACCCAATACTGGAGCCTACTCAGGCTCTTTGGTGGGGCTAATGATGGACTCTGGGAGGGCTCACAGCAAGGAGTACTTCCCAGAACTTCTGCTGCCAGTGTCCTTTTCCTCACGGTGAGACACAGCTACCCCCTGCCTCTGCAGGAGACCCTCCAACACAAGCAGGTAGGTCTGGTTCAGTGTCCTATGGGGTCACTGCCCCTTCCCCCGGGTCCTGATGTGCACACTACTTTGTGTGTGCCCTCCACGAGTGGAGTCTCTGTTTCACCCAGTCCTGTCGAAGTCTTGCAATCAAATCCCTCTAGCCTTCAAAGTCTGATTCTCTAGGAATTCCTCCTCCCGTTGCCGGACCCCCAGGTTGGGAAGCCTGATGTGGGGCTCAGAACCTTCACTCTAGTGGGTGGACTTCTCTGGTATAAGTGTTCTCCAGTTTGTGAGTCACCCACCCAGCAGTTATGGGAATTTATTTTACTGTGATTGTGCCACACCTGCTGTCTCATTGTGGCTTCTACTTTGTCTTTGGATCTGGGGCATTATTTTTGGTGAGTTTCAGTGTCTTCCTGTCGATGACTGTTCAGCAATTAGTTGTGATTCTGGTGCTCTTGCAAGAGGGAGTGAGAGCATGTCCTTCTACTCCACCATCTTGAACCAATCTCACTGTGGAGCTTCTTAACATACCTCCATTTTGTCAGAATTCTTTGTAAATATGTGACTTCTGCCACACATTTTTTTCAGATTCCATAAACTACTGTTTTCTACTTCATTATTGTCTCATAGAAGCCTTCCAATGCAAGTTGTGAAACCATGGAAGCACAATTAAATTTGGTTAGAACTGAGTAATGCATAGCTTGTCATTAGTTAATTAATTCTTTGATTCAGTGAACAGTTACAAGGGCCCAGTAAGGACAAAGCACTTTGGCGAGCCCATGAGAGACAGGCATGGTCACTGCCATCAGTGAGCTCAAGTCACACAGAGAATTCAGCAAGTCGCTGTAATGCTTTTCCTTTGCGGGATGGAATTATAGTGAATAATACATTTGGAAGAAAGAATGAACCTCATCCCTTCCTAAACAAATGAAGGCATCTGAATGATTGGGTCCACTCTTCACTACACTCGGCATTGCAGGTGATATCATGTGGCCATTTTAAAGTGGTTGCCCCTCTTGTATATAAGATCCAAACCAACCTCAAGAGTTAACAGGCAAAAGTACCTTATATGAAATGTACATTATATAAAAGTATATTGTACGTGAAAATCCATAGGAGAATTTGGGATGCAGGCAAGCCTCTGGCAAGTGTGTGCAGCTCAACTGCTCTCTGCTCAGCACCCCTAAAGCTCTCAAGGGCAGAGCTGACCTAGAGTTGACCACCCCTGTGTCATTGTCTCAAGTCCCCATCTGGATCCGTCCACGTGGTGTGTTATATGACCCCTGGTCTCGGCAGATAAGGGGACCTGACTCATTCTTTCTATACTATCTTGCATCCAAGAAGCTAGGGAGGGTGAATGTGAGCACTGAGGAAGTCTGTGTTCTCCCACCTCCCGTAAGGAAATGTTTGTGCATTCCTGATGAGTAGGATCATCTGTGTAAATATTTGGAACCAAAGCCACAGATAACTGAGTAGAGCTGACCTGCCTGACAGCTCTGTCCCTGACCATGACAAACTCACATATTCCATTATACTTATGTCAATAAAGAAAAAACTTTTCTGTTACAAAGTTTAAGCTGAGTGAATAAAAACTGGATAAACAGAGGCTGGATGGATCTAAAACAACCGGATGTCTGGAGTGTGTCATGAGAGTTCATGTGTGGATTTGCACTGAACTCTTTTTTCTTAAACTTTTTATTCTATATTGGAGTATAGTGGATTAACAATGTTGTGTTAACTTCAGGTGTACAACAAAGTGATTCAGTTATACATATACACGTATCTATTCTTTTTCAAATTCTTTTCCCTTATAGGTTATTACAGAATATTGAGCAGACTTCCCTGTGCTATACAGCAGGTCCTTGTTGGTCATCCATTTTAAATACAGCAGTGTGTATGTGTCAATCACAAACTCCCTGCACTGAACACTTCTTTGAAATTCGCCAGACGTTAATGGGTTAATATGTTATCTCGGGAAGTGACTGTGGGAAAGGGTGAACTCATAAAGGCCTGATTCGCTTTATTACTCGGTGGGAAAGGAGAGGTGTGTTCTGTATATGCCATCAACCTACACCATACCTTTTCCTCTTCCCTTTGTGGCGTCAGTTTTGTATAGACAAACTGGTGCTTGTGAATAACTGCAGCCTTTGCTTTAGGGACCCTGGACGTTCCCAGGGTTTCTGCTTTTTAGGACAGTGTCCTGGCTTGGGCAATGGTTGGGCCGGGCACCTCCAGGTGGCAGCTGCTGACAGTGTCCACACCCCCAGAGGGGCTGCGGGGTTGCCTCAGACTCTTTGGAGCTGCAGGTCAAGCCAGCAGATTCCCAGGCTCCACCCAGACCTGCTGACCCTGGGGGCCCGCACTCTTGTGCCTAAGACGCCTCACAATTGATTCTTATTCCAACGGAAATTTGAAAACCATTGTCTGATGGGAACCCAAACCTGGCTGTACCTCAAAATCATCTGAGGAGCTTTGAAAAATACAGGTACCCAGGTCCTACCACAGACCAATTGATAAAAATTCCATGGGAATTTGATAATAGCTCTCCAGGTGATTCAAATTTGCAGCCAGGGATGAAAACCAAGCAATTCATGACAACAAACAGAGTTTTCCAGGTACCTTAGGGGAGCAAGTCTGGGTGACACTACCACTCCCTGTTGTGGTTCCTCCCCTGGGCCCTGAGGCAGGTGTGGGACAGAGCCCTGGGCTCCTTGTGACACAAAGTGGGGACATGCCAGGGGTGGCAGGACAAAGCCACAGGATTCCTTCTGGGAGCATCTGGTTTCTTCCCTGTGGTCTGAGTAAGGAAGGCTTTCCCAGCTACCAAGGGCTTTCTCACATTATGGAGGAAATGTGGCCAGGCTCCTAACTTCTTCACGTGGCTGTAGAACAAGGGAACCAGTGAGAATCAAGTTCCTGGGAAGATGTATAAACTCAGTTTTAATAATGACATTGGGATGCAGAACTTGCTTTTAACCAAAGTAATTTTTTTCTTCTGCCTTGCCTGCCTGGAGTAAAACATCAGGAATCAATGCTTTCCGTATAAGGAAAATAAAAATAATCTGATTTCAAAAGTAAGCGTAAGTGGTAAACATAAAGTGTCAATCCCAAAGAGACTCATCTTTGGAATCATTACCTTTGACATTTAAAACCCTGATATTCTATTAAGAATTCACAGAATCCAACATTGATTAGCTTACGTGAGGCGCTTCTATAATAAGGTTCCTTCAATATCTCCATGGCTATTGCCCAGGAAATACTTTTGAGCACTGACTAAATGCCAGGCACTGTGCCAGGCTTGGAGTACAAACTAGAGCATGACTAGATCTCAATCCTAAGGAGAATGGGGAGAATGGGGACTGTAAATATATACAAAGCAAGGTGATGTTAGGACTTATCATGAATAAAATATTGGATGCTACTGAAGTTGAAGGAACTATTTGTGAATGCATGTGTGAATCAGTTGATTTTAGCTGGGTTTTGAAGAATGAGTAGGAGTCTTCCAAGTACACCTAACAGGGCACTCTAGACAGAGAAAGTGGTACATGCAGGAAGTGTGGATGAGGAGACTTCCCTGGTGGTGCAGTGGATGAGACTCCACGCTCCCAATGCAGGGGGCCTGGGTTTGATCCCTGGTCAGGGAACTATATCCCACATGCATGCCACAACTAAGGAGCCTGAGAGCTGCACCTAAGGAGCCTGCCTGCCGTAACTAAGACCCGGTGCAACCAAATAAATAAATAATAATTTTTAAAAATATATATATATATTTTTTAAAAAGTGTGGATGAGCAGGTCACCTTTGGAAAACTATGTGCATTTGTCTCCTATTCCTGCTATGAAAAATTACCATAAGCTTAGCAGCATAAAACATAACAGGCTGATTATTTTATAGTACTAGAGGTTAGAAATCCAACATGTGCTAAAATCAAGGTGTGTGCATCCCTTTCTGGAAGCCCAAGGGTAGAATCTGTTTCTTTGCTTTTTTCAGCTTCTAGACACTGCCATATTCTTTAGCACATGGTCCCCTCCTTCATCTGCAATGGTAGGTCAAGTCCTTCTTACATTACATCTCTCTGACCCTTCTCCCATCATCGTATCTCTCTCTGACTGCTGCTGAAAAAAGGTTCTCTGGGTTTAATGACTCATGTGATTAGGTTGGGCTCACCTAAATAATTGAGGATAATCTTCCTATCTCAAGGTCCATAACCTCAATCACACTTGCGAAGTTTCCTTTGCCGTGTAAGGTAACATATTCACAAGTTCTGTGGATTAGGGTGTGCACGTCTTTGGGGGGTTATTATTCTGCCTACCACACCATGCATCAATTTACCGAGTGACTTCTATGGGCCAGCATGATTAGAAAGGGTAAGTTGGAGCCAAAGGATAAAAGGCCCTTATGTGTCAGGTTAAAGATTATTCATTTTATCCTGTAGGGGACCAAGAGTCACTGAAGGTTTTAAGCAAAGGGTTTCCCTCTTAGACATCTCTCTGGCTGTACTGGCTGATCTTAAGTATCAATGTGTGTGGGGCAGAGCATGGGGGTGCTTGCTACTAAGAGAGACCTGCAGGCTTGGAGATTCTGATTTAGTAGGTCCAGGAAAATGTTTATGACCAGTCAGGCTAGCAATATACCACTAGAGAAGGTGGTTGAGAATATAGCAAGGCTGGAGGTAGGGAGACCAGTGCGGAGTCCTTGTGAGAACTAATGAACGTGTAAACTGAGGTAGGGAACAGCCCTGCAGATGGAGCCAAGTGGGCAGATTTTAGCAATACTTAACAGGAAAATTTAGCAGAACTATTGGTGATCTATTGAATGCAGCCCTGAGTAGTGGAAAATGCATATCTTTTAGAATCAGATGGATGTGTGTTCAAATCTTGCCCCCTAGTAGCAGTTATTGAAATAATGCCCTGAAACAATGTCTCTGAACCTGAGGATCTTTGACTATTAAATGAGGACTACAATATAAATTTTGTAGAATTTGTAAGGACTAGCAATAATGTGTTCAAGGTGTCTGAAGTATAATAGACACTCAAAAATGGCAGCCACTGTTATTGTTAGGCTGGTGGCTAATGTTATTTGAATGTAAAGGGTGATGACGGGGGATGGAACAAAAAAGAGAATAAAGACGACTCCCGAAAGTTTGGACTTGGACAACCAAATGGATGGAGGGACCATTCTCCCAGATAGAAAGTGTAGGAGGAGGAGTGAGCCCGGAGTGAACGGGAGATGAGTTTTAATTCTGAACAGCTGAGCTGGAGATGAGGGTGGGACTTCTGGGTGGAGTGCCCAGAAAGCAGAAATCTACAGGTTTGGAGTCAGAAAAAAGAAAATCTGGGTAAGAGCTACAGCAGCTTTTCCATGGCTCTGAAAACTTTTAAAAGACGTCTTTGACTGTAAGCCACAAAACTGTAGCAATCAAAAGACCTACTAATTCATCAAAGGCTTTTTACTGCTTAAATCACTTTTGTACTGTAATAATGTGAAAGTCATTACAATGTTCCTGTTTAAGTAATAACACCCTGACAATTGAAAGGCATGCTTAGAGAACCGCAAAGCCCTAAACATTCATTTTGAGCCCTTGCAGAGCTGTTTGGTTTATGATTTTACAAGTTTCCTGGAAGCGGGGTCATGAGGAGGTTAATAGACTAGGCTGTAATTCATCTGGGATCTTTGGCAGAAGCCAGAGTCCAGGTCTCTGCTTCCTGCTCTATCATTTCATTCGTTTTTTTGCTTTGTTAACCCAAGACTGGACCCTCCTTGTGAAACCATACCTGCATCCTTCGTGTGTCCTCTTTGTGGTCTGCCAGTGTGACTCTCATTCACTCTGGAGCTTTAAACATCCAGTTCCTCCTGTCCATGGACTCCTGGACTTGGGAAGCGGTCAGTGCAGTGTTTCTCACTGGCATCTGCTGCCTCTGGGTCCACTGAGTCCCCCAGACACGTTGATTCTTAGGAATTTTCTTTTCTGACCAGACCATTCCTTTCATACTCAAAGTGTCCACAGTCCATGACTCAGGATCGATCACCCAACAGATGGCCTCACTTGCTTCCCTTTCCAGTCCCTCCTGTCTGCCCCAGCAGAGCCCAGGATTGGGAGTTGGGATTCCTAGAGATTAAGTTCCTGCCCTCCCACCTTCCAGCTGGATGACCTGGGACAGGACACTTAACGTCTCTGTGCAGCAAATTCTGCTCACTCCCTGTTTTCTTTTTATTATTTTAGATACAAATCCCTTGTTCAAATGAGCTCTGAAGTGGAAGCCCAGGACAGGAAATGGGGGACAAGGCAAAGTGCTCTGGAGAAGTTCACCTACCACACAGCTTAGCTAAGCCCCGAGGTGGCCTCTGCATCTTTACAGAGTTTGCAAGAGGCGCTCAGTGCTCTCGCATCGCCACTTGTGAAATTCTGCTCATTATGTCTCTGTGCTGGAACCTGTCAGTGGCTTTCCAATGGCCCAGAGATCCTGTCTAAATTCATTAATCTCTCCTTTAAGGGGTCCCACAGCCTGACTCAAACTCACCTTCTGACTTTAAAGTCTATTCTACTTGGCTACAGCAACCCTCGGGTCTAATGACTGTCTCTAAATCATACTTACATTTTCCTGTCTTTGCACTCAACTCCTCTCCCTGATTTATGCCCTATATTATTTTCCTACTGCTGCTGTAACAAATTATCATAAACTTAGTGGCTTAAAAATGTAAATTTATTATCTTACAGTTCTCAAGGTCAGAAATCCAGTGCAGGTCTCGTGGGGCTAAAATGTAGGTGTTGACAAGGGCTGCTTTCCCCTCCGGAGGCTCCAGGGGACAATCTGTTTCCTGGCCTTTTCCAGCTCCTAGAGTCGGCCCTCTTCCTCCCTCTTCAAAGCCAGCAACGTTGCTTCTCTCTGAGCCTTTCTTCTGTAGTTCCATATTCCTCTGACTGGCATCTTCTGCCTCCCTCTTCCACTTTTAAGGATCTTTGTGATTACAGCAGGCTCACCCAGAAAATCCAGGATAATCTCCCTTCCTCCATATCCTGAATTTAATCACATCTGTAGAGTCATCTAACATAATCACAGGTTCCAGGGATTAGCACAACTTTGGGGGCCATTATTCTGCCCACCACACACCCAATATCTGTTCACATGAGGGATGGTGAATTTTGCAGGGGTGGAGGGATGCTTCACTGCAACCACAGAGGCTACTTCCAACTGACTCTCAGGCGTCACGCTTCTGGCCATCCCACCACTGAGGGTGTTTCCCTGGCCCTTCCACCCAACATGGCACCCTAGCCTCATTCTACTCCTCCCTGCTGTCCTCTCACTCCTCCCTCCTTCATCTCTCCACTTTCTCCCCTTCCCACCCCGCCGCAATCCATGGATTGGCAGTGCAAGCTCCCAATTCTTCTCACCCTGTTATGCAAAACAATGAAACTTTCTCTAGCCCTGGATTCCAAACTCAGCTTCCATGGAAGGGCTGAGCTGAAAAACAAAAAACAAAACAAACAAAACAGCTTTCATTTAACAAGTGCTACCCTCCTTAGAGTATGGTTATGGTTGTAAGGATTTACGACTTGGTCACGTGATGACATGCTGATTTGTCCACAGGCATGGTGCCACCAGCCATATCAGTGCCACGTTTGTTTTGCACAGATGTTAATACTGATGTATCTTCATTTCTTCTTTAGATGAAGAGATCTCAGGAATATGTCTCAGGAACGTTCTCTGGATGGGGCAAAAGAACAGAAACTTAAGTTGATGCTTTCCCTTCTCAGGATCAAAAAGAAGAGACTGATGAGTGGTGAATCTAAGTAAAAATGTGGAATATTTAAAGATAAGTTAAAAACTGTAAGTCACATCCCTCCATGGTAGTCAAGTACTAACACTCACTAGATTGTCAGAACTTAAGGTTGGAGACCATATCTTATTGAATGTCATGTCCCCAGCGTTCTAGTATAGAATCTCCACACCCTTAATACATTTTGATGGATATAATTAATAGATACAGTGTAAAGAATCTATCATTTACAAGTATTGATGTATAGATTTCCCCCTTACAAATATAGTCCTCTTTTTTCTAACTCAAAAGGGAAGTTGCCCTCCTCCTATGCCCTGGCACATGAGAAGGCGGACTGTGTTTCTTGCTGTCAGGTGAGGATTGGTGTTAAGGGAGTTGAGTAGTACAATAGACAGAAACCCTCCATGGGGGATGTTGAAACAGGACATTGGCGTAATGGAAGAGGTGTTTTAAAGCCACACATCAGTATGAACATCTGTGCAAAACAAGCTTTCAAACTGTGAACCGACAGGATTTACAGCAGACTATTAGTCTTCCTTCTGTTCTTGAGAAAGAGAGATGTTTCTTCTCAACAGTGAGTCGCTCAGAAACATGGGCTCCAAAAAGCTGCAATCTACAGACCCCAGGAAACACAGGGGAGACAACTCAAAATTAATTCTCACTGCTGTAATTAAGGATAACGTTTTCCATTTTGTTTCATACGGGTGGCAAATATAAACCTTTGTTTCTAAGCAAAATTGGAAAATTTTGTTTACGTAGCAGGGACCACCCGGAGAGGCCTTCAGTGGGAATGTGAGGGTGTTGCATGCCTTTTCCAGTAAGATATATAGGAATCAGGAGAGCACTGCTCATGATGGTCAGGAAAGCAGCAACCTTTTATACAGAGAATGAGTATCATCTTCATTCCTCAACGATCGGTTACTCATTCATTCATCCACTTGGAAAATACTCACTGTGTGCCCGCCAGCGTTGTGGTTGGTGCAGTGATGGAGAGATGTACCTGGTGATGTGAACACACAGGGGAGTAGTACTTAATCCCGGCCTGGGGTACATGGGAAAGGCATTACCTTGGGGGTGTGGCTGTTGAGTTGGGTCTTCACAGATGAGTAGAAAAGAGCTGTGAAGCAGGGGGGCAATGCCATTAGGCAGGAAAAGGAGCCAGTGGAAAAGGAGAGATCGAAATTGCAGAGGACAGAGAGCAAGATGACAGATGTAACTACATCATGGAAAAGGTGGGGGGAGTTTGGGGTCAAGGACTCAGGATTATTGATTGACAATGAATGGAAGAAAGTATTTTTTTTTCTCAATCCTTTGACTCCCGCAAAGGTACCAAAAAGCAGTACAGTAAACAAAAGTAGTCCTAAGCACCGAGAGAGGGAACTGAGCTGAAGTGAAGGATGGAAGAACCTCAGGAACTCACGGGCCCCACAAGGAAGCAGTCTAGGCACGCTCTGCCTGCAGCAGGGAGTGGCAACACTTTGAGAGAACCACGCATCCCCCCTACGAAGAAGGGCAGGGCCTAGCTAACAAACGCAAGCACAAAATACAGGTGTGGTTCAAACCACTGGGCCAAATAGCATCAGGGAGCAGCAACAGCAATCACCAGGAAGACCCAGCCAGGAATATGGAGCTAAGGAATCCGGATGCATTATTTGGAGCCTCTGCCTCTGCCAATCCTATTGTCCCAGCATGTTAGGTTCCTGCAGCTCCCCTCTGTCTAGTCCCTTGGGAATTCAAACAATGGGAATATTTCTGTCTCCATCCACCCCCAGCCCGGTGAGTCCCCAGCACAAGGACTCCAAGCAGGGGATCTGGTGGTCTCCGTTCCAGTCCTAGCTTCTGGCTTTCATGCTGGAGAGTATAAGTCAAAATCTGAAAATTCTCCTGGACCCAGCCTCCGTCAGTGACTTCAACATCTACCTCCTGTATGACCCCTCAGCTCCAAAGTGGAGCTGACTTTCTAGTGGAGAATGTTCCAGCACCAGAATATGTGGAAATTTACAGACCAGTTCATCTGCTTAAACATCCTGTGTCCCTTGGGGGAACAATGGTGAAACCCTATGACAGCTGTGTATGTCTGAGAGATTCATTCGTGTTGTTGTGTGAAGCTGTGCATTGTTCGTTTTCATTCCTGTTTAGTGTTCCACGGTGTGAATATACCAGAATGCATCCATTCTTCAGATGATGGAGGTACATTTGAGTTGTTTCAGTTTGGGGTTGTTACAAATAATGCTGCTCTGAGAATCTTTGCACCAGCTGTTTGACTTACTCCTGTCGAATATCTGTGGTGTGTCTGGGAGTAGAGTTGCTGGCTCAGGGCACGTGTATAATAAACTTTGGTAGATTCATACAGTCAGAGTTTTCTAAAGTGATTTCACCGATTTTATACTTTCATGAGCAATATATGAGGGACTCTGTACATTCCACCAACATTCAGAATTGGGAGACTTAAATTTTTGCCAATCTGGTGAATGTGTGCTTTTCACTATGGTTTTAATGTTCATTGCCCAAATGAATTGATCCCTTTTCATAAGCTTATTGGCCATCAGCATTTCCTCTTATGTGAAGTGACTATTCAAGTTTTTTGCTCATATTCCTAATTAGAATGAAGTCTTTGTGTATTTTAGATACAGTTCTTTGTTTTATGTGTTACACATATTTTCTCCCATTCTGTGGCTTGTTTTTTCACTCTTTATGGTGTCTTTCAATGAACAGAATTTCTTGATTTTAGTGTAGTCTATTTCAGTGCTTCTCAAACTACCTGTGGCACTTTTATTTATGTATTTATTTTGGTTTTTTGGTTTTTAATTTCCAATCAGTCATAGACATATTTCTGAGAAATACAATAAAAATCAACTAATATAAAAATTAAATAGAAAACAAAGACATTAAAATAGTTACAAGAGGAATAAATATTCATTTAAAAGAGGAAGAAATAGAACTAAGGAATGTAAATGCTCCCAAACCAAGTGAGTGGTTTCATGCTCTCTCAGACTTACCTTACCATGGGCACAGGCTCCCCTGGACTGGCAGTCACAGAGGTATGGCTGGATCATTGTCAGTCACTGGGAGAGCCAGTCCATGAAGGCTTTTGCACCTCCTGCCCTGGGTTAGCCCTTCTGCTGAGCTCTCCACATCAGTAACTCAGTCTTTGCCTGAACTATCAGTGGGACTGGACCTTGTGATGTAGAGTCACTCAAGCCTCCTCACCAGGGCTCCCCTTTATTTGGGCTGAGAGAACTTGTCAAACCTTGCATCCCATGACAGTTCTTGGCAGATTTTGTCTGTGTGACCATTCCAGTCTTAAGCAGGTTAGTGATTATAAATATACATCCTCCTGAGAGAAGGAAAGAACAGGAGGTTTTACTGCCTCAGAGGATCCCAGCTTTATGGCTTTCTTCCCTTCCTTCATGAGCTCCTGGTGAGAGAGTGTATTTCTCAGGCAGAGGTAAAGAGAAAATGGGAGTGTAGAGGAAATTATTGTCAGGATTAAGCCAGTCCTCTTTACTCCCTCCATTCCCCAAATATGATATAAGCACTGGCTTAGAGGACTGTAAAGCACGCAGTCATTTCCCATAACCATGACAAAGAACTACTATAAGGTCAACATTATTTGGGTTGTAAAGTAAAATTCCAGAGTGAGCATGAAGCTATAGCTTCACAGCTCAGGCAAAGAAGGTAAGGCCCAAGAGGCTTAAATAATGTCATTGAATCAGCAGTAATGTTTTATAACTTTTTATTGTGAAATAAAACAAAAATACAGAAAACCACACAAAACAAATATATAGATTAGTGAAGTATGACCAGCCAAACACCCTTGTAATCGCCACCCAGGTGAAGACACAGAACTTTGCCAGCACTCCAGAGAGCCTTCCATGCATGTGCTCTGACATTAGCAAAGTCATAACCTCCCATGTTCCTCCAAAAATAACCACGCAGTGTTGACTGTATACTAGTAATGTCCTCATGGTTCTTCACCCAAGCGCAGGTCTTTAGACACTGTGGTTGATTTAAATTTTTTCGATATATTTCTTTTAATCTATAGGTTTTTCTTCCATTCTGTCTTTTGCTTACACTTCCTTTGAAGAACGCTGGACATTTGACCTAGAGCAGTGGTTCTCAAACATAAGCCTACATCACAATCACTTGGAGAGCTCAACAAAATACAGATTGCTGGACTCCACTTCAAGAGTTTCTTATTCAGGAGGTCAGAATGGGGCCTGAAAATTTGCATGTCTAGCAAGTTCCCAGGTAATATAGGTGTGGCTGGTCTGGGACCACACTTTAAGAAGCACTGACTTGTGAAATTTTTCACAATTATGATTTTGCTGATTGCATCCTTATGGTTCATTCAATATGTTCCACTGTCCTCTGTGTTTCTTGCAGATTGGTGCTGGATCTAGGGATTTGACCAGACTCAGATTCTATTCCTTTGGCAAGAATATAGGTTGTATGTTCTTTCACTGGGAGGCACATAATATCTGGATGGCTCGTTTTTATGATGTTAACAGCCATTGGTGCTCATTTCTTAGGTTCATTATTCATTGGTGTTTGCAAATTAGTGATATTCAAATGTTATAATTTAATTTTCGTTTATTAGCTGGAATAATTTTGTAAAGAGATGCTTTCCTTTTCTACTATTTCATTATACAATGGTAAAGTTCATATAGGAAAAGAAGGATAAATGTTTGATCCTTTCCATTTATTTACAGCATTCAAGATAGTAATATATTGCTTCCCTATTATCCTCCAAAGATGATCAATTTTTACATTTAAAAATATCATTATGAACTCACCAATCCTAATATATATTTTTAAATTTTTTTAATTTATTTTTTATTGAAGTATAGTTAATGTACAATATTGTATAAGTTACAGGTGTACAGAACAGTGATTAACAATTTTTAAAGGTTATACTCCATGTATAGTTATTATAAAATATTAGCTATATTTCCTGTGTTGTACAATATATCCTTGTAATTTATTTTATACATAGTACTTTGTACCTCTTAATTCCCTATCTTACCACTCTTCCTTCCCACTCCCTACTGGTAACCACTAGTTTGTTCTCTATATCTGTGAATCTGCTTCTTTTTTGTTATATTCACTAGTTTGTTGTATTTTTCAGATTCCACATATCAGTGATATCATACAGTATTTGTCTTTCATCTTTCTCTGTCTGACATATATCACTTAGCATAATACCCTCCAAGTCCATTCCTATTGTTGCAAATGACAAAATTTCATTCTTTTTTTATGACTGAGTAGTGTTCCATTGTGTGTGTGTGTGTATGTGTGTGTGTGTGTGTGTGTGTGTGTGTGTATATATATATATATATATATATATATATATATATATATATATATATTCACCACATCTTAATCCTTCATCTGCTGATGGACACTTAGGTTGCTTGCATATCTTGGCAATGGTAAATAATGTTGCTATGAACATTGGGGTGCATGTATCTTTTCAAATTTGTGTTTTATGGATATACACCCAGGTAGAATTGCTGTGTCATATGGTAGTTCCATTTTAAGTTTTTTAGGAAACTTCCATACTGTTTTACAATTCATATATATTTTATGTGTTGCAAGTCATGGTCGTTATTATCATTACTTAAGTTCAAATCATCCCATCTTTGGCCAGTGGGAACCACTTCAAGTTGGCTCCGAGTATTTTTGACATGACCCTGCAGTCTTTGAGAGCTTCCTTGTTATCTGTAATGACAAGATTGTCCAGGCTCTTTTTGTACATTTCCTACCTCACACCTGAAATCAGCCTGTTCTACAAGTAACAAGCCCTGGTTTCTTGAAATAGTATTTTAAGACCACAATCTGAGCACTAGGGTTATTCAGAGGTACCTGGGTTCATCAGTGTTTCTAGAGCTTTTCAGTGGCTAGATATAGATACACACATTTGTTTTTAAAATGTTTTATGTGTTCATACAGACATTTTCCATTCAAATATGAAGACTACAAATTTCAAGTCTCCTTTCTTTCATGTAAGAATTCTGATTCTCGAGAACACAGTGGATGATAGGATTAGACAGTCTCATAAGTATTCACTTGATTTATCCCACATTACAGTCTCAGGATAACAATGCTGACACTATCACCAACTACTATGATTACTGAAAACAGTTAAACATTTTTTTGCAAATGTTATCCTCACTCCCTTTGCTTTTAAAAAAATATAGTTGTTTTATATCTGTAGTGTCAGAGCGTATGACCCTGACATATGATGCTCTTTCCTTCTTATCCTTCCTTAAGTTTGAATTCTGTAGGCAACTGAATCTTCAGTGCTCACCACTGGTCCATATGTCGATGTGTCTCAAATCAGTTTGGCTGTCTCAGGAAGGGCTCAGAGGAACAGTATCCTCTGGGTTCTTGTATTTGAAAACAGGCTGTGACTTTGATACTCTAAAGTCATTAGCTGGATATAAAATTGTTGACTCACATTTCCTTTCTCTGAGTATCTTAAATGTGTTACTCAAATTTTTTTTTAATTAATTAATTTTTTTAACATCTTTATTGGAGTATAATTGCTTTACAGTGTTGTGTTAGTTTCTGCTGTATAACAAAGTGAATCAGCTATATGCATACGTATATCCCCTTATCCCCTCCCTCTTGCGTCTCCCTCCCACCCTCCTTATCCCACCACTCTAGGTGGTTGCAAAGCACCGAGCTGATCTCCCTGTGCTATGCAGCTGCTTCCCACTAGCTATCTACTTTACATTTAGTAGTGTATATATGTCAGTGCTACTCTCTCACTTCGTCCCAGCTTACACTTCCCCCTCCCCATGTCCTCAGGTCGATTCTCTATGTCTGTGTCTTTATTCCTGTCCTGGCTGTAGGTTCATCAGGACCATTTTTATATACACCACATCTTCTTTATCCATTCGTCTGTCAATGGACACTTAGGTTGATTCCATGTCCTGGCTATTGTAAATAGTGCTGCAATGAACATTGCGGTACATGACGCTTTTTGAATTATGGTTTTCTCAGGGTATATGCCCAGTAGTGGGATTGCTGGGTCATATGGTAATTCTATTTTTAGTTTTTTAAGGAACGTCCATACTGTTCTCCATAGTGGCTGTATCAATTTACATTCCCAACAACAGTGCAAGAGGGTTGCCTTTTCTCCACACCCTCTCCAGCATTTATTGTTTCTAGATTTTTTGTTGATGGCCATTCTGACTGGTGTGAGATGATATCTCATTGTAGTTTTGATTTGCATTTCTCTAATGATTAATGATGTTGAACATTCTTTCATGTGTTTGTTGGCATTCTGTATATCTTCTTTGGAGAAATGTCTATTTAGGTCTTCTGCCCATTTTTGGATTGGGTTGTTTGTTTTTTTGTTATTGAGCTGCATGAGCTGCTTGTAAATTTTGGAGATTAATCCTTTGTCAGTTGCTTCACTTGCAAATATTTTCTCCCATTCTGAGGGCTGTCTTTTGGTCTTGTTTATGGTTTCCTTTGCTGTGCAAAAGCTTTGAAGTTTCATTAGGTCCCATTTATTTATTTTTGTTTTTATTTCCATTACTCTAGGAGGTGGGTCAGAAAGGATCTTGCTGTGATTTATGTCATAGCGTGTTCTGCCTATGTTTTCCTCTAAGAGTTTTATAGTGTCTGACCTTACATTTAGGTCTTTAATCCATTTTGAGTTTATTTTTGCATATGGTGTTAGGGAGTGTTCTAATTTCATTATTTTACATGTAGCTGTCCAGTTTTCCCAGCACCACTTGTTGAAGAGGCTGTCTTTTCTCCACTGTATACTCTTGCCTCCTTTATCAAAGATAAGGTGAGCATATATGTGTGGGTTTATCTCTGGGATTTGTATCCTGTTCCATTGATCTATATTTCTGTTTTTGTGTCAGTACCATACTGTCCTGATTACTGTATCTTTGTAGTATAGTCTGAAGTCAGGGAGCCTGATTCCTCCAGCTCCGTTTTTCTTTCTCAAGATTGCTTTGGCTATTCGGGGTCTTTTGTGTTTCCATACAAATTGTGAATTTTTTTGTTCTAGTTCTGTAAAAAATGCCATTAGTAGTTTGATACAGATTGCACTGAATTTGTAGATTGGTTTGGGTAATATAGTCATTTCCACAAAGTTGATTCTTCCAGTCCAAGGACATAGTATATATCTCCATCTGTTTGTATCATCTCTAATTTCTTTCATCAGTGTCTTATAGTTTTCTGCATACAGGTATTTTGTCTCCTTAGGTAGGTTTATTCCTAGGTATTTTATTCTTTTTGTTGCAGTGGTAAATGGTAAGGGCTTCCTTAATTTCTCTTTCAGATTTTTCATCATTAGTGTATAGGAATGAAAGAGATTTCTGTGCATTAATTTTGTATCCTGCTACTCTACCAAATTCATTGATTAGCTCTAGTAGTTTTCTGGTAGCATCCTTAGGATTCTCTATGTATAGTATCATGTCATCTACAAACAGTGACAGCTTTACTTTTCTGATTTGGATTCCTTTAATTTCTTTTTCTTCTCTGATTGCCATGGCTAAAACTTCCACAACCATGTTGAATAATAGTGGTAAGAGTGAGCAACCTTGTCTTGTTCCTGATCTTAGTGGAAATGATTTCAGTTTTTCACCATTGAGAACGATGTTGGCTGAGGGCTTGTCATATATGGCCGTTATTATGGTGAGGTAAGTTCCCTCTGCCTACTTTCTGGAGGGATTTTATCATAAATGGGTGTTGAATTTTGTCAAAAGTTTTTCTGCATCTATTGAGATTATCATATGGTTTTTATCCTTCAATTTTTTAATATGATGTATCACATTGATTGATTTGCATATATTGAAGAATCCTTGCATTCCTGGTATAAATCCCACTTGATCATGGTGTATGATCCTTTTAATATGCTGTTGGATTCTTTTTGCTAGTATTTTGTTGAGGATTTTTGCATCTATGTTCATCAGAGATATTAGCCTGTAGTTTTCTTTTTTGTGACATCTTTGTCTGGTTTTGGTATCAGGGTGATGGTGGCCTTGTAGAATGAGTTCGGGAGTGTTTCTTCCTTTGCTATATTTTGGAAGAGTTTGAGAAGGATAGATGTTAGCTCTTCTGTAAATGTTTTATAGAAGTCGCCTGTGAAGCCATCTGGTCCTTGGCTTTTGTTTGTTGGAAGATTTTTAATCACAGTCTCAATTTCAGTGATTGTGATTGGTCTGTTTATATTTTCTATTTCTTCCTGTTTCAGTCTTGGAAGGTTGTGCTTTTCTAAGAATTTGTCCATTTCTTGCATGTTGTCCATTTTATTGGCATATAGTTGCTTGCAGTAATATCTAATGATCTTTTGTATTTCTGCAGTGTCAGTTGTTACTTCTCCTTTTTCCTTTCTAATTCTGTTGATTTGAGTCTTCTCCCTTTTTTTCTTGGTGAGTCTGGCTAATGGTTTATCAATTTTATTTATCTTCTCAAAGAACCAGCTTTTAGTTTTATTGTTCTTTGCTATTGTTTCCTTCATTTCCTTTTCATTTATTTCTGATCTGATCTTTATGATTTCTTTCCTTCTGCTAACTTTGGGGTTTTTTTGTTCTTCTTTCTCTATTTGCTTTAGGTATAAGGTTAGGTTGTTAATTTGAGATTTTTCTTGTTTCTTCAGGCAGGCTGTATTGCTATAAACTTCCCTCCTAGAGCTGTTTTTGCTGCATCCCATAGGTTTTGGGTCATCATGTTATCATTGTCATTTGTCTCTAGGTATTTTTTGATTTCCTCTTTGATTTCTTCAGTGATTTGTTGGTTATTTAGTAGCATATTGTTTAGCTTCCATGTCTTTGTGTTTTTTACAGTTTTTTTCCCCTGTAATTGATATCTACTCTCATAGCGTTGTGGTCGGAAAATTTGCTTGATATAATTTCAATTTTCTTAAATTTACCAAGTCTTGGTTTGTGACCCAAGATATGGTTTATCCTGCAGAATGTTTCATGAGCACTTGAGAAGAAAGTGTATTCTGTTGTTTTAGGATGCAATGTCCTATAAATATCAATTAAGTCCATCTTGTTTAGTGTGTCATTTAAAGTTTGTGTTTCCTTATTTATTTTCATTTTGGATGATCTGTCCATTGGTGAAAGTGAGGTGTTAAACTCCCCTACTATTATTGTGCTACTGTGGATTTCCCCTTTTATTAGGCTCTTAGCATTTGCCTTATGTATTGAGGTGCTCCTATGTTGGGTGCATAAATATTTACAGTTGTTATATCTTCTTCTTGGATTGATCCCTTGATCATTATGTAGTGTCCTTCTTTGTCTCTTGTAATAGTCTTTATTTTAAAGTCTATTTTGTCTGATATGAGAATTGCTACTCCAGCTTCCTTTTGATTTCCATTTTCATGCAATGTCTTTTCCCATCCCCTCACTTTCAGTCTGTATGTGTCCCTAGGTCTGAAATGGGTCTCTTGTGGGCAGCATATATACAGGTGTTGTTTTTGTATCCATTCAGCAAGTCTATGTTTTTTGGTTGCAGCATTTAATCCATTTACATTTAAGGTAATTATTGATATGTATGTTCCTATTACCATTTTCTTAATTGTTTTGGGTTTGTTTTTGTAGGTCTTTTCCTTCTCTTGTGTTTCCTGCCTAGAGAAGTTCCTGTAGCATTTGTTGTAAATCTGGTTTGGTGGTGCTGAATTCTCTTAGCTTTTGCTTGTCTGTAAAGTTTTTAATATCTCCGTCAAATCTGAATGAGATCCTTGCTGGGTAGAGTAATCTTGGTTGTAGATTTTTCCCCTTCATCATTTTAAATATGTCCTGCCACTCCTTTCTGGCTTGCAGTATTTCTGCTTAAAGATCAGCTGTTAACCTTACAGGGATTCCCTTGTATGATATATGTTGCCTTTCCCTTGCTGCCTTAGTATTTTTTTCTTTGTATTTAATTTTTGATAGTTTAATATATGTCTTGGCGTGTTTCTCTTTGGGTTTATCCTGTATGGGACTCTCTGTGCTTCCTGGACTTGATCAACTATTTCCTTTCCCATATTAGGGAAGTTTTTGAATATAACTCTTCAATGATTTTCTCAGACCTTTTTTTTCTTCTTCTTCTTCTTCTGGGACCCCTATAATTCGAATGTTGGTGCATTTAATGTTGTCCCAGAGGTCTGTGAGACTGTCCTCAATTCTTTTCATTCCTTTATCTTTATCCTGCCCCCTGGTAGTTATTTCCACCATTTTATCTTCCAGCTCACTTATCCGTTCTTCTGCCTCAGTTATTCTGATATTGATTCCTTCTAGAGTATTTTTAATTTCAGTAATTGTGTTGTTCATCACTGTCTGTTTGCTCTTTAGTTCTTCTAGATCCTTTTCAAATGTTTCTTGTATTTTCTCTATTGTGTTTCCGAGATTTTGGATCATTTTTACTATCATCACTCTGAATTCTTTTTCAGGTAGGTTGCCTATTTCATCCTCACTTATTTGGTCTCAAAGGTTTTTACCTTGCTCCTTCGTCTGTAACATACTTTTTTGTCTTTTCATTTTTTTTTTTTTTGATGGGTGGTGCTGTATTCCTGTCTTACTGCTTGTTTGGCCTGATACTTCCAGCACTGGAGTTTGCAGGCAGTTTGATAGAGTTGGGTCTTGGTGCTGAGATGAAGACCTCTGGGAGGCCTCACTCAAATTGATATTCCCTGGGGTCTGAGGTTCTCTGTTCATCCAGTGGTTTGGACTCAGAGCTCCCACCACAGGAGCTTGGTCCTGACCTCTGGCCTGGGAACCACGATCCCACAAGCTTCGTGGCACAGTAAAAAAAAAGAAAAAAAAAAGGAAGAAGAAAAAAAGGAGCAGTACAATATCAAAGAATAAAGAAAAAAATAAAATTAGAAAGATAAAAAGTATATTAGGAAAAATAAAAGTATAATTGAAACAACTGCCACAAGGTAAAATCAAACCACAACAGAAAAAAGAAAAAAAAAGGGTGGGGAGAGCAAGCCAAAAGGAGATAACAATAACAAAATATAAGGAATAAAATAAAATAAGGAAAATAAAAGATTTGTTAGGAGAAATAAAAATATAAAAGAATCAACAATAATGAATCAACAAGGTAAAACAGAACGCCAATCTAAAAGAAGAGAAAAGAAAAGAAAAAAAGAAGCCTTGGCTATGGGGGCAGAGTTTAGGCCGGGGGTGGAACTTAGGCAGGGGCAGGGTTTAGGGTGCGGGGGGACCTAGTCTCAGGACCCACCTAGCCAGAAAAGTCCCTGGGGGCGGGGCCTCTGCTTAGGACCTACGCAGAAGGGGAGCAGCAGCCTGTGGAAAGGAGGGCCTCTGGACTGTGGAGTTCAGGAGTTTGGAGGTAGGGCCCTGAATGAGGGTTTGTGGGTGGGGTTTAGGCCCAGAGCATTGGAGGGTGTCTCAGAGGGGGTCTCTGAGTGTAAAGATAGTGCCCTGGGTGGGGGTGTAGGGGTGGGGCTTGGGCTCTGTGCAGCAGGAGGGAGGCTCTGAGGGCAGAGGATTAGACCTGGGAGCCCAACAAGCTTCCCTGTGCCTAAGTGGACAGGGAAAGCAGTGGCCACATTCCCTTCCGTTCCTTCATGCCCCTCCCCCACCATCTCCCCCAGGGTCTCCTCCATCGCTGCTGGACCCCTAAACTTGTGTAGGTCCCACTGGGTGTAGGAACTCTTCCCCTTCCCTATCTACACCTCAGGGGTGCCATCCTGGAGGTCCGGACTTTAGGTTTGCTCCCCCTTCCCTCCCTCCCACTCCCTCAGGACCCGTGCAGCTGGAGGGGGCCTAGGTGGGCAGAGGATCAGTCCCGGGATCTCAGCAGGTTCCTGGGGGCCCAAGTGGGCAGTGGAAACCTGGCCACGCTCCCTTTTGATCCTCAGCCCTCCCAATGGTCCCCCAATTTACCCCTTCCCACGTGGGATCCCTTCCTCTCCCCCAGCCACCCCTCAGGGGCGCCAGTCCCATCCTGCCTCCACTTCTCCACCCCCTTCACTCCCCCCCATGCCCCGTATCCTACCCGGTTGCTGGGGATTCCTCCCATCCCCTTAGGTGTCTGTGGCCCCCCACCGGTGCCTGGTAGGTGCCCTAGTTGTGAGGCGATGTGAATTCCATTTCCTCCTAGTCCGCCATCTTGACTCCGCCCTGTTGCTCAAATTTCTTGTGGCATGAAGTGTCATTGCTGAAAAGTCTGAAGATAATCTAATTTTCATTCCTTTATAAGGCACTTGCTCTCTTTGGCTAGATGTCCAAAGATTTTGTTTTATTCTTTTACTCTAAAATCCAGTAATTTTTAGCATATGGGTATTGGGTTGAGTTGATAGTCTCAACTGTGTGCTCTTTCTTTATATACTTTCAAATCATTTTTTATTCCAATAATATTTTTCTTGAATTACAGCTTTTAGTATTTCTTCTCTTGCACTGATTTCTTTCTTTAGTTGCTCCTATTATCTGTATAGATCTTTTTTGTCTGTTTCAAGTATTTCTACTTTCTCTTCTTCATATTTTTTTGATTTTTAACCTTTTTCTTTTTTTCACCTTCAACTTCTTTTAAGACATTATTTATTGTGTTCATATGCTTCTGTGTTCTTTCCAGTTTAGACTTCATGTCTAAAAAATTTTTTCTTTTAATCCTCATATTGAGTTCTGTCATCTCATTTTTGTGTTTTGCTACTTCTAATTTATGTTGTTCTTTCATGTATTATGTTCTGTTCTTAATGTATTTTAGCCTGTTTTGAAAAAAGAGGTTACAGTTTTAATTTATTTTAAAGTCACTAAATATTTTGACTTCAAGATTTTTTCTGTTCCTTAATTCTCTTTGTACTTGGAATAACTTTGCTTAGGATTTGATCTCAAATCCTTTCTGTGGCTCATTTTTATTTAAAATTAGTTTGAAATAGCCTTTCTAACATCACAGATCTCCCTCTTCTGTTTGTTTATTATTTTTCATATAGAGTTTAGAAAATATGATGGTTTGTTTTCTGAGATCTCCTGGTTCTCTTCCCTCCACCACTGTTATCTGTACTTCTCTTTCCTTTACCTCTATTGTCCTTGTTCTTCTCAGCTTTGATTCCACTCCCAAAAGTTCCTCCTCCTATAAGCCCCTGTCCTTTTACTCCTGGTAACCTGGGACACCCTTGAAGAATTTTGAGCAAAGAAGTGACACAATCTAACGTGTTTAAAAATGATCCCTCTGGTTGTTCTCCTAAACAAAGACTGCAGGGGAGAACACTGTGGTAAACAGGGTTAGAAAACAACTTCAATGCTGGTATTGACGAATTGTATGCAGTAGGAAACTGACAAAGTTGGTTATATAACCTCTAGTCTCACAGCTGGTAAGTGGCAGACATGACATTCGAACCCAGGCAGTTTTACTTCAGCATCTGTAGTAAACATCTGCCATTTGAGTCTCTTCAACATTTTTCAAACACCCTCTCTACATTTTGATAGTTTTTCACATTGTGAGCCCCAAAGCAACATTTCCCAGATTCCCTTGCAGCTAGAATGCAGAGGTATATAACTTAAGTTTCACTCATCAGATGCACCCTGATTTAACAAATAATAAGGATGATGCCCAATTAAGACTTTTATTGTATATTTTTTATTAAGATAAAATTCAGCTTTTTAAAGTGTGCAATGCAGTAGTTTTCAGTATATTTACAAAGTGTGACCATCACTACTATTTAATTCTAGAATATTTTCATCCCCCCCCCCCAAAGAAACCTCATACCCACTAGGAATCACTCTCCATTCTCCTTTTTCTCTTGTCCCCAGCAAAACTTTTTTTTTTTTCTGTCTTCATGGGTTTCCCTATTCTGGACATTTCCTATAAATCATACAATATGCAGCCTTTTGCATTGATTTCTTTCACCTTAGTATAATGTTTTTAAAGTTCATTTATGTTATAGCATGAATCAGTACTTCCTTACTTTTTTTCTTCTTTTTTTAAATTTTTGGTTATGTGGGGTCTTCATTGCTGTGAGCAGGCTTTCTCTAGTTGCGGCGAGTGGGGGCTACTCTTCATTGCAGTGAGTGGGCTTCTCATTGTGGTGGCTTCTCTCATTGCAGAGCACGGGCTCTAGGTGCGCGGGCTTCAGTAGTTGTGGCATACTGGCTTAGTTGCTCTGCAGCATGTGGGATCTTCCTGGACCAGGGCTAAAACCCATGTACCCTGCATTGGCAGGCAGATTCTTAACCACTGCGCCACCAGGGAAGCCCCCTTCCTTACTTTTTACGGCTGATAATATTGCATTACATGGATATAGCACATTTTATTTACCATTCATCAGTTGATAGACATTTGGGTTGTTTCCATGGTTTGGCTATTAAAAATAATGCTACTATGAACATTTGTGTGCAAGTTTTTGTATGAACACATGCTTTCAATTCTCTTGAGTAAGTTAAGTTTGAATTTCAGATAAACAATGAATAATATTTTAATACAATTTTAACTCAAATATTGCATGGGACAAACATACTTAAAAACTATTTGTCATTTATCTAAAATTCAAATTTAACCTGGAATTCTGTATTTTATGTGTCAACCTTACCCAGGTGAGGCTTGGACAAAGAAGTGAGAAATATGAGGCAATGACAACAGTGAATTCTATCAAATATTTAAGGAAGAAATAATAATAATTCTATACAATGTCTACCAGAAAATAGAAGAGGAGGGAATACATTCCAACTCATTTTATAAGGCCAGCAGCATTCAGAAAAAGGCACTACAAGCAAAGAAAACTATAGACCAATATCCCTCATAAACATAGATGCAAAAATCCTCAACAAAAATAGCAAATTAAATCCAAGAATACATTAAAAGATAATAAATTATGATAAAATCCTGGATTCCTCAGACTCAGCCCTGCTTCCCCAACCAGGGTAACCCTGGAAGCATCTCCCTGGAATTCAAGAGTTTCCAGATACTTAGTTCAAACACCTCCACTTAGAGTTCAAATTTTGTCCTTAGATTAAGCTACAGAGAGCAACATACTGATATTGGGTTATTTTGCTTTTTTGTAGATTTTTTTTCAGAATTAGCATTTTAAGACACCCTATCATAAACAGTGGTGTGAAAATCATAAATGTACATATTTCAGTAGGAATATTATGAAGATATTTTATGGCTGTAGGAGTCTCAAAATCAAGGAAACTATTCTTCTGTGGAACATTTAGTTTTCCTTTTACTTTATCTCATGGAGTATTCTAAGTCTTGTAACTGATTGGATTTCTTACTTTCTTTTGACCACTAGAAATATTAGAACCAAATTTGTGGCCCATCTCTAGCAAATATATAAAAATATGTGCATAATATTTTGTGTCCTAATCTTCCCTCTGAATTTATTATCCTCCTACACTTAAGAGTCTCCTATTTTTTATTTTTTCATATATATGATGTTATTGAATATCAGAATTAATTCCACCCCTCTCAAATCTCAAGGTAATAACAGTAGAAAAAAATAACAGTCTTTTGGATTAGCCAACTCACAACATCAGGGAGCCATGTAGTCATTCAGTGGTGGAAAGGAATGAGGGGAGAGGATAATTGAGTATAGATCTGGGGAGTCAGTTATGGACAAATCCTGATTCTTGTTAGGGGAAGGGTATGGCATGAAGAAGAGGAGTATGTCTGGCTCTTAAAATGAAGAGTTGGGAATTGTAGGTTTAGAACGGACTGGTTTGTAATCACTGTTGAACAATCAAGGGGTGGACTGAAGTCAACACTGTTTATGCTTGTGGTCACATAGCATCTGAACCACTCTTTCTTTGCTTGGAGAATTTCCACATTGTAAGTCCCTCTTCCTCAAGTTACTCTTCTAGCCTTCCTTGCAGCTAAGGTTCGGGCATGTGATACTGACCCAGTCCTATTCATGCAAACCTCTTATTTAGAAATGAAGAAAATATAGTTCAGATACAGTAAAGAATGGGGCTATTGGTGAGCATGGTGTTAGAAACATCCCACATTTAAACAGCAGTCATGGCAGCATTCCTTACATCTGGTCTCCATCTCTAATGGTGTGAACTCTGGCATCCTCACTGGAGAAGCCCCTATAGTGTGGTTTGAGTCTTGTTCCTGACTGCATGGCCTCTGGTATCCGATGAACTACCCAATATCCTTCAATATCCTTTTTAAAGGGATATTTCTACTTAAACTAGCCAGAATGCATTCTGTTGTTTTTACTAAGAACCCTGTCTAATTCAAGGCAAATAAATATACACAGATTATAAATGTATCTACAAATACACATATAGCCATCTTTATAACTAAGTAGATTAAAAAAAAACAAACCTTGAGATTGATGTTCCTCTCAGTTTTCAATTTGTCTTTTTTTTTTTTGGAAAGAGAAACCACTCCTTGTTCTAAAGATAGTTGACTTCTAAAACTATCAAGAAAACTTGAATGCTGTTTGGATAAGAAGGAGAAGTACAGTACTTTATAGGTTAACCTAAGAAACTTATTATTTTTTTTCACTTTAGGCTACTTCTAGCAACATGCAGATGGGTCAGGGCCAGGACGGGGGTTTAGACCTCTTGCCTCTGCCTGACATCTTGGCCATGGCCCATCCATCAGTTTTGCTCAGTGATGCAGGGTCTGCTCCAGACATTGTTGGCTAGGCCTTTGAATTGGGGTGGGATGGGGATGGGAGAGTGAGAACCAAGATGGTTAAAACTGCCTTTGAAAACTTGAGATTGTTCCTTGAGAAAGAGTCATCTTGGCCTAGGCCTTCATGAGTTCTACAAGCCTAGCATGGAAGAAAGAGAGAGAAGGAAAGACACTTAGTCATTGCCAAGACACCACTGGCCAGGAGAATGACCAGAGATGATCCATTTGTGGCTCTGCCCCCTCCTTACCCATGGGGCCCAGTCAAACCTATCTTGGCAGGATGGCCTAAGTAACACAACCAATGTGCCTGCTCCTTTCCTTGGACTCTTCCAGCATTTCTGACTGTGATAGGGGTGAACGCTTTGTCCCCACTGCTCATGTGCTCATAGAGAGAAAAGAATTTCCATTCCGCCATCCAGAAGAAAAGAACACAGTCAACTTCTGCCCCTTCACTTCCTCCTCAGGGAAGGAGGAAGACTCACCTAATCAGTGAATTTGGTGATGGAACTGAGCATACCTCACTCAGTCTTTCTCTCCCTTTTCTTCAGAGCTGCCAACCTCTAAAAGGTGTGTCCATCTGTCGTCCTCTGTGTTATAAGTTACAGACAGGGCTTGTTCCTATTGCAGAGACTAAGGTTGCATATCTATGTCCGTGACTTGGTTGGATAAATCTTTTAGTAAAGGAAGGCTTTTGGCAAGTCTGTCTTGCCACACATCTAAAGCCATTTTGGTGTCTCCTGTATCTTATTTCTTTATTCATTTGAACTTTGGCAGGGCCGAATGCAATGACAGATGTGGGGAAGGGAGAAGCAATAATTATACCACCCTCAGCAACGGATCAACTTGGCTTACTTAATCTCTCTTAACCCACACTGTTCAAACTGACTCATAAAAAAGAGACCAGGTGGCACACTGCGGCATGCCGGAGTTTGTGGAAGATAGGGGTATCTGATTACTTCCATACAGATGATGAGAAAGGAGTCTAGTTTTAACCTTCAGGTGGCCAGAATTTCTATTCCAGCCATGGAAGTTGGTTTCCTGTGCATCACCAACCCTAAAGCAGTATGAGGAAACTACGATCCAACTACACTGAGAAGATCTAGGAACTGCAGGTGATGAAGACACAACCAGGTAAGGCCATACTCATCATCAGGTGTGATATAAATGTGGATTCTGTTGCTCCATCAGTTTACAAAGATTTGGAAGACAGGGAAAGATGTACTTGGTGCATATGCTGGAAAACCAGAATGTTAAGCCTTTTCTGACTCTACAAATAGATTCAGGAGGAAGAATAAAGTCATAAGGTCTAATCCCTCTCCAATTAAGCCTGGAAACATTCAAAAGACTATTTACAGTTTATGAATTTAAACTCTATCTTAAGATCACTTTCATTAGACGTTCATAATTACTAGTGAAAAATTTGAAGAGCGTGAAGCTGGAGGCAGATTTGCTGCTTTTACAGGGAAAAAATAGCCAAGTGCAAAAGTGGAAGAAAGCCATAAATCCGAGTTAACTGGAAAAATGGAAAACAAAACAATCTATTGCATTTTACCCACTGGGTTGAAGGCTATGATTATAGTGTTTATTAATAATATTCTATATAGAGTTACCTAAATATTAACCAGTTAAACCTGCAATTAAGCCCTGGGACTGTGGCAGGTGCCTAATTTGGTGGAGAGAGGAAGACCCTGAGTCAGCAAACCCTGTGCCCTCCATCAGGCATCTGTGGTTCCACTGGTGCAGCCTGGGACACGGGTCCCCAATACTCACAAACACCATAGAGAGGAGTTTTATGGCTCCTAGTCAATGAAGATGTTTCTTTCTACATTTATACCTTTCCCTATGTAAATTTGCATAGATATAGCTTTCATCTCAAAAGTGAGGTTTGAAGAGAAGTGTGTCTATAAAATAGGGGTAATCCTTATGCTATAGTATTTGAGAAAGGGCGCTTCTTGTTTTTCTTTTATATATTGAATTTTCAAAGTCACCAAACCCCAGAAGAAAGCTCACCTGAATAGCCACTTTGTTTAAATTTCCTACGGAAGTAGCTTTGACCCCGTAACTGTTTGAAAAGTAATAGCATTATGCCATGGCAAGAAGAAACCCCAGTAATTTCTATGAGGACCTTTCTTTTTAACCAATGACCTGATTCAACTGGCTATAAGCCCCATAATTATCACTAATTAATAGAAACTGAACAAAGCAAGTATCAGCCTATCATACTGGTAGAGAAAATACATGATATATAAGAAAAAAAGTAATTAATTTCTTTCAGTGAACTGGAAATTCTGGGAATATGTGAGGCTGTGAAGTAAGGTGAATACATGACCTTTTGGTCCCTTAACTGTTAGATTACAATTAGTGCTTTTTCTCTTGGTCCTTAACTTGGGTTCAAACAGATGTTTGTTTTGAGGAGGGAGCTTCTAATGGGTCCAAAGTATAATCCAGTCTGAGTGTAGGCTGGTTTTAAAGTTCCCTGGTAGTGACAGTGTTTTCAGCTATGGCAGCAGAATTTCTTTATCTTTGTTGCTCACCGGATTTGTGTTAGAATGATACTTTTAAAATTCATTAGACCAGTAATAACGCAGCGGCATTTAATCTGATACTCAGATAGCACAATACACTCCCATCACTGTGCTAATAAAGGGGCTTTTCATTCTAGTCCCTTCCTGTTCAGCTGAAAGCCACTGTTAATGTTTTCTTTTTTCTTAGTCACACGTCTCCTAACTACACATCCCTTAGCCCATAATAACTGATGTTTCTGGCCAGAACCCTGGTTTAATCGTTTTTCATATTCACAGACTGGTCAATTTGAATCAGGAAACAAAACCCAATACATACTGAAGATATGTAATCTTCCAACAACCTCAATCTAAGTTGTAACTGGGTTCCTAGCACAGTGCCTGGCACATTGATACAAATGTTACTGAATGTATGAACGAACAGATTAACAAATGAAACCACCAGCATGGCACGATTTCCAAATGTACAGCAGGATGGGATGACTCAGAACTAAAAGCACAAATTTTACTTTTACTAGCTTCTGTTTTGTTTTCAAAAAAAGGCTTTCCTGAAAACTTGAACCTTCATCTCAAATTTGAAGTGCAGCATTTGGTGAATTTCTCTGGGTTTGAGCTTGTTAGCTTTTACAAGTTCTCTTGGGATCGATTTTATGTCTTTTTGGAAAATACTGAAGGGTGAAATCTCTTTTGAACCTGTAAGCCCACATTGGAGAGTTCATCTGTTTTTTGGGGGGCTGAGTCAAGGGTGACCACTCAGTATGATCCTCATTCTGGATGTTCTGAAATATAGCCAAGGCTGTCTTAACTCATTATGGGACTTTGAAAAGGTTAAGTAACTCAGCTGTGTACTTTTTCCATTCATGCATTGTTGGAATGGAAGGAAAAATAACTGACATACTTATGGACATATTCCCCCATTATTTATTTCCTTTCTCCATTTAGTCAGTTACTCTGTCATTGCCTCGGAGAGGGAAGATGATAGGAGACAGCAGAGAAAAACACACCTTTTCCAGCACTTGAGCTTTAAAAGGGCACAAAAAATTATGTAAGGGAATACAACTGAGTAAGAGCAAGGGCTTCCCAGGCTGCAGGAGAAGGCTGTGTCAAAGAGAAATGATAGGGAAATTGTTTGGGTGGGTCTTGAATAAAGGGGGCCCTGCAACAGCTCCCTGGGCTCAGTCTGGACTGGGGAATGGTGGATGGGGATGAAGCTGGGCAAGACCCCAGCTAGGTTTGTGAGGTTCAAAAGAAGATATTAGTGTCTTGTGTCCCAGGTAGCCTCAGAAAGTAGGAAAACCCCAGAGAGGAATGGGCTTAGAGAGTCTCAGGGATGGCCCACTGTAGTGGGAGCAGCAGTATGAGTTCCAAGGACCTAGAATGGCCTGGAAGTAGATTAGAGATCCATCCAAGCCAAGGATAGAGAAAAGGGAACGCAAAGGTGAGTGGGTCACATGGGATGGTGGATATCTCAGAAGATGATAAGTGTGAATAGAACACATTAAGCTTCAGATAGACTACCCCCCGAACCCTGTGCACACAACTCCAGAACTTGATTCTATAGATGCCTCTGCTATTTAGGTAAAATACAGGTGAAAATTTGGGAGGATCTTAGAATTGACTGAGATTTTTTTTTTCTACCACCCTAGTAGAAAGTGGGATTTAAAAAGAGATTATGGAGCTTCCCTGGTGGCGCAGTGGTTGAGGGTCCGCCTGCCGATGCAGGGGACACAGGTTCGTGCCCCTGTCCGGGAGGATCCCACATGCCGCGGAGCAGCTGGGCCCGTGAGCCATGGCCGCTGAGCCTGCGCATCCGGAGCCTGTGCTCCGCAACGGGAGAGGCCACAACAGTGAGAGGCCCGCGTACCACAAAGAAAAAAAAAAAGAAAAAAAGAGAGATTATGTTCTGCTGTAGAAAAATAACACTGTTTCTTATATGCTTACAATTACAGGCTAAGATTTAGACCTCCTACATTTAAGAAAAATATTGAACACTTATCATGTACTGTATACAGCATCATTTTAAGTGCTTTATGCCTATTCATTCAGAAAAGAGCTTCTATGTTCATGAACTTTGATTGGACTTTTACAGTGTCCTTATATAATAAGAATGTGTAGAAGTACTATAGTGTATTTCTAACAAGAATAATTTTTGTTTTATTCAGATCCTGTTCATTAAAAAAAAAGTTTTATTATGGATAATTTCAAACATAAACAAAAGGAGAGAGGATAATATAAAGAATCTCCATGTACCCATCTCCCAACCTTAATAATTATTAACTATGGACAATCAATAACATTGCATATTTTGAACCAAATCCTAGACATGTCATTATATATATATATATATATATATATATTCGGTATATATCTCTACAAATAAGGCTTTATTTCATCAAATGTCCAGTGTTCAAATATCCCCAATTGTCTCATAACTTCTTTTAAACATTTATTTATTTAAGGCAAGTTCCAAACAAGTTCCACACATTGCATTTGGTCGATATGTCTCATGTCTCTTTTATTCTACAGATTTCCCTTTCCTCTTTTTATTTTTTTCTTCTATTTTATTTATTGGAAAATCCATGTCATATGTCCTATAGGTTTTTCCACGTTCTGGGCTTTGCTGACCTTCATCTAATCATTTAGCTTGTTCCCCTGACCACTGTTGATTCCTGCAGTTCTTGCTAATCTTTAGTCTCATTTTATGTCTGTTTATCGTTTCAGCTATACATATACCTACACTATAATAGAGCCCTGACTAAAACTAAAACCAATAGATAATAAAAGTTTAATGGTGAGAGGAAGTCATCTTTATTTTTAGTGATTCTAAAGTTCCCACCTGTGAAATCTAAATCTCTCCTATTCTATTAAATGAACACCCCCGCCTCCACCCCATCGTCTAACTAGACATTTATTTACAGATGACTCACCACATGTCTCAAAACTCTTTATTTAAGCAAAGGTAAACATTAACACACATAAAGCATTAATTTGTCTTGGCTTTTGTGTCCTACTCCTGTGTTTCTAATTTCTTTTTGTTTATCAGACTATGCCTGGTGCTCTGGGATTCGTGATATGCTAATCTGTTCCCCATTCATTGTGGGATTGAGGTCAGCCCTCGGGGAAGAGGCCTTCATCTGAGTAGGCATATTGAATGGCTGATTTATTTCTATTCAGGCCTCTGTAGAGAAGACAGACAGTGGCCTCTCCCCTGGGAGAAGGTGAGCCTGATTCTAGACAGCATTTGATATACTCACAGCTGAGAACTCTTGAAAACAAAGAGGGAGGGAGGGAGAGTGTTGTGTTGTATTCAGAGCAGGTAGCTGGAGCTTACTAATCAGATAAGCCATCCACAAGCTGACATATTGTAGCTCCTGTGTGTGAACATTGACTGCTACGATGATTATTTTAGCTTTGGCCTTTTGGGTGATAGTAGCATTGACTTATACCATTCATTTGGCCTCAAAACTCTTTAATGAACTTTAAAGCCTCTCCAAACTCTGTTACATAAGGCATATACGTGCTACTCAGCTAAATACAGCCTTGACTATCTTTGTTATAAATAATTCCATAAACAGACTTTGTTATAAATAATTCCCAGTTGCATGTAGCTTCAGATCTATTTTATCTTTTTGGAGAGTACAGTTATTTTTATTGCATCTGAGTTCCAGTTTCTAACAAATAAATTTGCAAGCAGAAAAAAGCTTGGAGAAATAAAATCCCAGAACCATATTTCTGGAGCGCATTTTGTTTGAATGTCAGCTTTTGAAAGAAAATATTGATGTACTCAGAAGTAGAAATTGGTGAATATTGCTCGACCCACTATCTACACAGGGACATCAGAAGGCTGTCACTCAGTCTAAAACCCTTGTGAAAAGATGAGATTTGCTCTACAAGTGAAAATCAGCACGTTCCATGCCTTTAAAGATTGGAGAAGAATGGAAAGTAGGCTGCTTGGGACAAGGGGCATAATACCTAACTTTATAGACTTGGCAATTTACAAGAAAGCTTACATTTTCTCATTTTAGCTTCATGACACCCTTGTGGAATGGGATATTATGCCCCTTTTTAACAGAAATAAACGGGGTAAAAGGAGATTAAATGACTTGTCCAAAATCACATAGTGAGTAAGTAATAGGATTTGAAAACAGGTCTTTGGATCCCCGCTGCAAGTCCCCTCACCAGACCCCACCACAGAGCCTACCTGCTTGCCAGCGTGAGGTTTTCCCTCCCCTGCCTTCCCGTTGGGCTCTGAGCTGCCTGATCTCGTTACTGTAAGGATACCCATCGGAAACGGCTTTTTCTCCTCACTTCCTTTGGTGTACCGCTTGCTATCTATCTGCTAACTAACTAACAGGGTGTCCTGGGGATAGTTGCTTCTCCTCATTGGGCTTTATTTTCTTAATCCTTAACACTTCTTCTACTTCTTAAATGCTCTTTTTTTTTTAAATTAAAACTTGAACTTGGACTTCCCTGGTGGCGCAGGGGTTAAGAATCCACCTGCCAATGCAGGGGACACGGGTTGGAGCCCTGGTCCGGGAAGATCTCACATGCCGCGGAGCAACTAAGCCCGTGAGCCACAACTACTGAGCCTGCACTCTAGAGCCCACGTGCCACAACTACTGAAGCTCAAGCGCCTAGAGCCCGTGCTCTGCAACAAGAGAAGCCACTGCAACGAGAAGCCCGTGCACCTCAACAAGAGTAGCCCCCGCTCACCGCAACTAGAGAAAGCCCGCACCCAGCGACAAAGACCCAACGCAGCCAAAAATAAATAAATAAATGTATTAAAAAAAAACTTGAACTTTAAAGCACAATGTAAATGATAGCTACTATTTCTTGAGCACTATTTGGAATTAGGAACTGTACTGAATCTTCTATGTGTGTGGTTGCTAACTCAGTACAGCCCTGCAATATTAACTTTATTTTATGGTGAGCCTCTGAGCCACAGAGAAGATAAGCTACTCTCCCAAAGCCCAGGCACCCCCATCATCCATCTCCTGAACCACTGCAGTAACATCTTAGTTGGTCTTCTTGCCTCTGCTTTGGCATTACCACTTGCACTTTCCACACAACACGCAGAGTAATCTTGTTAAAACATATCAGAATAGGTCGCTGCCTGGTGGCTTCCCATCCCACCTAGATGACCAAAGCTCACACGCCTCACCACTTTCCTCCTTCATACTCCGTTATAGTTAGAACAATGGCCCCCCCAAAGACATCCATGTTCTAATCCCTGGAACCTGTGAAACTATTGCCTTACAGGGCAAAAGGGCCTCTACATACGTGGTGAAGTTAAGGAACTTGAGGTGGGGAGTGGCCTTTTGGTTGATTATCCTGGATGATCTGAGTGGGCCTGATACAGTCACAAGGGTCCTTATAAGGAAAGGAAGGAGGCAAAGGAGGCAGTGGGGCAAGGGGCAGGTGGTGGTGACAGAGAGATTTGAAGATGCTAGGCTGCTTGCTGGCTTTGGAGATGGAGGAAGGAGCCATGTGCCAAGGAATGCAGGCAGCCTCTAGAAGCTGGAAATGGCAAAGAAAGAAATTCTCACTGAAGTCTATGGAGGGGGTGTGGTGCTGTTGACACCTCGATTTCAGCCCACGGAAACCTATGTTGGATTTCTGACCTCCAGAACTGCAAAATAATCAATGTGTGTTGTTTTACATCCCTAGGTTTCTGGTAATTTGTTACAGCAGCAATAGGAAACTAGTACATTCTCTATCACCCGTCTCCCGTGTCTCAAACGCAGCAGGCTTGTTCTGGCTTCAGGACCTTTGTACTTTTTCCCTCTGTCTGGAGTGCTGTGCCCTGAGATTTTAGAATAATACCCCATCTGAGGCAGCCCACCTGCCCATAACTCTCTGTCACATATTTTCTTTATTTTATTAACACCATCTGAAGTCACCTAGTTGATTAATTTGTTTTCTTTTTGTCTCACCCAACAGCAAATATAAGCTCCACGGGAGAAGGGTCTCATCTGTCTTTTTTGGTGCCTTATCCCTGATGTCTAGAACATTGTCTCTCTGAAGCAATGTCCCTCTGTCTCCCTGTAGGCAGACAGTAAGTGATTTTGGAGGAAGGTTGGGAATGAAGGTAGCAGAACACATGTACAAACTCAGGTCAGTCTACTCCTAAACCTTTTCTAGGACAGTCCTATTGCTAAGCCACGTCCCCTCACTCTGTGGATGGTTTCTTCTGGAACCTTGCCAGATTTGGAAATGAGAGAGAAGTGAAATATCTTTAGAGGAATAATCTTACCATGTCTTTCCCCTCATTTTTGGCACTCTGCTAGTCACCATGGAAGACTTCCAGGAGCAGAAGAGAATGGAGCCATTTCAGAGGTCATTGATGACTGTAGCACGCTAAGACCTTTACAATATCTAGGGCATCTTTACTGTATATATAGTAAACTCAATATTTATATTCTATGTTTTAAATTAGAAAACTTGAATGTTCATCCAGCTCCTTTACAAGAGGCCAGATCCAGAGAAGAAAATTCAAGTGATTCCTTACAAATGGAGATCTGTCCATTTTTCCCCCTCCCATGAGGATTAGCAGTAATATTAATACCATGCATTTACATAGGTTAACATGTCTTCTGGGATTTATCTGGGAAACATGGAAATAAGTTCTTTCTAGATGTCAATGAATCACCCTGGGGTATCTCAAAGAGCTAGAAAATGTCAACGGGGAGCAGTGTTGCTCGGCTCTGAGGGTCTGGCCAGGAGCCTGCAAAGGCATTGCCCAATCCCAGCACCATGTTGGGTGGTTAGTGAGAGGGCGGGGGAGGTGAGGAAGAGAAGGGGGAATGGCCCTCAGCACACAGGCATATAACACTCTCACTGCCAGCATCCCAGGGGAAGGAGCACTGTCTCTTTCTCAGTCTCTCCACCCAAAATCCCACGAATGAATCTCATTGAGTTATATGTCTGTCCCTTACCAATTACTGTGGCCAAAGGGATGCAGTACTCTGCTTGGTCAAGGCAAGGTCTCATGCCCACCTTCAAATTTGGGGTCGGAATCAATGCCACTTCAATGCCTCAAGGAGAGCTGGGAAGGGGTGTTCTCTAAGGAAATCAGGATGTTGTTACCAGAAGGAGGACTCGGTGATGTCAGGCAAAAGCATCATAGGTCCTCTACCTTCTCCAATTGCTAAAGGTGGAGTTTCAGGCACCAAACCTCTTAGATAAGGGAGATATTTTTGAAGTGCTTTTTTTGGGTCCTCAGATAACACCATGTTGCCACCAGCCTACTTCAAAAGCATTAAAGAGCCATCTGGTCTGGGTTTGACTATTCTATCCATATTGCTTGCAGTTCTAGCTTTAAATCTCTTGGCTTGTAAAATCAGGTAGCAGCATTTAAATATGTCGAATTCTGAAAATGTTGGGATTATAAATAGTTCATATTTCATATATGCGAACAGCAGTTCTGAGGACTTTAGTGTCTCAAAACCTCCAGCAGGGTTTTCTTCCTGTTTTATTCCGTTTGTTTGTTTGGCTTTGTTTTGTATAGTTGAGAAAAGTGGAAATTTTATCGACAATTATCCTTACACTAAACAAATGAGATAGCAAAACTTTCTGTACAGATAAAACTTCCAATGCTTATTTTTGTTTCTTAAGGCTATTTTTGTTTGAATATCTTAAAATGTGTTCATGTTTTTTATTTCCTATTCTAGATTTGCAAAAAGTGTGTTAAATTTAAAGTGCTCTAAATTTAAAACTTTATTTCTTATGAAAATGATAAGTAAAGGATATTAATTGTCTTGCCCTGATTTGGGTGTGTCCCATGTGTTGCCAATTTGCAACATATAAGTTAGATTCTGTTTGTCTTTTCCTAAGTTTTACTTTATAGGGCCTTTGCTTAATATTAGTTTATAAAAATATTATTTTATTTTTTATTATTTATATTTTATAGATGATCTGACAAGGCATTGAAATTTATTTCACCGACTCCATTTTGATTATGGAATGAACTGTAATCTAAATTATACTGCAATCATGCTTTCTAGGATTTGTCTGCCACCCACTTTTCCAGGTTCCTGTTGCACCTTAGGAACTTTATTAGGGTATCTGTTGTTTACATTTATCCTGCATCCCTTTTTCTTTGGTAAGAGCACCAGCTCCTTAACTGCTCGTCCTTTACCCTGTGTGGTTCCAGTGGGACTGCCAATCACGGTCACGCTGCCTTTGGCAGAGGATGTTAGTAGGTGATCCAGGCTAAGCTATTTGACCACATTTCTCAGGACACAGTGATTGGTTCAAGGAGCGGGCACATCACCCACGCTGAAACAAAGTCTCCTCCGAGAATTCTCTGGAATAGATACCATTTTCATCTCTCTCTGGTAAAAAAGCAATAGTAGGTGAACACCCAACACAGCCAAAAATAAATAAATTAATTAATTAAAAAAAACATGGGCGTCCCTGGTGACACAGTGGTTAAGAATCTGCCTGCCAATGTAGGGGACACAGGTTCGAGCCCTGGTCCGGGAAGATCCCACATGCCGCGGAGCAACTAAGGCTGAGGGCCACAACTACTGAGCCTACGCTCCAGAGCTTGTGAGCCACAACTACTGAGCCCACGTGAAACAACTGCTGAAGCCCACGCACCCTAGAGCCCCTGCTCCACAACAAGAGAAGCCACCGCAATGAGAAGCCCGCACACCTCAATGAAGAGCAGCCCCCGCTTGCCGCAACTAGAGAAAGCCCGTGCACAGCAATGAAGACCCAAATCAGCCATAAATAAATAAATTAATTAAAAAAAATAAAAGCAATAGTAGGTAACCCAAGAGCTGCCTCTATTCATGTTCCCTACCTCATGGAGAAATCTTGTCCTCAGTAGGATAGAATGAGGTCAAATATACTGAAGGAGGCAAAAGTAAGTGCAGAGAGTAAAGAAAGAGATTTTTTATAAAACCCCTGTCTATATAAACAATTTGATCCAAAACTGTATTACAAAATTCTTGGGCCCATTCAAGGTATAGTATTTATCGCTGAAGATTTAGAATACTGGGTAGATGGATAAACAGCAAGTTCCTACTGTACAGCACAGGGAACTATATTCAATATCCTGTGAAAAACCATAATAGAAAAGAATATGAAAAAGAATATATATATACATATGTATAACCGAGTCACCTTGCTGTACAGAAGAAATTAACACAACATTGTAAATCAACGATACTTCAATAAAATTTAAACAACAACAACAAAAAAACCCCTATGTTCATAGCAGCACTATTTACAATATTCAAGACATGGAAACAAATGTCCATTGACAAATGAATGGATAAAGAAGATGTGGTACATATATACAATGGAATATTACTCACCATCAAAAAGAATGAAATAATGCCATTTGCAGCAACATGGATGGACCTAGAGATTATCGTACGGAGCGAAGTAAGAAAAAGATAAATACCATATGATATCACTTATATGTGGAATCTAGAATACGACACAAATCAACATATCTATGAAACAAAAAGAGACTCACAGATATAGAGAACAGACTTGTGGTTGCCAAGGGGTGGGGGGGTAGGGGAGGGAAGGATTGGGAGTTTGGGATTAGCAGAGGCAAACTATTATATATAGGCTGGATAAGCAACAATGTCCTATAGTATAGCACAGGGAACTATATTCAGTATCTTGCGACAAACCATAATGGAAAAGAATATGAAAAAGAATATAGACATACACACATATATGTATAACTGAGTCACTTTGATGTACAGAAGAAATTAACACAACGTTGTAAATCAACTATACTTCAATAAAACTTAAAAAAAATAAAAATAAAATAGAATACTGGATAGGAAGAGGCACTTTCGTATTTGTTTTTTTGTCCAACCAGTTAATATGAAGAGTCTTTGTAGTATCCAGACACCATCTCTTCTGTTCAAGAATCTCCTCTTCAACTTTATTGTCAAATGCACTGTTCCTCAGTAATATCATAAACATTTGTAAAAATGTAGCAATATTCTTATTGCTCATACTGCCATGGCTCTTTAGAATCTCATTTATATTGAAAGAATACAGATATTCTTGAAAATTCTGTAATATCATTTATTTAATGCTGGTTTCACCATTACTCACGAGGATGCACCATCCATGGTGCCATTCATGAATACTGGCTTCCAATGATTCTCTTAGAGGTGGTTACTCTGTTTCACTGGTGATGACCACAATGCAAGCCTTATCCAGAGTGTGCAGTGATGGATCATTTGTTTTCTGTTCCGATTAAAGTTACCATTTATAATGTTATAGCATTAACATAGAACAGTATATCTTCCAACCACATCATTTATTTAATTCTTTAGGCCACAATCCCTCACAATCAATCCATTCAAAGCATGTGATCTCTTTCCATATTGACCATACCCCTCCATCCACATACCTCCATCCACTGAGGGATAGGCAGTGGGCCCATGGGAGAGAAGGTAATAGTGATCCCATCTTCACAAAGAGTGTATGTCCCTTGTGTAGCATGGCTTAAGATTGACTTAGAAGAGCACAACATCACCATATCAATTGAAATAAGAGAGGACATGAGCAAAAGGCTCCAGTGGCTTTGCAGAGCAACGATCTCAAAGCCCTCAGATGAGAGACATGGCCACCCCCAGAGCCCTGCATGACACATGGTATGGAACCTGAAAAGGAGATGGGGTGACTGCCCTGGGTGCCAGTGGTGCAGGCACACAGGGTAAAGAATGCCTGCCACCACTACCCCACAGCTAAGTGTTGTAGCCTGAAAGCATCACTGTGGTTGAAACTTGGATGGGCAACAGATGAAACAGGGATCCCTGCATGCAGCTCAAGTCCAGAAATCAGCAGTGGGTTGCTAGTCACCCAAAGACCTGAACTTATCACAATTAAGAAAGTGGAGAATCAGGAAGCTTCCATTGAAACTACTGAAGTCACTAGAGTGTAAGCTCTATCAAGGAAGTGATTTGGTCCGTTTGTTTACTGACGTGTTCTCAGCATCTAGATTAGTACCTGGCACATTAGTAGGAACTCAATAGTATTTGCTGAATGGATGAAAATTACACAGTCATAGCTGCAGGTTAAGGACCAGGAAACTGGGATCAGGAGTTGCTGCCATCACTGCACAATTGGCTAGAGAGTGGGATGTGGATTCTGGTCTCTGCAGTCACCATAACTTCCTCTTAACAACTGGAAACTGGTGCTTAGATATTGGAAAGCTGAGTCCAGTCAGTGCTACCACTGCAACTACCTCACAATATCCACAAACTAGAGACTCAACACTGTCATCCTCAAACCATGTTTGCAAATAGTCAAAGCAGTAGCAAGAATTACCTGTGCCTCATTTCTCCTTTCAAATCTCACACTAGTATATCTAATTAGTGGATTTTAATTTGCATCCAAGATTTACCTTCAAGAGAGGTTTGGGTAATGTGTTTTCTTTAGGTCTCTGCAGTCAGGACCCTCACTAGAATGAGGTAGGTAGAGAAGATGGAAACCATTTGTCAATATCAAGTTCAAAAGAAGAGTGCCTGGGGACTCAGTCCTGAAACACACTGTATTCATTTTATACTGCTACAATAACAAATTAACTCAAACTTAGAGACTTACAACGACACACGTTTACTAACTCATACTTCCTATGGGTCAGGAGTCCAGCTGTGGCTAAATGGGGCCACAGGCTGCAGTCTGGGTGTCAGCTGGGCTGTGTTCTCATTAGAGGCTCACCTGGGGAAAGGTCCTTCGTGTTTCCTAAACTTGTTGGCAGAATTTATTTCTGTGAGCTCATGGTGACTTGCTTTCTCAAGGTCAGAAGGAAAGAGAATCTCTGACCTTCTAAGGGCCTCCATCTGATTAAACCAGGCCCCAGTCAGGATAACCTCCCTTTTAGACAACTCAAAATCAACTGATTTGGGACCTTAATTATGTCTACAAAGTGCTATCACTGTTGCATATTTTATTGGCTAAAAACCAGACACAGGTTCCACCCACACCCAAGGGGAGTGTGTTATATAAGGCGTGACTCACTGGGGGGTTCATCTTAGAGTGTGTCTACTATATACTCCATGATTTAAAGGTCAGAAAAAGAAGGATAAGCAAGGCAAACCAAGAAGAATGGCAAGTGAGAAGAGGAAAGAGGGGGAAAAAGGAGATTGTTGGAGTATGGAAATCAAGTGAAGAAATTGATTCAACTGTGTTATAGGCTGTCCAGAGGCTGAGAAAGGTGAGAAGATGAGGATGAACAAATGACTGTCTGATTTGGTAATGTGACCTTGGCAAAGGTTTCAGTGATTGAATGTAAGCCTGATTAGAAGCCGATTCAAAAAGGAAAGGGGTAAAGATGTGGAGACACTGAGCACAGACAATTCTTTTAAGGATTTTTTCTGTAAAGGGAAGCAGAAGAATGAGGTGGTAGTTGGAGGAGATATGAAGTCAAGGAGGGGATTTTTTTTGAAAGTGTTGTTTGTTCATTAATGAGAATGACTCAATAGAGAGAAAAAAATTTGAACATATAGGAAAGCAGGGAGGCAACCGTGGGAGTAGGAGGGGTTGGAATCCAGTGCACCAGTGAAGGGGATGGTAGGCAGGAGGCTGAGCTGCTCATCCATTGCAACAGAAGGAAAAGAGGGTATAAAGGGACGGATGCAGGAAGCAGGAGGATTTGATGGTGAGAGTTTCTGCTGCTGCTTACATTTGTCTGCGAGGAATGGTCGATGAAATAGGAGGAAGGTGATGGAGTTTTGAGGAATGAAATAGCCCTGGGAGAGTCAAATAAATTGACCAGGAATATGCAGAAGAATCGTCAATCAGCAATAAGGGGCAGCTTAAGGTCTGATGTCAGCATAATCATTTTTTTTCTTGAGGTACATTCAGATTTTTAAGGGCAGGAACAGAGCAGGTAGGGACAGGACTATTCCCAGAGTTGGGATTTTTTTTTAGGATAATATAATGGAAGCAATAAAGGGTCAAAAGAGGTCAGAGCAGATTTAAAGGAGTAATTATAATGCGGGACCATGGAATCTAAGTTAGGTAAGGAGGGAATGAGGGCCTGGGGGATGGAAATAAACAGTGAAAGGCAGTAGGGTCAGATGAACAAAGTGCCTGGTGGAGTAGAAGAGTTTTTTGAGCTTCGGGCATGAGCTGGATGTAGAAGTAAAATGCTTGACACTGAGATAATTGAGGGGATGCAGTTATTATAAATGACGAGAACTAAGGATAACAGTGGGGGTTGGTGGCTGAAGTGGCAGAAGAAAAGATCACTGGAAGTAAAGGGATTGAGGAATAGAGAGGCCATGAGGTTGGATGGACCAGCCATGTAGATATTGAAATCACCAAGAATAATGACAGGAGACTGGAGGAGAGAAACACAGTAAACCTGGTGTTGAAATCTCCAAGGAATGTGTGGGAGTGACGGGGAAGACAGGAGGAGGCACAGCAAGAAGGTCTGGAGGTGCAGTCTGATAGCATGAGCTTCAAACCAGCTGATGGGGAGGGCAAGAAAGAGACGGTGGCTTGGAAGTGGCCACGAGGAGTGAGACAAGCACCTGGATTACCTTCTGACCCAGTGGTGCATGATAGGTGAGAGAGAGCTGGCCACCACTCATGAGGGCTGCAGGGAATTCAGTGTCCTCAGGGGAAAGCCAGGTTTCTCTCAGAACTAGAAAGTGAAGGCACTGTTCAGAGAAGAGTGTGGATACAGGGGATTTTTCTGATGACAAACCAGTATGGGGATAAGGATTTGAGTGATGAAATTTGACCTGGGAAGCACGGATATCTTGAGGTCACTGAGATAAACGTCTAAGACAAGATGGGGTTCCCTGGTGGCTGCTTCAGTAGAGGGAATAATTAATTCTAATTATTCTTAGAACTTGACTCAGGCAATTCTTAGGTGAGAACAGGAATTAAATCCATTGGAATTCAACTGATCCAATAATGCTGTTCATCCTTTTTCCTTAGTAACTTGTGTTGGTCTCCTTTCCAATACTTACTGATTCTGTCCTGCCTTAGTTTCTCATCAGTTCTGATCAAGTCCAAACTCCTTAGCATAGGAAGGGCCCTCAAAGAGCTGCCCTGTCCTGCCCATCAGCCTCAAGGGCCCCGACTCCACCACAAGCTCTTGCTGTGCCCTTTGTCTCAGGGCTCCATCTCTTTTTCACTTGATTATCTTGCAGTCATTCTTTTAAGCTATAATTCAAATCTTTGGAAGAATATACAAGAAATTGGTAGTCCTGATTGTTCTAAGAAGAAAACCGGGCCTGGAGAGGGGACCGTAAAGGGAAACTTTTCAGAGCATGCCCTTCTATACATTTTGAATTTTATATTATATGGATGTATTACCACATCTTTAAAAGTAATGAAAATTTAAAAATTTTTAAAGCATCAAATGGACCAAAAAAAGAGATACATTTCAGTGTTTCCTCCATGAAGTCTTCACTAACTTGACGCTTCCATCCACTGAGGCATCATCATGCCTTCCACATTACTCTATTACAGCATTTATCAGTCTATGTTGTAATTATCTGTAGACAAGTTAACAGTCTTAATGTCCTCATAGCCTGGAAGCACCTTGAGGGAAGGGACTTACTTTGTCTCATTCACCTTTGAATCTAGTACATGGCAGGTGCTCAGTAAAGGCTTGTTGAATTAATGAATGAAAAAAAATCTTCTGCACAGAAGGGAAAGAAAAGATAGGCAAGCAATTCTGCTTCTTTTACAGATGAAGAAAATGAGGCCCAGAGAGGTGATTTATTAAGGATTGGTAGCAGAATAAAATGAGAATCCAAGCTTTCTAGAGTCCAAGTTTGGCATTAGAATAAGTTATAAAACTTTCACGTTGGGACAGCTGATGTGATGTGGATTATACTTACTTATTTTGACCTGAGTTTCTGGATTTTCAAGAAATTTCTGATTTCCAGAAAGCTGCCCAGTTAACCTCCAAAGGATACTTTCACATATCAGATCATGGGTCCTAAATTTGGGTTTGGAAAACATGTATTCTAAGGACCTCATAGACTAGGCTTATATTGCAGAGAAATCACAGGAAAATCTTGTGGCACATTTGTTTATCTTAAAAGCTGTGTTTTGTTTTATTGTTTTCCTGAAACACACACAGTGTGGTGGACATAGCTACACACAGTAGCTCTCTGTAGAGATGCTAGAATAGCACAGGGAAAAGTGCCTGGGTCAACTCAAAGTGATGTATTCAGTTCTCATTTGTTAGCATTTGCTGAATATCCAGGGCAGTGACCAAGGGCATTTTATTTTACACAGCAGCCATGTTTTTAATGTGTAAAGTGGTAGCGTTAACGATTACTTGAGCCAGATTTTAAGTACCCTGGGGAGGTCTGCTGTGGGCTTCAAGATCAGTGGTCTTCAAACTCTTTGCTCACATAACTCCCTGAAAGAATTCTGAAAAACTTGCATCCTTCCCATATTTTTATGTTGCCACCTATAATTTTTCAACATAAGTTTGCAAAGAGTATCATTTCCAGAGTATTGCATGCAATTCATGATATTTTAAAATAAAGCTGTTAGCTCACTTTTTAAAAGTTACCCCAAGGAATCTAAATCCCATGGCACTTTTTTACCCAACATTTTTTTTTTTTTTTGCGGTACGCGGGCCTCTCACTGTTGTGGCCTCTCCCGTTGCGGAGCACAGGCCCCGGACGCGCAGGCTCAGCGGCCGTGGCTCACGGGCCCAGCCGCTCCGCGGAATGTGGGATCTTCCCGGACCAGGGCACGAGCCCGCGTCCCCTGCATCGGCAGGCGGACACTCAACCACTGCACCAGCAGGGAAGCCCAACATTATTAATTTTAAATATATGTAACCTAGCTCTTCTTTAACAGCCAGGAAAGTTACATTGTTCCTTCTTCTTCTTGAACTCATATTTTCATTTCCATTTCATTTCCATATTTCCATTTCTCCCACAGAATGCTATCTTATTGCATATTTTCATGCTTGAAAAATTTGTATTGATCATTACATCATTCTTTTCAACTACATACTTACCTAATTTTACTTTCCAGTAACTCTAAGGTCCTAGGAGTTATGTCTCTGGATGGAGTTATTACTAAAATTATTAGTAGTACACTGTTGATCAGTGGCTATATTACAAATTGACAACCATTTTTAACATAAAAATAAGATTTTATTGAAAATGCATCTGTTAACAAAATGGAGGGGACTTTTTCTTTTCCAGTGGATTTGCGGATGAATATTATAGAGTGAGATTGAGTTCCATCCCAATTCTATTCATGCGTTTGACAAGGTTCTTATAAATGCTGAAGCATTTTGTTCACAAAATAAGTAGATGGGAATGTAAGGTTTTTGCTGTAGCCGTGTTACTCAACTCCTTTAACTCCTTTCAATTATATGCCAAAACCCATGTGATGACCTCTCATTTAAACTCTTTTTTCTTCCCATTGCTTGTTAAATGACCCTTTATTGAATTATGGTCCTTTGCAGTTCTTAACTAGCTGGGCATTCCACCACACCACTGTTGTTTTCATTCATCTATGATGTCATGAGGATGACGGCAATCCACATCAGAGACCACAGACCTGGCCGTCCCCAGGATCTATTTAATGGTTCCAGAGTATTCTCTAGCTAAAGATTGGTGTCTCATCTGCTGGGCAATGTTGACGATCTCATCAAAAGTGATGTTCCACTGTGCTTAATGTTTTTCTGCTTCTTTCTGTCTTTCGGTTGTTCCTTGAAGGCTTCGATGATCAGGACTGAGACACAGGTACCACCTCAGTCTGGGCCTGTGTGTTCTGAATGGTCAGTTTCACTGTAGTCCTCAGACCCTTCCAATCCCCAGTTGCCTTGGAAATGTTATCACCAACCGTTTTTGGAGACAGACCCAGGCGGCCAATCTTGGGGGCCAGGGGAGACGTGGCACAGACTTCCCCACTGGTGCACCTCAGGTATACAAATTTGATCTCCTTGGGCTCAAACTTAGGCAACATGGTGAGGTGGCTGGTGTCAGATAAACCCGGATTTCAGAGGACCAAAGAAAATTGCACCTTGGCCTCCTTCAAGCCGAATCTGAATGAAAGCCATTTAAAAATTTTTTAGTGCACTAGCAGGTGACACTTTTGTTCCCCAGTCATCATAGTCATTCCCTTTCTCAACACTAACACCGACTTCTAATTTTCCATGTTTTGTGCACCTGGGTTGAATGCACCATGCTACGATGTGGAATTTGTGAGAGGAATGACTTTCTTTTTTTAAGTGGAAAAATGGCGATTGTAAAAAAGGGATGGAAAAGAGGCTGCAAGCATGGTCTCAGGCAGATAAGTTTTAGGAAAGTGTAGAAATGAAAGTTGAGAATGTGGAAGTGATCCCCTTAAAGCTATCCATGCTGTGTAGCACTACAGAGTCTTCATGTACATGGGCAGAATGTGGTTATCCCAGTTTGAAGATTTCTGTTCACTAATCGGCAGACATTTGAACAAAAATGATTGGAGAGCAAGAAAGATTAAGGCAGTCCTAAATAGGCTGGGAATGACATGGTGGTTAAGAGAAGAGCTCTGTAAACCCTAACTCTGAAATTTACTAGCTGGGTATTTTTGGGCAAAATAACCTCTGCCTTCTTAATTCCTAGTCTAGAAAGAAAAGCAATAATGATACCTACCTCATAGCGTTGTTGTGAGGATTAAATGAATTAATATGTAAAGCACTTAGAACACTGGTGGACAAATAATAATCACTCAATAAATCATTAACATTAATACTAGGAAATGATTACATATGACTAAAAATGTTATATATGACTAACTCCCAAATAAGTTAACATTCCATATATACTTTGCTGTTAGCAAAGCTAACCCATTTAATTTGTAAATTAAATGAAAAGTATAAGTACCCACAGCAAGAATGGGGCAGAGCCAGGATCCTTGCCCAGTTTGCATGCTTAATGATCAAGCTATGCTGCCTCTTAAAAAAGAAAAAAGCAAAAAGCAACAAAAATAAATGGAACAGAAGGTGTAGGAGTTGTAGTTATTCTTTCTAGGTCAAAGGGTAGCCTATGTTAGGCAAAATTTATAATATGCTTACTTTGGAGAGGCAAGAAAAATGTTTGATGTGTTCTTTCCTCATCTTCTATAATCACAGAAAGTGCCATTATTTCCATTTAAGACATTCCCTCCCCCTACACATAAACTAATTACTAAATATATCAACCACTTTTGGTGCTTAGAGGTTCAGGGGTTTTGCCTTGCTACTGTTTGGGGCTTCAGGCAGATCATGTTCAACAGTCCTATCTTTGTTAAATGAAAATTAAAGGTTATTTTCAATATTATTTTATTTCTCCAGTATTTCTAATTGTCCCTACCCCTACCCCATTCTAAATTTGAGTCTTACGTTTGATAGCATATACCATAAGTTGTGAAAAACACAACAAAGAGCTTGAAAACCCTCATTTGAATAACATCGACTTTAGGAACAGCTGCTAAGATAAAATAAATCCAAGAAAGCTCAGCAACCAGGACGCAATTGCTTTTCTTTTTAAAGGGACAGGCAGATTCACACACGATTGTTAAGTCTTAAGCAGTTACTTTAAATCAATGCCGTATTTTAATTGATATCTAAGTTTTTCAACTCTGAACTTTTATGTGGGTGTTTTACCCAGTATGTAGAGGATTGTATTCCACTATATTTCAAGTTGAACAATTATTTGATGACATCATTGATAGAGGTTTACAAAGCAGGAAATAAAATCCACCAGAAATCAAGCCTTCAGATTTCTTCTTCCCTGAGAATGCAGAAAGAGAAACTTTGCCTAGTGAAATAGAAATAATGAAATCACATGGAAATTTATTACTAAGATAAAATTGAATTGCCAGTTGCAGAATAAAAAGATAAGAACTGTTTTGTTGATTGCAACACCTCAGCCATCTCTACTGAGATTCATATTACAGAAAACTCTTCATTAAAATAGTTACCCAAAAGTCTGGGTTTTAAATAAGGAAAGGTGAAACTCTTTTAAGAAAATCCAACATATTAAAATATAATCTTATAGAATGGACAAATAATGAGATTATTTGTTCTACGAAGGTGTCATTCATCATGCAAATAGATTTATTGTAGTTTTAAACATCTAGTTTCACTAGTACATTCAGATTATGACTTGATTTCTTATTTTTTTTGCGGTACGCAGGCCTCTCACTGCTGTGGCCTCTCCCGCCGCGGAGCACAGGCCCCGGACGCGCAGGCTCAGCGGCCACGGCTCACGGGCCCAGCCGCTCCGCGGCATGTGGGATCCTCCCGGACCGGGGCACGAACCCGTGTCCCCCGCATCGGCAGGCGGATTCTCAACCACTGCGCCACCAGGGAAGCCCTATGACTTAGATTTCTAAATGCATTATTTACACATGACTTTTGCTGGAATATACCAATAACATAACCTATATATAGGTTACCTATATACCTATAATATATAGAGCAGGGGAACATATACCTATAATATACCTATAACATAAAGCAAGTACTAGCCAGAAAACAGTGCTGTGGTCTGAAATTTTCAAAAAAGCAAATCATTTTGTGCAAAGTTATATTTATCAATGTGTCTTAATTTTTCTGGCCTAGTTAAATTAGTAAAGAAAGAAAGAAAATATAATTTAGAAAAATGTTAATATCTAAGATACATATTTATAATTCAAAGCATAGACACAGTCCCGCATTTTCCCTGCTTCTCATTTAATTATTCCATTCAGTCCTCTGTAAATAACTCCTATACTTCATTTTTCACTGACTTTTTTGCTCACTTGACTGTTTCCACATGTGGCACTTGAGTATATTTGTGCCAGTAAAATGAAATATCACACCATCAGGTCACTTCATGAAAGTTCTTTTTTCAATGTATTATCAGGATGCTTTTGGCTGCAATTATCAAACAACCTAACTAGAAGTCACTTAGACCATGAAGCATTTATTGTTTACTAAACAGAATGCCCAGAGGAGGAAAGGTGGGTTTGGGAGTTCAGTGATGTCAACATGGACCCAGGTGGCCCAGCCAGTATTTCAGCCCAGGCAGTCAGACTCAAGTGTCAATGGATTCTTCTGTGTTTCTGGGAAACTCTGAGTTCCTGTTATGAGCAGCAGTCTAAAATCTCTCAATCTCTCACACAGTAATCATTCAATAAATATTCATTAAACTGTTAAGGAAATTTTTAAATAAGAGCAGGGAAGCTAAGACTATGTGAAATAAAAGGGTGCTTTGGTGCAGAATTATATCACAGCTCTTCAAGTTAATGCTGGATCTTTGTGCTCTGTGGTTTTTACATAGATTTCAGTATAACTAAAAAACCATTTTGAGTCATTTATAGTCCCCCTACTTCCTTGTAGGGTCTTTTGCTGTCCGCTCAATGCTTGGGGTTTAAATCTGCCAGCTTAGAAGAGTAGACTAAACCAAATTGTTCCGTATGAGAAAGGTTTAGAGGCCACTGTGGTCAGCAAGGTAAGCTTTGTGCAGCGTTTCTGTGTGTGTGCATGTGTGTATGTTTGCATGAATGTTCATTGCATTTCCTAAAGGAGGTATGCTTCTCTTTTGGAAATACAGGGTTTGAGAACTACTCTGGTTGGTACCTCATCACTTTTCTGTGATAGCACCTTATTAACTGTTGGAGTGACTTATGCACAATCAAGTTTTATATGAAATATTTTTAAATCAATAAATCAATTTTGGGACAAATGGAGAGTTGGAAACCAAAGAGTTAGCTTGGTAAAAGTCATCAGGTTCAGAAAAAACAAAAACAAAACCCCCAAAACAACCAACCAAACAAACAAAAAACACTTTCTAAAGAAATCGTAGAGCAAAACATTCAGCAGACCAGACAAAATCTAAAGCTCTAAGAGCGAACCACCTAGAAGATGATCAAGCATTTTGGCCGCTGTTCTGTGTGTTTGTGTATGGTGGTGGGGCATGGGAGGTGGGGTAGGGCAGGGAGGCAGGGCGGGTAATGAGGAGGGATAGCTTTCTGAGAATCTTCACCTGGGTGGAGGTGGGAGGAAGGGGGAACCACAGTGGTCTGCTTTTTCTGCAGACTCAGCCAACACTTTATAAATGGCACAGGACTGTCGTTTCAAGCTGAACCACTACTGGCCCAAATCCAAAGGGACTGGCCAGAAATGAAATCATCTTTGGAAATGCAGCATGATGCAGAGGTTCACTCACATAGCTAGAGGAGCCAAGCCCAGCTAAGTGTAAGGCCACCTTTTAGACCCGGAAGCAGACCTAGTGGTGTGGTCTCTGCTTACTGCTAGGCGTGCAGAGTCAGGATTGCCCCAAGGCCCTACTCCAGTTCCCTCTTCTCCATTGAGTACTCCCTGACCACTCCAGCCCTCAGCGAGGATTCTAAAGTCTCATGGCCCTTGGAATTTGTCCTATACCATTTTGTAGTTAATTACAAACAGGTTTAAATTGATCTTGTGAATAAAATGAGGCTACGGATATGAAAGTTCCTCGTACAGAATCCAGCAAGACTTTGTTTCTTCACCCTGCCACCCCTGGAAAGACAATCCTGGCCAGAACACAGAATTAATGAAAGTGAGGCCATTAAGAGAGGTGACCCAGCCCCTCTTCTCATCTGTTAGAGCATACAGGCCCTGAAAAGCAATGGTCTTCACTAGATCCAGAAATTGTTGCTGCTATTGAAATAATCCAGATGGTATGAATTACAGCAGAAAGCCTTTCTAAGTTGGCCCATTATTATCCAGATTTGAATATACATGGTATTAGAAGCAGTGTGACCTGAATGTTTGCTGGGGTATTTGAAACACTGGTTTCTGAGGAACACATATGAGTAAATAGGGGGTGGATTATTAACTTACTACATGTATTAAAATCAGAGCCTATTTATTTCAGCAAAATTAAAATATTTTAAAATTATAATAATACATACTTATAAAAATTCATAAGTCACTGAAGATAATAAAATGTAAAGCAATCTTACTATTAACAGTATGGTTAGCAACCCTCCAGGGAAGGCATGAAGGGGCTGGGACTACAGAGGCAAACATGACCAACAAGGTCCCTGCCTTCAGGGGGATTACATTCTAGTGGGAGGAGACAGGCCATAAGTAAGCAAACAAGTAGACAAATAAACCAGACATGGGGAGGTTGCTTTACATATGGAAGTGGGATCTGAATGACGAAAAAGAATCCGAGTCTTGAAACCTTCTTGGAAGAGCCTTGCAGCAGAGTGAATGGCAGGTTCAAAGGACCAGAGGAGAAAAAAGGGGGCCACTATGGCTGGCACTTTGCATAACCAAAGTAAGAGTTCTAAGAGGGGTATAGGGGCCAGATCATGCATGCATGACTGGGTAGGAAGTTCAATTTCATGCTAAATACAATGAAAGGCCATGAAAGATTCTTAATTGAAGATGGGGGGGCGGGCAGCAGAGAGGATCCGATCTTCATTTTTGAAAAAAAAGTAGGGGCAAGAATGGAAGACCGCAGACAGGTTGGAAGAGATTCATTCACACATACACACAAACATAGAGAGTTTAAAATACATGTATACTTTTCCTTCAATGTGTTATTAGTGTGTATTTTTAGAACTCCTCTTTGAAATTATGTTCACAGTCACTTTACTGTCTTAGAAAATCAAACACATCTTGTTTTTTGACCTTTCCCTATCCACCCAAATGCAGTAACTTAGTTGGAAAACACAGGTTTTGGCATTTGAACATGACTCCAGAATGTGTTCATCAGATTTGGCTCTGAATAACTTTTGGATCATTCCAAAAATCAGATTTTTTCTCAAAGAGAGAATTCCTTTCAAAAATTCAGTGTCTCCTAATGTGATACTTGTGAGCAGCATCATGGGAACATGTATATAGCCTGCCAAAGTGATTTATTTGAAATGAAAAACATCCATTTGAAGTTATATTCATTTATTCACAAATAAGTATTGAGCACCAATCACTAAGTACCAGGCACTGTTTTAGACACTGGGCATACATCAGTGAACAATCAAACAAAATCTCTGTCCCTGTTGGGCTTACATTCTAGTAAAGGGAAATGGACTAAACAAATAACAAATGAAAAAAAAATGTAAACTCTGTACTATGGTTGAAGATTACATAAGAGCAAGGTAAGAGATATTTAGGAAGCTGGAGGGGGTTCCAGTTTTAAATAATGTTGTTAGGTTGGGCCTCACAAGAGGGTGACTGGTTAGATTTGAAAGGGGAGAGATAAGTAATATAGATTTTAAGAGGAAGAACATTCAAACAGAGGGAATAGTGCAAAGGTCCTGAGGCAGGAAAGTGCCTGGCAAGAACGAAGAACAGTGGCTAATGGAGAGAGCTGTAGGATATGAGGTCAGATAGGTAAGGAGACGGAGGGCAGGTCATAAGAAACTTGTAGCCACGGAAAGAAATTTGGCTTTAACACTGGCTGGGGGGAATCAAAACAGAAAGTCGTCATGATATGAATTATATTGTTAAAGAATTACTCTGACCACTGTGATATAGACTACAGAGGAGCAAGGTGGAAACAGCAACACTTGATAGTCACATCCCCTTAATTTTGCTAGAAGGGGGGAAAGTAGGCACAGTTAAGCATTAAAAAACATTCTAGATTGTGTCTTTCCCCTTTATTTCCTTTACCATAGCAAAGTTCTATTAAGTCAATTCCTTTACCTCTGGGCCAAAAAGCGTCCTTAGACTATTTTCAGGCTGTAGCCAAACTCTTTATCTTGTCCTGTACATTAGTCAGGATCTTCTTGGCTGCAAGTAACCAAATACCTGACCCCAAATGGCTTAGGTGATAGGCCACTTGCTATCTCATATGTGAGCAGTCTGGAGGTTTGCAGAGCCAGGGTAGGTTAACTTAGCCACTTAGTGACTTCTAGGTTCTGGGTTACCTTTCCTGTATTTTTCTTGCTCATTGTTACGGGATGTGCCACCACAGCTCCAAACATGTCTTGCTTACTGGACGATGGCCAAGGCAAGAAGTAAAGAAAAGACTTCTTAGGGGCTCTCAGGGATAAAACCCTTCCCCTGAAGTCCCCTTCCCCCCACTTCCCATTATGTACTCACCAGAATTAGGTCGCATGCTTAGCTCCTAAACCAGTCATTGATAAAGGGGGATGAAGTATCAAGACCCATCTAGACCAGTGGCTCTCAAAGTATTAATTGGAAAAAGGGTGGGGGGGCAAGGGGATTTTAGGAGGTGATCCCCAAGACACTTTCAGGGAGTTTGCAAGGTCAAAACTATTGTTATAATACTAAAATGTTATTTGCCTTTTTTTTCTCCTATTCTGAGTGTACACTGGAGTTTTCCAAAGGCTACCTGAAATAGTGCAATAGATTAAATGCAGCAGATTTGAAGATCCAATTGCCTTCCATTAAGCCAGACACTAAAAGATATTTGCAAATTTTTAAAATAGTATGATTCTTTTTACTATGTTAGGGGGAAATACAGTTATTTTCCATAAAAATTTGCTATTTATGATAAGATGTAATTATTATTATTTTAAAATAAATATTTTTAAATTTCTCAGTTTTAATTTCTAGCATAGTAAATATCAATAGATATAACCCACATAAACAAAAGCTCTTTGGGGCCCTCAAAAATTTTTAGGAGTAGAGCAAAAGATTCTAAAGCACTAGTTTAATCAGACAGCTCTGATTCATCCTTGCGGCTGGGGGCGGAGCCGAACTTCCCGGAGCTCACCTCTGCCTGAGCCAAGCCTTCTTAAAATCCTGCAATGTAAGTGGCTAGGTCACAACAGGGAGTGCCAGACGCTGCGTATCGAATCAACCGATCTCAAAGCTTCTAGCTAATCGGAGAGTGAGCTCTCGCTTTTTTGACTGTGAGGAGGTTAAAATGGTCAAAATGAACCTGGAAGTGTTACTTCAAACTGTCACACTAAGTTGCTTCTTAAGATGGGAAGGGGTGTGGGATTTTGGGGGATGGACAGTTGAAATTTCAAAACCCCTCTCGGGAGCAGGTGTAACCCCCTTTACTCCCATCAGTTGTCTGGGTTAGCGATTAAGGTAATTATTGGTAATAACTGGCTTTCCTCCCTACCAGGCTGCGCTAATAGCGTCCTTACAATGAGGGCCCTAACTGGCGATTCCGCTGTCATTCACTTATGCTTAACAGCATCAATCCAGGCCTCCTGATCGCTTAGGCCAAAGGCAAACAGGAGAATTACCTTGGTTTCTGAAGTTGTCGCCATGGCATGTTCATTTTCTCGCCTTGATCTTTCATTCAGGAATGGGGATATGTGTGTGTAAATTGGAAGGGGGCACTCCTCTCTCCCTTGTTCTTCAGTGTTAATATTTCTTGTCCTTCTCTCATACTATTTTGGTTTCAAAGTGCTCTCAGGATCCTCCTTAAAATACCAAACCTGTTTTTCCTTTCTTGAGTAAATTTCTTGGCTTCACTTTAAAAAAAATCTATCCAAGTACATCTTGTGTTTATAACTCAACTCATATGCCTGCGATTTCTCCATCTGATCTCTTTCCTTTCTCTGGCCTCTCATCTTCCCTGGAGAATTTCAGGCTGCCGTGGAACAGGGGAGGAGGCTGCATGACCTCGGCTACGGGTGTAGCAGGCATACATTTTCTTTGCGCATATTTTGATCAGTGAGTGTGGGACTTTTTTGCATAAACGTCTAGTTCACAAGTGCCTTTTCTTAGTCTTTCCGCTGTCTTCCGCCTAGGTCCATTTCTTGTCCTAATTTTACATGAACTTTCTCCTTGGTATTCTCGTCTCCCGGCGCTTGAACCTCCCTTCCCCTAGGCCTGACCTAATTCTGGGTACCGGCTGTTGTTTGGTTTATTTCCCCACTTTTGCAAGCACACGTGGCTTTTCTGGGCGCTCCACCTTTGCTCCTAGGGTGGGTGCTGGGGTTCACCGGGGCTCGGAACACGTGCTTTAAAACAGACACGACTTCCCCACCCCGCCCCCAGCCCCACGAAGCTTTGGGCCCCGAGCTCCGCGGGCGTGAGGAGGGGGTGGGGAGCAGGGCCCGGCAGGGTGAATCACAGGGCGTAACAGGTGCCGCAGCTGCAGCTGCGCCAGCATCCCGCTTGGGCTCTAGGGGTAAGGTTTTCTTTTTCTCCGGGTTTTTTTGGAGGTGGGGAGGAGACTCAGGGGCCCCCACCGGACCAATGCAGGCCGCGGTTGTTCATCGCCTAGCAACTGGCGGAGCCAATGGGAGGAGGCTGGCCTGCGGCGCCGGCGACGCGGGGGCGGGGTGGGAACCTTGCAAACCTGCAGAGTTCTGGAGGCTGCAGCGAGGGGAGAGGCGGAGCCCGGCCGGAGGCGGGGAAGGCGGGAGCTGGAGGTGGAGGCGGGGCCGCCGGCCCGGGCGCTGCGTGCCGTGGCGCCTGTGCGGGCCCTCGGGGCTGCGCGAGCAGGTCTAGGACGCTGATCGGTGCGTCTCCGCCGCACCCGGGGGCCGTGACGGTGAGAGCCTCGCCCCGCGCTGGGGATTGTGACGCGCTCGCCCGGGGAGGGGCGACGGTGCCGGCGGGGACTGGGGCCTGGGGCCTGGGGCAGGCGGGCGGGGGGCGGGCGGGAGGGCGCGGAGGTGAGCACCGGCACCTGGCGCGGCGCCCCGCTTCTCTGCGGGAGGCTCGGCGTGGCCGTTGGGGCCGTTGGAGGAGGAAGGCGAGCGGTGACCCCCGGCCGCGCCTGGAGGAGGAGGAGGTGGGAGGTAGGTGCCAGCTCGGGGACAGCTCCCGCTGGCGGTCGCAGCGCTAAGCCCCAAATCCTATCGGGGATGGAGAGAGGGTGGCGCTTGGCGTGGGATGACGAGCGACGCGGGGACGTGGGGGAGGAGGGGATGGCCAGTTTGGGGCTGAGGTGTCCGCTTAGCAGAGGCTGCGGGACTCGCGGGCTTGGGGGATTGTTAGCTCGAGCCGCAGGGGACAGCCGTTAGAATGAGTTGCTGGTGGCCCGTGGCCACTGCAGAGGAAGAGAACCCCGCCAGCGATCTAGTTAAAAGACCTGGGGAAGAATTTACATCATCTACAGGCAGGCATGTGTGAGAATATTTTGGTGTAGAATTTTGTGGTAAAGTACAGTAAACTGAATTGTGAGCTCGCCGCTCTCTTTCGAGCCTATGCTGATCGCCCAGTTATGCAAGTCACTTGGGCCCAGGAAATGGAATCTGCTAAATAATTTGTTCTCAGCACGTTTATATAATGTGGGGATCTTTAAGTTATTACCCCATTTCAAGGTCCGTAGTTGTGATTGCCAAGTTATCATTACTTGCAACGGGGATAATAGTTTTTGTTGAATCTGAGACTATTGACATATCCCTTTTCTGGACCCCATAATGGGGTGACGATTAGAAGAGGCACTCCTCCCAAGGGTGGTTCGGTGGTGTAAGAGGGGCTGCCTGGAATTCGAAATTGCTGGGCTCCCCTAACAGTTCAGATTAGAGTCTAGATCTAGAGTTGGCTGGAATTGATGGGAGCCTTGGAATCCTTCATGATTCAGGAGGGATTGGTTTACTGTTTAAGTAGGAGAAAATTCTGGTAGCCTTGATCCTGAACTGAAAAGGTAGGTATGACTTGACACATTTAGGGGACTGAGCAAAATTTGAAAAAATTAGAGATCTGGACAGAGAAAAAAAAAATGCCTTTAAAGTTTAGGTCAGGGTATCTCGAAATTTAGGAGTTTGAGGTAGATTTACGAGTTTGGATTCAGTCAGCAAAACTTAATCCGTCAAATCTCCTGTCCTAGAGCTATCGTAACCTACAGGTCTAGGGAGCTTTGGTTATTCATTCAAATTAAACAGGTAAAAGCTAGTAACTAGTTTGATGCTCTCTTCTGCCTGCTGTCAGTGAAAGTTTCTCAAACAAAACGGTTCTGTGACGAGAGGATGAGGAACTTATAGTTAAAATGAAGGCTCTTTTGGTGGCTTGGTGGACCTCTTCAGCCAAGTCATTTTATGTCCTTCCTTCCCCCATCTGTACAATGAAGATAATAAAGGCCCAGGATTAAGTAACATGGGTGAAGCAGCTTGAAGATAACTGTGAAGACTTAGTTATTCTAGGACGAAATGTGAAGATCTCCTCCTAACACATTGTGCCTTGTGACAGGACTTGTTAAAGCACATTGCGTTCCAGACGTGCTGAGGCAGTGTATGAGAAAAAGAAAATGTTAACAGTTCAGATGATTTGCCTAAGGCCTCAAGGCTGACACATTATATTCTTGGGCTGTCTGAAAACCTGACATAGCTTCTCTTTGACCAAGCTAGCTGTGTCTCAGGTTTTATAAAGGTAAATATTTGAGTGCCTTCAATGTGGTATGCACCTAGAGATAAAAAGATGAAAAAGATGCTGCCCCAGAATTGTGTCATTTTAATTCATTTCACACACTTAAATTGGAGCACTTCCAAAGCCTTTTAAGTGATGTTTTTTCATATCTTTTACCAATAGTTGTAAACATGCCTTATTGGTTTGACTGGGTCATAAAGAGGTTTTGGTAGTCCTTGGGTCTCTTTTGTGTGTTTGGTGATGGTGCTCATGATTAGCTGGTGATGAAGGTACAAGTTATCTTGAATTCACGAGTTTTGGGGATGAGACAGAATAGAAAAGCGCACCATTCATTATCAGTAGTGGAAAGCTACCTAAAATCTTTACTTTTGATAATTGATCAGTATTATATAGTTCCTGCAGATTTACTGAATTATGCTTCAATGATTTACTCTTTTAATAAACATTTATTAAACACTTACTGAGCCTCTACTTGCCAGATCTGAGGATGAAAAATATCAGTGTTGCCTTGTGGAGTTTGTTTTTAGGAAATGTACAGTATAGTAAGGGAGAGAGCGAAAATGAAAATTGCGAATATGAGAAGGCTTTAAAAAAGATTTTCTGGACTTCCCTGGTGGCGCAGTGGTTAAGAATCCGCATGCCAATGCAGGGGACACGGGTTTGAGCCCTGGTCCGGGAGGATCCCACATGCCGTGGAGCAACTAAGCCCGTGCGCCACAACTACTGAGCCCTTGTGCCACAGCTAGTGAAGCCCGTGCGCCTAGAGTCCGTGCTCCACAACAAGAGAAGCCACCGCAATGAGAAGCCCGCACACCGCAACAAAGAGTAGACCCTGCTAACCGCAACTAGAGGAAACCCGCGTGCAGCAATGAAGACCCGACACAGCCAAAATAAATAAATGAATTAATTTTTTTAAAAAGTAATGATGATTAAAAAAAAGAATTTCAGTTGTCTTGATGGAGGAGGAGACGTTCACCCGGTGAACACATATGTTGCAATGGACCATTGAAGAAGTATAGGTGGTTTGGTAGTTGGGACCAGGTAGAGTGGGTTAAGGTTAAGGTTGGAGAGCAGGGCTATGGCCTTTGACTAGTAGGTGATAGGGAATCTTTAAAGGGTTTTATCCAGGGGAATTATATTTGATTTTTACTTCAGAAGGGTATTTCCACAAAAATCAGTAAATGGCGTGGTCCATAGACGATCCAAGTAATATCTGAGGCACAACAGTCCTACACAGCGATTAAAAACTTTAATAATATGTTATTGAAGCCCCCAGAAACTTCAGAAAAGTGAAAATGATTATTCATACAACCAACCTTTACTGAGAATCTTTCTTTTTATAATTGTGGTATAATTGACATGTAACGGTGTATTAGTTTCAGGTGTACAACATAATTTGATATTTGTGTATACTGCGAAATGGTTACTGCAGTAAGTCTAGTATCTTCTACTTTTACGATTGAGGGAATAGAGATACAAAGACAAATAAGATACACTCCCATTAACATATGTATATGTATAACTGATTCACTTTGTTATAAAGCAGAAACTAACACACCATTGTAAAGCAATTATACCCCAATAAAGATGTTTAAAAAAAAAAAAAAAAGATACACTCCCATTTTCAAGTAACTTGCAGTTCAGTAGGAGAAATGACACAGTTGTAATGCAGTGCTGAATCTGAGTGTCATAAGAGACATAAAAATGTCAGGTCTTAGCAATGTATGATTCTGAGATGAGAGAAGACACAAATTCTTTCAAATTGAAAATAAGTTCTTGAACAGATATTAAACTTTGGCCGGTTAAACAGTCAGTACAGTCTTAACTATAACATTTACAGTTCTCATCTATTAACCCTCACTTCACACATTGCCCACCCTCCCTCTTACTCTTTTGTGTGAAATTTTGGGCTTGACTACCATACTGCTAGCTATGAGACCTCATCAAGTACCGTATCTTCTCTGTGCCTTAGTTGTCTCATTTGTAAATTAGGAATAGTAATACCTACTTCATAGGTTTGCAAGGATTGAATAAGAAAACACGTTAATATCCAGAACGGTGCATGGAAAAACACTTTACATCTTTTGAGCACTTAATATTTCTATTTGACATAAAAATGCTGTAATTGAATAAGAACTAACTTAAAGACAGGATTTTTTTTTTTTTTTAAGAATCACTCATGGATCTGTCCCTGAGTATCAGGCAAAGCCTCTACATTCAGAAAAGCTAAATATATTCTGTTAAACTCTGCTTCTCGAACAAGTGACCTTTGTTTATTATTTCCTTTTCTTATTTGCTGATCACTTTTCTGAAATCCAATTTCCATTTTTACCCCTCAGCTTTGTCATACAGTCACTAATTACCAGATCCAATGTAATGTTCTATTTAGCTCTTGCCCTTTTTATGGCATTTGTTGCTGTTCATCACTTCCTCCTCTTTAAAACTATTTTCCTTGGCTTTCCTAAAACTCCCCCCACCCCTGGATTTTTATCTCCTACATCTAGGTCACCTGCACTCACCTGTTACATGTTGATGTTCTTTAGGGTTCTTTCTGCTGCCCCTCTTTTTCTGTGTAGATTCAGCTATCACATGTATGCTGATGACTCCTAAATCTGCCCTGATGTCTTGATCTCCAGGCCCTAGAGTTTATCTCCATTTGAATGTCTCATAAGGGCATATATAAGCCCAGTGAGTTCTACATGGAGCTTTATAGCTCCACTCACTTAACCAAACCCACTGGTAACCTTAGTCCTCTGTTCTCTTTACCTGTGTGACACTGTTATCTGTCTAGTACCAAAGACAGATTTTTATATGAGAGAATAAATGCCTCCCTTTTGTATACTTGTCACCATGTTTGTCGGCCCAACTTGTGAAGTATTTCATATCCATCCTTCATTGTCCTCATTGTCACTGGCTAAGTTAGCCAGCCAACCCCTGACCATTAATTGCTCTGTGCCATAATATTTTTGGGCCAGACCTGCTGAAAATGTGACCTATTTTGGAAACATAATGTGGGAGGAGATTTCTAGGATAATATTGTTCTAAAAGAATTGAGTTTAATGAGTGGCTAGTAGATATTTGTAACCCGCCATTACATATACACTCGGCCCTCCATATCCACAGACTCAACCAACCATGGATTGAATTCAGTCATTTGAATTGAACCCAGATTGGTTGAACCCTTGGCTGTGAAACCTGTGGATAAGGAGGGCTGACTGTATTCATTGTACTGTACTGTCATTTTATATAAGAGACTTGAGCCGCCTCCGATGTTGGTATTCACGGGGGCTCCTGAAACCAATCCGTTTTGGAAACTGAGGGATGACTGTACTTTTTACCTGAGAGTTCGTATTGTTTAGGTTATAAAGTAGTTCAGGTTATAGAGGACACAGTCTTGAGTTTGTCAGTCTTTTGCCAGTTGATTTTAATCTGGTTGTTTGTGCTTCCTATCTAAAAGATGGCACCTTCAGCATGATTCTTTCTACAGGTGCCCTCGGAGAAATAGTGGGCTTGGTTCCAGACCACTACAGTTTTGTGAATATTGCAATAAAGTGAGTCGCATGAATTTTTTGGTTTCTCAGTGCATATAAAAGTTATGTTTACACTATATTATAGTCTGTTAAGTATGCAGTAGCATTATGGCTAAAAACAATGTACATACCTTAATTAAAAAATAGTTTATTGCTAAAAAATGCTATTATCTGAGTCTTCAGCGAATCCTAATCTTTTGCAGTAGTAACATCAAGGATCACTGACTGCAGTTCACCGTACAAGTACAATAATAATGAAAAAGTTTGACATATTGTAGGAATTACCAAAATGTGGACAGAGACATGAAGTGAGCAAATACTGTTGTGAAAAACGGTGCAGATAGACTTTTTTGTTGCAGAGCTGCCACAAACCTTCAATCTGTAAACACGGTATCTGCAAAGCACAGTAAAGCAAAGTACAGTAAAATGTGGTATGCTTGTATTCTGTATCCAAGTTTTAGAAATCTCCTCCTATGTAGGACCTAGCATGTAAAAGCAAGAAGACTTTTTAGAAATCATCAATAAATACAGTCTATCATCAGCTGTGTTATTTTATAATGAGGAGATGGGCTCAGAGAATTTATATCATTTGCTCCAGGCACTTAAAAAAATTATTTATTTATTTATTTACTTATTTATTTCTGGCTGCATTGGGTCTTCATTGCTGCACATGGGCTTTCTCTAGTTTCTCTAGTTGCGGCGAGTGGGGGCTACTCTCTGCTGTGGTGAGCGGGCTTCTAATTGTGGTGGCTTCTCTTGTTGCGGAGCTCAAGCTCTAGGCACACGGGCTTCAGTAGTTGTGGCATGTGGGCTCAGTAGTTGTGGCTCACAGGCTCAGTAGTTGTGGTTTGGGGGCTCTAGAGCGCGGGCTCAGCAGTTGTGGCACACGGGCTTAGTTGCTCCGCGGCACGTGGGATCTTCCTGGACCAGGGATCAACCCGTGTCCCCTGCATTGGCAGGCGGATTCTTAACCACTGTGCCACCAGGGAAGTCCCTCCAGGCACTTTTTGAGTATCAAGAGGAGGCCGGGGTTTGTTAGGCTTTGGAATCAGATACAGACATACCTCTTTTTATTATGCTTCACTTTATTCTGTTTTTGATAAATAGAAGGTTTGGGGCAACCCTGTGTTGTCAGATGATGGTTAACATGTTTTAGCAGTGAAGTATTTTTTAAGAAAGGCATGTACATCGTTTTTTTCAGGCATAATGTTATTGTACATGTAATAAACTACAGTGTAATGTAAACATAACTTTTATATGCAGTGGGAAACCAAAAAATTTGTGTGACTTGCTCTATTGTGGTGATCTGGAACCAAACCACAGTATCTCCAAGGTATGGCTGTACCTAATCTTTATTCTTACCTTGCAGGGAAAACAGCTGGGTTTTCCTTTCTATCTTCCAGGTTTGCAACTGGGTAAGGTATCTAACCTCCCTGAGCTTCATGTTTTTCCATCAGTAAAGTAGTGTTATATCTACTCCTTCCTAGGGCTGTTGTAAGGGTGAGTGACGTGGCTGGTGAATACATCTGGCAGCTACTAAAGGCTCAGAGCAGCAGTTCTTCTCTCCTACCGGCTTCACATAATTAGCTAGAACAGAAGTTCTTAATTCCCTGTCCTTGATCCTTGGCAAATCTGTGGATGGCTTCATGGATCCTCTGAAACTGTGGCCAAAACTGCCTGTTTTTGTACTTTTAAGTGGGAGGCTCAGAGGCTTTGAACTCTGTGACCCAAAACAACTTAACCTCTGGGTTGGCTGTTGTCAGGCCTAGAACCCCAGGGCTCTTGATACCTCATAGCCAGACTGGGTAGAATTTAGAATTGCTTGAAATATTTAAGGAACTTTGTGTGTGTGTGTGTGTGTGTGTGTGTGTGTGTGTGTGTGTGTGATTTCTTGGTCCCACCCCAAGTTTCTGAATCTGTAGGTCTGAAATGGGACTTGAAAATTTGCATTTTTAACAAGTTCTCAGGTGCTATTGTTGAGGCCTATAACCAGTGATTGAATTTGGGATAAATCATTGAAAAAACTGTTACAGATACATGATTACATTATCACAGAACAGATTCATGAATTATGTTTAGTTTCTTTGTTATTTCCATTGCCTTTAGTAAATGTCATTACCTTTTACCTAATTTTGAGAATGAAATACCAATAAATGACAATTGTTTTTTAAATTTTATTTGGACTTCTTAGCTGACTTTCAACTTTACAAAGTTAGCTTAATGTGCTTTTTTTTTTTTTTTTTCTTAATCCTCTTTTAAGAATGATTGCTGCAATTCCTCCCTCTGCCCTGGAAGAATTTGAAGCTGGTATACTGTCTCTAAATTATCATGCTCTTGATTGATACATCTAATTGCCTTCCTGCTTCTCTAAGCTGGCATCACTCAAGACTCATTTGAAAGCCTTTCTAAGTCACAGCGTGGCTAAAGTGTTGATTCTTGTCTGTCATAATATTACAGTAGAATACCTCACACTAATACATCATTGAACTTAGTTGACATTCATTCAGCAAACGTTATTGGGTTCCATACTGACAGTGGGTCAGTTATGATACCTCACACCAAAGCAGGGTACAAACAATATGCTGACAGGCTTGCTGACCAGGAATGCAGCTTAGGTGGTGAGAGAGAAGTTTCATTACAGTTAGATCTGTACTACAGAGTTAATGCAAAGTGTTCTGGAAGCACAAAGAGAAGGGATGGCAGTTTGGGGAAAGCCTGACAATTTGGGCTCTATATATTGACTAGATTTTTCAAAAAATTTTTTGAATTTCTGTAACATTTAATATTTTGTCTGCTTTTATACAGTTCACATTCCAGTTACTCAATTGGAATAATACTATTGGATTATACTTTAGTCTCAAGGCGAGGTGGTAGAGAAGCAAGAACCTGTGTGTGTGCTGGGTTTGAAAAAGCAGCTCACGTATTGTGTATTCCTTCCTCTCCTACAATAAAGATAGTAGGGTGTGTAGTTAAATGTGCTGGACTCTTATGGTTTGATTCTTGACTTTGTCATATTCTAGCTATGTGACCTTGGGCAAGAAAGCTGTCTGGACTTCAGTTTCCTCATCTGTAGTGGGGTGAAATGATTATTTGAGTTATTGAATCAGTTAATATGTGTAAAATGCTTTAAATTTACTTGTTTCAAGTAAATCGTTTATGCTTAATTATTCTTAAAATTAGGTAGAATCTCATTTGATAAACGTGGTTGTGAAGACAGTGTGTGTACATTCTGCTATAAAAATGTGAAGAAAATTTTAATATAAATAGCTGTATTCAATTCTCATATTAGGTCCCATGAGAAATGTAAAAATCGTAATTAATAGAACTGAAGATTCTTTAAAGATCATGTAGCTCGACCTCCTGAATTTACAGATGTGGAAACTGAAAACCAAAGAAATCATGGCCTGCTCAAGGTTGCTCAGTGTATGATGGAAGTGGCTGTGGGAACCGTGGTCCCTGGCTCTTGTCTGGGGCTCTTTCAGAGCCTCGTGCAGCTTCCCTGAGGTGGCAGTGCCCTGAAAAAATGAGTTTAATTGGAGAGCCAAGACCAGAACAGATGAAAACATGAGCAGGAAGAAGTCATTGTGTAATGAAATGCTGGATGGTGTGGCGTAGGCTCTAAGAACATAATGTCTCACTTCACCAGCTGCGCTCCTGAAGCAGAGAAACACACTTTAGTAGCTGCTTGAGTCACAGAAGGTTGCTAGATTGAGAGCATTCTTTTTTGAAAAGAATGTTAATAGTTATAAATCAAAGTCAGCCTCCCTCTTCTTTCTTCGCACTGTGTTTAGATTGTAACTGAGCTGGAGGAAGAGTCCACCTTTGCCAGGCCAGCCAGTACTCTTGTATCTTCACTCTTTGCATCAGTGGGGGGGAAGCCTCCCTGATGGGCTGACTCCCCACAGACATGCTCTGACATGGCCAGGGTCAGTGTGAAGGCTGCAGCACCCTTGCCCACTCGTATGTGTGAACACAGGGCGGGGGCGGGCTAGGTGCTAGAAGTGTGATTGATCGATGGGGGGCATGTTTATTATTTGTCTACACTGATATTTCCACTTTTAGAGGGCAGGGGTGCTACTGTCTGGGATGGAGGTGGCAGTGCATCCATACACATTGTCTTAGTAACTGTGCCTGAATCCACTGCCTCTAAAAGTTTTACAAAATAATAAGTGCCCTAGAACATTCCAGCGGTATAAAGGTGTGCTGTAGAAGAAGTGAAAACGCTGGCCCACCTCTCACTACGCCCGAACGTCCCATTCCCCAGGAATGTCCTTGGGAACAGTTTGTAACCTTTCCACACCTTTCTCCTAAATATATTTAGATAGTTTGATTTAGCAAAAGGTGGTGATCAAACTATTCTTGTTTTTCATAACATTTTTTTTCATGCCATACGTGCAGGTCTGCTTCACTGAGATTGTATCCCTCAGCCCAAAGGGAAACGCATGAAATATTTTGCCGCAATTTGCGTCTTCACCCTATTTTGTGCAGTCTTTGCCCAACTGGGAGATACGATCTCATGAGTGGTGGCAGGAGATACTGCTCCTGGGCCTCTCATCCATGAAGCAGCAACACATGAAAGTTAAGAGAATGGACTCTGGAGTGTGGGATGGGGAATATCCCCTGGCTCTGCCACTTGCCAGCTGCGTGACCTTGGGCAAATTATCTAACCTTTCTGTGCCTCAGTTCCCTTATCTCTGAAAAGGAAATGATGTGATAACATGTAGGGTTGTTGTGAAGGTTGCCTTCATGAAGTATGTAAAGTGTTTAGAACAGCACCTGGCACGTGTTTGTTAGATCAGCCCCCTAGGTACTCTGTACTTGGTTTTTCACCCCTTACCCCATTAAATACCTGTAACCACCCTACAGAGTAGATAGTATCACCCTGTTTTCCAGGTGAGGAAACCAGCTCGGTCAGGATACGACCTGTCCGACCCAGGCCTGTGAGGCTCACGTGGTTTGCACTGTGCTCCCCAAACTGTAAATCCTCCTCAGAGCCACAGCCTCAGCAAGGGGGTAGATGATTAGAGGGATACCAGATGTTCAGTTTCAGCCATTCAGATATATGTTAAAATTTAATTTATTTCTGTGGAAAAAAATCTGTACTATTATGCCACTCAGATGAAATCATTTGGATTTTAAATTTGTAAAAAGTAGGTTCTAAGAGGTTGAATTTAGTATTTATCTGTACTGAGATGCATAGACGAATGGTTTTGTATTAGATGGCAGAGGTATTTGTAATGGAATTGAAAGCTATAGTCTCCTTCGGAACAAAATTATAGTAGAAGGTGGTAATTTTTTAAGTAATCATAATGTATTTGGTTTTTGAGAATAATAACATCTATTAAAGTACACAGATAACTAAGTTCTTAAGTTTTATGACTGAATTTGTAAGGACTAATGTTTAAAGATTAAGTTCTAACAATTTTATTTTCTTAACCCAACAGTTGGGTAACTCTAACTTTGTGAGAGTTTAGCAAAGACTTTAGTTGGTTATTTGTGAAAAATCCTGTGTAATATTTAGAAGTCCAGATGGTATCATGTTACTACCTTCCTGTATAATGAAAAAACTATTATTTTCTGATACTTGATTGAAGTTTGTTTTAGAATTCTGATTAGATAGGCAGTTGTGCCTTCTCAAGTTTGAACTTCAAGTGAACTTGAAAAGAACACTTAAAATAGTGTACTGTATGAAGGAAATCTTGTAATCAAGACATCACTTACGTTTCTGCCAAGCTCTCTTTCCGTGGGTAGAAGTGTTAGGAGAGATTTGGGGGATGATGAAGAGTAGTACTTTTCTCTAAAGGACTCACATCTTGTGCATCTTTTCCATTGCTGTTTCATTTATCCACTTTTGCTTGCTGGAATGAATGTGCTAATTTATCATCAGTTATTTACTTGGGTATTTGTTGATTATTCTATTAAGATGCGCGGCGGGTATAGAAATGGAGAATGTGACTAAAGAGTCTAACCAGGAAAGATGAAATAAACTAAGGAGGACCTAGAGAATAGAGTTTAATGGCCTGTGTGGAGGGGATGATGGTGGGTGAGCTGTGCTTTGAAGAAGCGTTAGTTTAGGGGCAGGTGAAAGAAGAAAGCACCTGTGGAGCACACAGGCTGGAGTGAGTGTGCCGTATGTAGGACTCAGTTCATTTTATAAACATCTGCTGAGCGCCTGCTGTGTTTCAGGAGCTGTGTGTACAAAGATGAATACATTCCCCACCCTGTAGAAGTTCATAAACTAGTTTGGGAGACATCCAGCTATAATAATATGGAGGGAGTTGTTGTAATACTGCATGATATCATTGTCATATACCTGATGGGTTGCTTTTGTAGTGCATGGTATCACTTTAGTTATGTTTCAGCAAGAAACATGTAATTATGGAAGGGACTCAGAAATGTAATATATATATGTAAATATATGTAAAAACTTACGTTATCTATTGCTGCATAACAAATTACTCCAGAGTTTAGCAGCTTAAAACAACTGGACTTTATCTCCCAATTTTTGTCCATTGGGAATCTGGGTGCCACTTTGCTGGGTGCCTGTGGCTCAGGGTCTCTCACTAGGCTGCCCATAGGTGTTGACCGAGACTGCAGGCATCTCAAGGCTTGACTGGGGAGGATCTGCTTCCAGACTCACTCGCCTGGCTCCTGGCCGGCCTCAGGTCCTCACTGGCTGCTGGCTGGAGACATTGGTTCCTTGCCACATCAGCCTTTCATGGGGCTGCTCACAACATGACAGCTGTGACAGCTTGCTTTCCCTGGAAAGAGGGATCTAAGATACAGCGAGTGAGAAATGACCCCAAATGGAAGGCATGCCCTTTTTATAACCTAATTTGGAAGTGAAATCCAGTCCCTTCTGCTTTATTCTGTTTGTTAGAAGCTAGTCATGAAATGCAGCCCACACCCAAGGAGCAGAATAACCTAAAGGTGTGTACAGGAATAACTGGGGCCATCCTAAAGGCTGCCTGCCCCAAAATTCTATAAGCAGTTAATATATATTGAGCAACCCTGAATCTTTGGGGTAGAAGGAAGAAGAAGAACCAGGCAAGGAACTTTTCTGTTGGAAAAAAAACGTATAATTAACCTGAATCACAAATGTTCTTGCTAAAGATCCGTAAACTTAGTTTTGATGTTGTCTTAATATTTATTCTAGGAATAAATGGTAAAACGAGTAAATTCCACCCTCATTAAACTTTCTGTGGAAGTGATCTCATTTCTGGGAGTTGTTTTTATGCCTTTTTAAAGCAAAGTAATCATAAATGAGAAAAAAGCTATTGTTTGTGGCATAGCAGAGAAGTTTACAAGTGTACCTCAATTTAAGTAGTAGGTAAGGTCCTTTAAGAATTGTGTGTTCTTAGTGGAATCATTTAGAATGAATTATAGGAACTCAGTCTTTTAAAGAACCTTGATGGAAATCTTTTATTATATTCTACTTTTAACATAGCTAGATTAATTGATTGTGTGTACGGTGTTGAAAGGTTGAATGGTAGAGAGAAAAGAAGCACACTTTTGAAGACTGTGATTTGTGTCCAGGCTTCACAACCAATTAGAAGTGTGACATCAGGCAATCCTGTTGACTTCCCTGAGCTCAAGTTTACTGTCTGTAATATAGATAAATACACATGAAAGAAAATACTTTGACATGAAGAGTGATAGTTTTTTTTTTTTTTGAAACTTACTAAAATCTTCATTTTCTTTCAGAAACAGTATAATTATGTTCAAATGTCACACTGCTTCCCAATTTTCTGTCAGGATCCTAACCTAGAAAATGCTACTCGGTAATTCTTAAGTTCAGCATAATCATTTTACTCAGAAAAGACGAGAGTACCCTTGCTTATTTTACACTCAAGTATGTGACGTTGTACTTGGGGCCTATAGCAACATAGAGGCATGCCAAAGTAGCTCTTCAGAAATAGTGAGATAACATTTTTACTGAAGTAATTGCAATTTTACTGAATTAGTACGATTTTCTGTTATGAAGATTTACTGGAATGTACTTGAGAGAAATACTTGGAACAGGGAAGTTTATTATATGCTTATATACATGTTATCCACTAGGAGGGAAAAAAACTGTGTCTTTCTGATGTGTCGAATAGGAGATAAAATTCTTACTTATGGATTACTTTATAGATTTTTTTCCTTTAATTTATTTGAAGATTGTTCCCCTTCAATCTTGGATGAATGAAATGACTTTTACAGGTTGTTTAAATCCTTTAATCTTCAGGTTTCGCTCATAAAGTTCACTCATTATTTTGGGAATTTGGGCAGCTACTCTAATTAATGGTATATTGAGAGAATTGGGGGTTACAGATTACTTGAACCAAAGCACAATTAACTGGTAACTGTTTTCCTTTCTTCTTCTGTGATGAACCTATAGTAACAGTGCTAGCATAACCAACCTTGTTTTTTACATGACTTGTCGTGGATAATCATGTCCACTATATAATGGTTTGCTATGACATGAGTAATATGTAATAATAATAATTTTTATATAAAATATGGAACTTAATTCCGTGTTCCAGCACCAAGCTTTAATGGAGTCCTCCATGGCTGCTTTTAAAGCTTTCAAGTTGAAAGGGACTTGTGATGGTATTAGGTTTATTCAAAGCAGAGATACTTCTGTTATCTTTCTTATTTTGCTTCTGAAATTAATATTGACTTATTTTAATATAACATAATAGTTTGTAACCTTCATCAATGAAATTTTAGCTATGATTGAGCTAGAATAGAATACTTTGCTTAAATTAGTCTCTTGGTTTTGGGATGCATATTGATGAGTCTTAAGTCTCTGTTCTTAGAAAGACTGGTTGGGTAACTTTTCTTTTATCACAAGCCTCATTGTGTGTAATTTGGTGCCTCATTGAACAGAAGAGGATACATAGAAACTTTTTAAATGGTGTGAAATTATATACTCTTCCTAAGTTTTGTTTCATAGCACTTCAGAATGGAGTTTTGGTTTTCACTTTGAGCATTTAACTAGACCTGAATATTTTGCAAGGTTTTTTTGTTTTTGTTTTTTACAGGACAGGGGGAACAACTTACTGGTGAAACCTGGAGACGCTGGAGAACTAAATTCACAGACTGAGAGTAACTGACTTAAATTACAGTTTTAAAGTATGGATATGTAGTAGACACATATTGTGTTTAATAATCTTTCTGTATGAGGAGAAAAGGCACTTAGGCACACTGTTGTATTTTCTAGTGATGTCTGTCTCAGGTCTTCTAAGGATTTATGTTCAATCCTTATTAAGAGCAACAATGCATTTTGTTACAGGTTTTAGAATCCTGTCATTTATACCAAACCGTCAGATCTGTGTCTAAGTGATGATGATAACAACTGATATTAATTACGTGTGTCCCATATGCCAGGCAGTGTGCTAAATACTTTATGTGCATTATCTCACTTAATCTTTAGGGGATAATGGCAATTTACCAGTGAGGAAGCTAGGGCTTAGAGAGGTTAAGTAACTTACCCAAAGCAGAGCCGGGTTAGAATAGTTGGATTTATTGTCCCTTGGGTCCTGTTTTGCTTATAGCCAATATCTCTGAAAACCAAAAGTAAGATCATTTGTCTTTCTGGATGCAGATTCAACCTTCATCCTGCTCTTCCTGTTGCTGAAGGTACCCATTTAAGGTCACTGGGAAGTGCCAAAGAGTTCAAGGTGCTCTTCTCAAGGCACATGAGTAGCAAAATAGCAAAAGATCAGTGCCAAACTAGATACCCTTCTGTGTGCATGTGTGTGTGACATCATAATGTATTATATGACACAATCATTTGCACGAGTATATATTTTATGTTGCTATGTAATCTAGGAATTATTTGTCATCTCTCTTTTGTCCTTGTTTCAATCCATCTGCAAGTCCTGAAGGTTCTGTCTCCAGGACACATCCCTAATTTATCCATGTGTCTCTGCTTCCACTGTCCGAGACGTAGTGCAACACTGGTCTTCTTGCCCGAACAAGAAGTTGCAGTCGCCTGATTTCGTCGGCGCCCACTATTGCCCACCTATAATCTCACAGGGTAGATAGAGTGGCCGTAATGATCTTTTTTAAAGCCTAAAAAGAGATCACGTTGCTTTCCTGCCTAAACTGCTTTAAGAGCTTTTCATTGCAGTTTAGAGAAAATCCAGCTTTATACATCTATTCTTGCTTACTGTGCTTCAGGCTTACTGGCCACTTGTATATTTTTAATATGTACCAAGTTCTTTCCATCTTGGGTTTTTATACATGCTGTTTCCTCCACCTGGACTCCTCTGGTCATTGACCATCTTGTAGTTGATTCCGTATCATTTAGTTCTCAGTTCAAATATCAGCATCTCTACGCAGCCTTCCTTGACGGATCTAGATACCCCCCCACCCTAATACTCTCGTTACTGTGTTGTATTTTCTTTATTGTCATCACTCTGAGTGTGATGTTACTGTAACTTATTGCTTACTTCTTACCTGTTTCTTCCCTACCTGAATGTGGACTTCCTGAGAGCAGGGCTTCTCCTATGCCTAGAAAAGTGTGCCTGGCACATAGCAGCACAATTAAAATTGTATTGAATGAATGAAAAATTTCATGTCACTTTAACATTATATTGTGAATATTTCCCCACAGTCTTAACTATTCAGAAGAGAGGTGGTAAACTCTTGATCTACAGTCCAGATCTGGCCTAAAGACACATTTTATTTGGTTTATTAAACAGTAGTGGTGTTTGAGGTATAACTGCCATTCAGTCAAGTGTACAGCTTCATGAATCGTCCTGTTGTGTGTGCCTAAGTAGCCACCTCTCAGATCAAAGCGTAGGTGGTGCTCTGATCTCCCCCTTCCAGCTGTTCCCCCTTCCACTGGATAACTTGCGTAGTTACTCTTTTTAATTAGCGTCTAATATTTAAAAATTGGGAGATGTCACATAGAAATCCAGAATTTCAACATTTCTTAAAAAATGGAAAGATGTATCAGCATGGGAATTGCTTTCTTTTTTGGCCACAATTTATTGTGGCTGGGAAGCAGCTGTCCAAAGTGTTGACATGTGTTCTCCAGTTTGCCTGTAGTCTTCACCTCTCCTCTTCCTATCCCTGACCTTGAAACCAATTTCCAGTTGCTGTTTATAATTTCATTTGATTTTTTTTTTATGGTGGAGAAATAGTTACTACTTCCATTATCTCTGTAAAAAAGTGGAGGCATCGGGCTTCCCTGGCGGCGCAGTGGTTGAGAGTCCGCCTGCCGATGCAGGGGACACGGGTTCGTGCCCCGGTCCGGGAAGATCCCACATGCCGCGGAGCAGCTGGGCGCGTGAGCCATGGCCGCTGAGCCTGTGCGTCCGGAGCCTGTGCTCCGCAACGGGAGAGGCCACAGCGGTGGGAGGCCCGCGTACCGGGAAAAAAAAAAAAAAAAAGTAGAGGCATCAATGATAGACTAAAACGGTTATGTGTTTCTTAGTCTACTTTATTCATATGCATTTCTTAACTTTTGTGTATGTGTTAGCCACCCTAATTCTACATGGCTGTGTTTAAAGGTTACACGGTATTCGAGCATATAAATGTATTATTTATGTAACCAGTCTCCTACTGTGGAACATATATGTTATTTCTGGGTTTTTTTTTTTTTTTTTGGTATTGTAAAGAACAATATGTAGGTGAATCTTTGTGAAAATTGTTATTTTATTAGGATAAAATTTTAAAAGAGGAATTCCTGGATCAAAATATATTTTCATTATTAAGATTTTTGATACATATTGCCAGATTGCTTGGTAGTAGTATAAATTGATCTAATTTTTCTGGAGAGCAGTGTACGGGAGTATTCATTTCACTACGTCTATGCCAACACTAGGAATTGTAATTAAAAGTTTTGTTAGTATAGTTAGTAAAAACAACAAAAAATGGGAATGCTGGCCAAGAAATTTTTCATCTTTTCATCTACATAAGTAGGAATTGTACTTTAAAGGGTATAGTTTGGAAGTATTTATTAGTTAGTACAATTCTGTACCTTATATTGTGAGTCAGATCATGTACCATGTACTTTGTGTATGAAGTAATGCGAATACCTTAGTATAACTCGAGAAGCCATTTACCTTGATTCTTGCACACACACACACACAATTATTATTATTAAGCTCTACCATGTTCTGTATGAGAGTACAGGAGAGTAAATAATGCAGAATCCATCTGTTTTGAAGTACATACAACTAATTCTTACACATTGGCTTTATATTTGCTTTCATATTTTTAATTAGATGCTGTTATTCTGTGATTTGTTTCCTAAGGAGATGCCTACATAGAAGAGTGACAGCAGCTGGGCTGAACGTTTCACTGCTGAACTGGTTCCTCAGGTATCCTGGCTCTGGCGATTGCTATGGGAGATTGGATGACTGTTACAGATCCAGGTCTGTCTTCAGGTAACTGAGTTTAGAATAGTTGTAAGCAAAAGCAGTAATTATAAAGGTTAATTTTCAATGACACTGTAATTACCAAAAATATTGAAGATGTAACTAGAGAGAGACATAAATAGTTGTAAAATATATAATTTTCATCTTCAGTAAAATTATCACGGAGAGCTAAGTATCGTGCCTGATCAGTGGGGTTAAGTGCTTTGGCTGACGAGTTGATTACTTGAGGAGGAGACTTTTCTGCATTTGAAATAAATTCATTGGCTACTCCAGCACATTGCTCTGATTTATTCCTTTAATCAGATAACCTTTGAGTGCATAGACAAGTGGCTTTTATCTATCAGTTTCATAAATCTAAAGTATTGTAAAGTAAGATAGTATATTGTAGCTTAACATGCCTTTTCTAGGAGCACCACTTTATTAGTTGTATCTTTTTGGAAAAAATTATATAGTTTTCATACAAAAACCAGCTTTGTCCTAATTTGAAAAAACTTAAAAATATTTCTATAATTCAAAATCTTTGGTAATGGAGACTTTGTTGTTAGCTTTGCATGCATTTTTACAAATTATTTACATAAATGCCTTTTACTGATTCTTTCAGAAAGCAAATATATCTCTCAATATACCTCAGAAACAAAGATGTCTCCATCAAGTTTATACTCACAGCAAGTGCTATGCTCTTCAATACCTTTATCAAAAAATGTGCACAGTTTTTTTAGTGCCTTCTGCACAGAAGAGAATATTGAACAAAGCATTTCATATCTTGATCAGGTAACATGTTTTGTTTTTGTAAGAAGCAATAAATAACATAAATCATGTTATATAATAGAACATATCAAAGGTATGAGAAAAACTTGTCAAGCGCAAGTACGTTACATATTGGCCCGGGACTTATATTAGATTTGCAGAGAACCTTGGTGACCATCTAGTCTAGATACACGAGGTAAACGTTTTTGTCTGGATCAGGTTGGATCCCCCATCACCCCAGGGGCTCCTCCACGGGGAGTCTTACCCTTATTTTACTGATGCAGAAACCTAGGTGCCTTCTCCAGATCACAGGTGATTGTAGAGCAGAGGCTAAAAGAGCGCAGTTCTCTTAATTCTTTGTCCTTTGGCATAGGTGCTACTTTCTTAACTATCTCAGGTTAGTTTTCTTTCTCAGAAAAGATTTCTGTCTTTTGTTTATTTATTAAGTTGTCCGGTAACCAACTTTTAGGAAAACATTTTCTCCTACTAGGAATTGACTACTTTCGGTTTTCCTTCATTATATGAAGAATCCAAAGGTAAAGAGACAAAGAGAGAATTAAATATAGTTGCTGTTTTAAATTGTATGAATGAGCTACTTGTACTTCAGCGGAAGAACCTTCTAGCTCAGGAAAATGTGGAAACACAGAATCTGAAACTGGGAAGCGATATGGACCATTTGCAGAACTGCTATGCAAAACTTAAGGTAGAAATTACATCTCAATCTGTATTTCAATGCCATTGTTATGTAGTTTGAAACTATAAATTTTCATTGGATTTATTTAGCAAACACATTTTAGGGTTTTGTTTTTTTTAAGTTTTAGGATTTTTTTTAAACTGGAAAGTAAAACTGAATGTAATTTGTACAAATCAGTTGTGCTGCTTCCTGATACTATCTATATCGAAGGCGACGATTTTATGAACTGTTTAGTGTCTTGCTGAAACTGTAGAAAGTTAGATTAGGAAGTACTTATATCTGAGGACAATAAAATAAGGATTCTCCCACCCTATCCAGTCTTGCTTAATAAAGTAGATGCTTAAGTTAAAATAGTCTTATTGTGAGAGATTGCATCAATTTGATTGCATCAAATTTCAAGAATATTCTTGAGAGCATCTACGCCCTCTAGGAAAAATCTTGAGCTTACCGCTTGCAAGGCAGAACTGGTGTCATGCTGTAGTCCCACCCTTTTTGACCTGAAGTGTTCTGCTTTGCTTGGCCGCCTGTCTTCTTCATACTTAGCTCCAAGTCATTTTTGGCTCTTTCTCAGAGTGTGCCGTAGAAGTGTTAAAAAGTATTAAAAAAGAAATTATGAAAATGTTCAGTGGCAACATCACTGGAATAGGTAAAGAGTCTTTCAAGAGATCCACTTTGAAGGTCTTTTGTATATACATTAAAAATCGGTATTTAAATTAAATAAAATTTGATATTCAAATTTAGGTAAATTTTGTAACACTATAGTATCAAGCTTTATAGTAATTGTTTTAAATAAACATTTTGTGTGGTGCTAAACTTCAATTTTAGGTAACAAACCCTAGTTTATGTAACTTGTTTTTACTAATCTTTTAAGGATTCAGTTGCTCTGCATCCTATGTTAATTTTAGTCGAAATTGCATATGAATGTTTTAGGAGCAGCTGGAAACCTCCAGGAGAGAAATGATTGGTCTTCAGGAAAGAGACAGACAGTTACAATGCAAGAACAGGAATTTGCATCAGCTACTGAAAAATGAGAAAGATGAGGTGAGTTGTCAGTTATTGCAGATAAAGTTTAAGTGAATTTTTTTTTTTTCTTTTGGAATTTGAGGTGACCATAATGGTCACGACTTTAAAACAAGAAAGAACCATTTGTTCACCCTGTGTCACATTGGCCTGGAGAAACTGTGTGTATAGTGTCGTATCACATTTAACTGAGAGGCCAGGAGCCCTCCCCACCACCCTCTCCCCCAAGCGCATCCATTTGCCCTAGTAGGTTAGTCCAGAGCTCGTGACATCCCAGTGTCCTATACCATCTGTCATGGACTCACAAGCACTGTTAATTTTTTGTCAGACACAAGGGCGCTTTAAATGCAGATCTTTTATTCTCTGCTATACCTTCACTTATATCTGGAATGCCTTTTCTTGCAGTATCTTAAATGTCAACATTGTTTATCCAGTCAGGCAATTACTTGACTAAATGGACACTCAAGTTACTGTTTAAAAAAAGCAATTCAGATTAAAAATCTCATTTTTAGGCTGAAGACATCATAATTCTAATCTCATTTTTGCTTTAGTGATTACTTAGTATTTGGACCTATAGAGTTAGTGCATTTGAAATTATCTTTCAATTTATGTAAGAAGAAATCATTATGTTTTTATTGCTCTGCAGTTTGATTTCTGACCACGTGATAACTATAAAACCATAACATTTTCAGTGTTGTGTATGTTGCTCACTATAATTAAAGACTTTTAAGGGAGCATATTTCTTTAAGGACCTTGTAGTGATTTAGACAGATTTGTTTTACCATATTTGATTATTTAGTAGTATATTTAGTAAGTGGGTAGGAAGTATCTTAACTAAACCACAAGGTTACTTATACTTTTCCTTGAGTTATTTCACAGAAAATTTTGACTTAATCTGTTGATTATACTTGAAATGTTTTGACTATAGTTCTTCCTCATTGAGGATTAAGTTGAACATGATCATCTCTAGCAGAGATAAAGAATGTCGGTATAGAACTTACTTCCTTTCCAGGGCTGCATGAGAAGTCTTAGTAGATATAAACATTGACCAGTAGTGCTTGGCATATAATATGTACTCAGCAAATGTCTGAACTGGATTCTCTCTGCTGTTTGTCTCACTCTAATCTGAGAACTGTTTTTGATCAGAGAAAAATGAACCTGTTTATCTACTGCCACGTGTCATGACTAATTGGCCTTGTCACAGATTGATAAAGGATAAAGTGATTCAAGTCATTAGTAAAAGGAAGTCATTACAAATGATCAGATGAAATCTACTTGCTTCAAATGAAGCTTTAATCACATTAATACTTCCATAAGTGTTTGTGGTTTCTAAATGATCAGAATCTGTATGTAGCGTGAAAGGTGTAGACGATAATTTAGAGAGTTAGCAGCTCTGGAAATTTCATAGTTAAAACATAAAAACTTTATATGCTTCATTTAATGATATTTTAAAGAGTGATTTCCAGTGGTTACAGAGAAGGAGGAATAATCCTAGAATTCTTAAACTATTATATGAGGAGCTGAATTCTAGGACTTCTTTTCTCTACTGAATTTGTAAATTTTAACTGGGTTTACCAGTCCTAAAGGGACTCACTTAATAGAAAATGCTTTTTTTAGGTGCAGAAATTACAAAACATTATTGCAAGTCGAGCTACTCAATATAATCATGATATGAAGAGAAAAGAGCGTGAATATAATAAACTAAAGGAACGTCTACATCAACTTGTTATGAACAAGAAGGATAAAAAAATAGGTAAGGAGCAGCTGGCTAAGATAAAGCAAAGGGAACAAATAAGCTAGTATTACACTAAGAAATAAATGTAGAGGGATTGAGCTCAATAATTCATGAAGTGTCCTTTTCATGCTTTATACAATTGATTTTAGATGGTATATATCCATGTAAACTAGAAATTGAGACAACTGGTTAGTTGAAAAATAGTAATTTTGCTTTGCTCCATTAGTTGCATATAAGAATTGCATATATATTTGTTAAACATGACAGATGTAGGATTAATCCACAGAGAAAAGCTAAGCCAGAGGACACTTTAACCTTTCATAGCAAAGAACTGATTATATTAAAAATCAGGATCAGTTTCTGAGTACCAAAAGTGTGATTTTTGAGTTAACTTCATAAAATGGTTCATCAGGCCAAATCATTCATGTCAGTTTGAGTTCTTTTAAATTAGTTTAGCAGTGCTTTTTTTTTTTTTTTTTTTTTGCGGTACGCGGGCCTCTCACTGTTGTGGCCTCTCCTGTTGCGGAGCACAGGCTCCGGACGCGCAGGCTCAGCGGCCGTGGCTCACGGGCCCAGCTGCTCTGCGGCATGTGGGATCTTCCTGGACCGGGGCACGAACCCGTGTCCCCTGCATCGGCAGGCGGACTCTCAACCACTGCGCCACCAGGGAAACCCTAGCTGTGCATATTTGAAGTACAGCCGACTGTGAAAGTTTTGTTTGTTAAAGTATACTTTTTTTCTATTATTCTTTTGAAACTTAATTTACAACTTATTTCATTCAAGTTTGTGCATAATTCCAAGTAAATAGTGTAGATTAAAAAGTAGAACTTCACTATTCAGCCGTAGAAAAGAACGAAATAATGCCATTTGCAGCAACATGGATGCAAGCAGAGATTATCATACTAAGTGAAGTAAGTCAGAAGGAGAAAGACAAATACCATATGATATCACTTATATGTGGAATCTAAAATATGGCACAAATGATCCTATCTACAAAACAGAAACAGACTCATAGACATAGAGAACAGACTTATGGTTGCCATGGGGGAGGGGAAGAAGGAGGAGGGGTGGACTGGGAGTTTGGGGTTAATAGATGCAAACTATTACATTTAGAATGGATAAACAACAAGGTCCTACTGTATGGCAAAGGGAACTATATCCAATCTCCTGGGATAAACCATAGTGGGAAAGAATATAAATGAAGAATGTATATATGTGTAATAACTGAGTCATTTAGCTGTACAGTAGAAACTAGCACAACACTGTAAATTAACTGTAATTCAATAAAAAGAAAAATAGAACTACACACACACAAAAGTAGAACTACACAGATAAAGTGTTGCTGGCCTGCCAAGATTCAGGGAACAGGAAATATGTGCATTGATTTATTGAAGAGTGGTTTCCAAGTGGGCTATAGGCTGTCATCTAACCTACATTATACATTATTCTGAACTTGGACTTGCATACAACAGCTGATGAGCAGATGTTTCAAGCTGTCACATGGTGGGCTAAGCCTGTTACCAGCAAGCAGTTCAGTGTTCACTGTGTCACTGTCATTCTGTACAGCAGCGCTGTTGCAGTTTTTTGAACATTTTATTTTAAAATTATTGAAAAATTTAAGTATGATAAGTAGCAGTTAAGACAAGGTTAGAAATCAAAGTATTCTGAGATTATAAATCTTAAACTTGGACACTTATTGGTTTTTAAGATTGGTTAACCTTGTGTTCATTCATAAAGGGAATAGCAAAATTAAAGAGCAGGATGAAATGCTAGAAGTATAAAATGTAACAGCGAAGTTTACTAAATACTTGACCCTATAGCGGAGCCCTTATATTATGGTCGTCTGGCTCTTTTCCTGGTCCAGACCCAACTGGAAGTGACAGTTCTGTAATGATTTTTATCAGCTCTAAAATTATAATAACTTATTCTCATCTTTTTTCCTTCTTATGCCAACTGCTTTCATCTCTACCTGGGGCAGAAGAGACATTAATACTGTCAGGAGCCTTGTCTCCTTTGATGATGAGGATGATGGTGGTCATGATACAGGGCATGGCAAACTTTTTCTGTAGTGATCCAAATAGTAAATATTTTGAGGTTTGTGGGTTCTGTGGTCTTTTGTCACTCTGCCACTGTAGTGCAAAAGTAGCTATAGAAAAGAGATGAACAAATGGTGTGGCTATGTTCTAATAAAACTTTATTTACAAAATCAGGCAGCTGCCCACAGGCCATAGTTTACTAGCCCCGATGATAAAATTAATAATGATAATTAAATGAACACTTATTAAGTGCTTACTGCGTTAAGTACTTTAACATTTCTTTCACTCTTCACAACTCTTTGATAGATACTTTCATTATTCCTACCCGATTGATGAAGAAACAGGCTTAGCAGTTAAGTAACTTGCCAAGATCTCAGGCTTATGAGTGATGGAACTGGAACTTAAAATCTGGGCTGTTTGAGCCTAAATCCTAATTTGTATACCAGTTGACTTACGTCCCTAATGCATGTAGACCGTTAGGGTTTTAAACACTTAAACTTGTGTGGTAAGAATTGGTTTTGTTCTGTGTGTTCATGTTTGTAGCTATGGAAGTTTTAAATTACGTGGGGAGAGCCGATGGAAAAAGAGGCTCCTGGAGGACGGGTAAAACTGAAGCCAGGTAAGGCACGAATGAAACTGACACATTTAATCAGACTTCCCTTTCTATACTGCATTTTCATACTGACAGTTTCTTTCTCAGGAACGAAGATGAAATGTATAAAATTCTCTTGAATGATTATGAATATCGTCAGAAACAAATCCTAATGGAAAATGCTGAACTTAAGAAGGTTCTTCAGCAAATGAAAAAGGAAATGATTTCTCTTCTTTCTCCCCAAAAGCAGAAACCTAGAGAAAGAGCAGATGATAGTACAGGAACTGTAAGTGGCTCTTTCCTCTCTAATACAGTCTTCAGATCGCTGATTAGAACAATTAAAACAGTAGATAGGGATTCTCAGTGGGGACGCTGTTGATATTTTGCGCAGGACGCTCACTGCTGTGCTACCCCCAGTCACTCTGACAACCAAAAAAATGTCCCTGTAAGTTTCCAGACATGCCCTAGGAAATGATGGAGGTGATTTTCTGGGGACTTAATCTGTGCCAAGCACCATGAAAAGCACTTTATAAGCATTGTCTCATTTTAGTCTTATAATAATTGATGCTTTGGGTACTATGACTATCCCTATTTTATAGGTGAGGAAATTGAGGCACAAAAGCTATCTCAGTATCACGCATGACAGAACTAGGATTTGAATCCAAGTCTGTCTCACTCCAGAGCTCATGCTTTTAACCACTGTGCCAAATATCCTTTAAGTAGCTTAAATGTTGAGTAACTTTAGCAGGCTCTACTTTTCAGAGAGTGAAACTTTTATTAACTTTGGGAACCAAAGAATCACTTAGTCCATAAATTTATTGAATGTTCATTATGTGTTCTAGTCCCTGGAGAGAAAAAGCTGAGAAGATTTTGACTGTTTCCTTTGCCTTAGTTCAGGCTGCTAAAGCAAAGTACCATAGACTGGTTGGCTTATAAACAAACAAAAATTTATTTCTCGCAATTCTGGAGGCAATCAGGATGCCAGCAGGGTTGGTGTCTGTGAGGGTCCTTTTCATGGTTGGATTGCTGACTTCTTTCATCCTCACACGGTGGGAAAAGGTGAGAGGGCTCACTGGGGCCCCATTTATGAGGGCTTCACCCTCATGACCTAATCACTTCCCTAAGATCACCCACCTCCGAATGCCATCACATTGGAGGTTAGGATTTCAACATGAGAATTTTGAGAGAACACAAACATTCAGACCATTGCATCCCACAGGAACCTTTTTTGAGAGAGACAGGCATATAGAGAAGTAATTATTATACACATTAACAGCTATAATAGGGTGGTACAGTGTGTAAAATAAAACAATTATGGCAATCAAGAAAGGCATCACAGGGGAAGTCACATTTGAATTGGCCCTTAGTAGGCGTTTTTTGAGGTAGAAAGCCTGGGGAAATCATTTGATGAGGGCATAACATGAAGAGGTCAGAAAAAAAAGTCATGTAATGGTGAAAATGTTTTTAAACTTAGTTCTTTACATATAAATTTAAATTCTGGACTCAAGCAAGTTCACATTAGTAACTAAAACCTGAAAATAACAATGTTGATGAAGAGTAGTAATTACCAGTAAGTCACCCAACATGTTTTATTAACCTATGTTTGAGGATTATTTTGTGGTTTCACAAATCAGCCCAACTGATAAGCTCATCTCCTTTTTTTTTCTTCTTTAAAAAAAGAACCTGAATGTTCTTTTTAGACTCTCCAATTTGGGGTCTGCTTGACATATCTTATATTCAGTTAACTAACCTTTTCTCTCAAAGTCTATCACTTTGGGTCAGTTCTTAACACTCACTAATACCTTGCCAGGGTTAGCATAGTTTCTGTAACTCCTGTGGTTTCTTCAGTTTTGGACCCAACCTTTACTAATGTTTCATTACCAGCTTTTAGTCAGCAAAAGTAGGTAGTAAATCAAGGAGATCTTTTTCAGATGATAGTATTCTGTATAATTTCTCATAATTCAAGTGTTGAAGTTTGGAGAAACAATAATATCTTAAGTGTATTTTCTGTTTTTTAAAAGATCCTTTTTTTCGAGATACATTATCTCTTAAAATTTAAGTAATTCACCCATTCCTTACTTGTAAGGAAAGATTTTGGCCCATTATAGCAAGAAGGGTAAGACATAACCTTGGAATGCCTAGGTAGCATCCAAATTTTCATTTATTATTTTGCTTAATTGTAGCCAAAATATATACCCAAAATTCACGTTAGATGCATTTTTAATTTTTTTGTGGTTTTAGAGTTTCACTCAATCTGGCAATTATTAATGTGCAGCAGTTAATTTTAATAATGAATTTGTAGCATCCTGGTGTGCCTTGAAATGTATAGCAGAGAAGGTGTAGCCCCTTGGAAGAATTACTGTCAGGTAGCTCCAGAGTGTTGATTGGCAAGAACCAGAGTCACAGTGAGCCACACCCTGGGTTTTTCCCCACCTACGCCCCCCGGGAGACCTAGACCTCTACCAACCCATTGCTGACCTCGGACTGTTGATACAGTTCTTCAGACTCAGTCACTCCCTCACTCCTGCTGCATCTATCGGTACATGTGGGAACAGTCTAATCAGCCCTTCTTTCTTTTCAGCGTCTCTTCTTTTTTTTTTTTTTTTTCCCCAGCAAGATATATTGTTCAAATTAGTTAAGTATATGTATCTACTATCCTAATTTGTTAATAACAAATTAGGACCATTTTATGTAGATGCAGGTTATTATGACTAAATGTATTATGAATACATTTTGTATTGCTTCCCTATGTTCTTTATCCTGCTTTTAACTTTATTTGATCATATCAGTGAAGGTTGCTACATTTTCCTGTGATTTAATCTGAAAATGCATGTAAATAGAGTACAGAGAAAAATATCTCCAGTTTTATAAAATAAAAATTATATGAGAAAAATAGGATTAACAGTTGCTTTTACTTTGGAGATTATTTCACAGGTTTATTTGTCAAAGCAACCAAAAATTGGAGGCAAGTTGGACTGGAGCTGTGTGACATCAGGAAAGTTAGTCTGCTTCTCTAAGCTTCAGTTTCCGCACGTGGTAACATGATTTGAGGACTAATTAACATGTGAAAGCACCTAATAGCATGAGGCAGGTTCCTCTTCCTTACACTTTTGACACTAACTATGTTGGGCTTCAAATTCAGCTTTGAAGAGACCTGAGTTGGGGAATTTCTATCTTCAGTATTAATTGCTTTTTCTCAAGACATTTATGTTAAGGACTGGGTCATTTATGCTTCAGATACAGCACAGAAATGATTTTGATATGTGTCTCTGACCCAGTCTGATGACTACTGCCTGAGTGTCTAAAGCCATTTTAAGATTCTGGTCTTTCCCTCTCATCTCTGGCCACTTGCAGGTTATCTCTGATATTGAAGAAGATGCTGGGGAACTGAGTAGAGAGAGTACGTGGGACCTTTCCTGTGAAACTGTGAGAGAGCAGCTTACCAACAGCATCAGAAAACAGTGGAGAATTTTGAAAAGTCATGTAGAAAAACTTGATAACCAAGGTAAGTGCTGCCTGACTACAGGTAGATTGAGCTGTGACACTCAGTAAGCTGACTTCAGTCAGTCACCTAGAAAGGCAAGTTACGGGCTCAGACTGAAGTCCTTAGCTCAGTCTGGTGGTTTGAAAAGCAAGACTCTGCCTACTTCCAGACATGCGGTTTGAACCTCACTGAGAAAAAATGCTTTGCTCTCAGAGTGAATGTCTCTGAAAAAAGGACATCATATGTCCATCTGCTCTGAGTGCAGAAGACAATTGAATAAAGTGAACTGAGTCTCTTACTGTATCATGGAAATCGGGAAAATGTTAATCATAATATAGTATAAATATGAACCTTTTGCTTATTATTCCTAGATACTTGCCTATTCCTAGGTTGCTAATAATTCATTTCTAAATTATTTTCAAAATAATAGACGCTTGTTGCAAAGTATCAATTAGGAAGTGTTGGTTTGGCCAAAAAGTTCGTTCGGTTAAGGAATACCTTGTTCAGTAAAGTTCTTGGGTCACTTGTAGACATGTGGGTGGACCTAGAGACTGTCATACAGAGTGAAGTAAGTCAGAAAGAGAAAAATAGTGTATATTAACTCATATATGTGGAATCTAGAAAAATGGTACAGATGAACTGGTTTGCAAGGCAGAAACACAGAGACACAGATGTAGAGAACGAACATATGGACACCAAGCGGGGAAAGCAGGGGGCGGACAATGGTGGTGGGATGAATTGGGAGATTGGGATTGACTGTATACGCTGATATGTATAAAATAGATAACTAATTAAAAAAAAAAAAAGAAAATTCTTTAAAAAAAACAAAACAATAGACATCTGATGCAGAATATCAATTAGGTATTGGGTTGGCCAGAAAGTTCGTTCGGTTAGTAAATATATTGTTCTTGGTGGAAATGAAAAAATGTCTTTTATTTTTACTTAAAAAACCGAACGAACTTTTTGGCCAACCCAATATATAAAGTAGAATATTCAGGTCTCTATTCCCTATGTGTAACACCTAATAGTTTGGTGCATACCTTTCTAGACCTTTCCCTGTGTGCTCGCAAAATATTTATTTTAAGTGTATACGAACCAAAAATTGAATATTACATGTTTTTTTTCCTACACTGTGCTTTTTTCACTTAACAGTCTATTATTTTAGATACCACTTCTTGTCATTATAGATAGTGTAAATAGATATATATAGATGAATATATCCTTATTTTATATTTGTTAAGATTCGCATGCTTTTAAATCAAGAAAATTAAGATTTCTGCTAAGTAAATGAAGTCTATTTAAAGAAAATTTATTCTAAATGGTCAAAAATGACAAACTCAGTGCTAATTGTCTCCAAAAGTAAAGAGCAATCAGTAAAATTATAGTATCAAAATTACTTTACATGAGATTTTATTGATTTCAGTCATCATTGTCTATTAGTAAATAGCAAGTATTTTCGGACTTCATATTTGTTGAATTTAATAACAGCAAGATTTGTAGCACTGCACTGATCTTTGAGGAAGTGTCAAAAGAACATAGTTTATGAATGTTAATTTTTCTGTGAATATAGGTTGTACATTTTTAATTAGGACATAATCGTGAATAAATATGAATTACAGATTAAATGTTGACAATAGAGCTCTGTAAGTAAGGATATCATTTAGTCCAGAAATAGCATGAATTTATAGTTGCCATGAACTCCTTAGAGCTGCTTTGTGCTTTTTAAAATTTTTTAGTGTTAAAATAATATACATTTTGTTTTATTTTATTATAGCTTATAGAATTTTTTAAGGGCAAAGGAAATACCTACCTTTTAGGAAACCTACAAGATTCCAGAAAGGGAAAAGTTCTGCGAGCCTTGATTTTTAAACATATGTGTCCAAACACCATAAACTAAAATGATGACTGCAAGGTTTATGTCAAATTACTGGTTTTGTGTTAGTTTCAAAGGTACACCTAGAAGGTTTTAATGATGAAGATGTAATCTCACGTCAAGACCATGAACAAGAAACTGAAAAACTTGAGTTAGAAATTCAACAGTGTAAAGAAATGATTAAAACTCAGCAGCAACTTTTACAGGTAAATGCGAGGCACCTTTTAAAGCTGGTCTCCCCTGTGAAGGGTCAGAATTTTACTTAATCTTACTATATTTTTACTCCTTTATTTCATAAGAGCTGTAGTATTTGACATTTTTCAGTCTAAACTAAGTTCTGTACTTGCCCGGAGATAGACCCCGTAGCACTCCTTAGTAGGGGCTTTGCCAGTTAGAAGCATTTGGGAAATGAGACTCCTCATTTCAGTTGACTTTCTGATTCTTTATCATTTCTCTCCTTCCCCTGAAGTTTGACCTGCTTTTCCCTTGTGTTCATTTCAACTTGTTGGAGTGTTGCAGGGACCCTCTGGAACTTACTGTGTTTTGAAATCTAATAGCAGCAGCTTGCTACCGCGTGTGATGATGACACCACTTCACTGCTCCGAGACTGCTACTTGTTGGAAGAGAAGGAACGCCTCAAAGAAGAATGGTCCCTATTTAAGGAGCAAAAGAAGAATTTCGAGAAAGAAAGACGAAGCTTTACAGAAGCAGCTATTCGCCTAGGATTGGAGGTATTTTAAGCAATTGGCTTTCCTTGTAGAGCGTTTGAAGGTCCTGGAGAGGTCAGTAGAACGCATCTAAGTTCCGCTTTTTCTTGTTTCTTTGCTATCCATTTTTTTTCTCAAGTATTTTACTAGTGATTTCACAAATAGCTTGAAATGGAAGCTATAACAGAAGGATATCATTTTGCCTTTACCAGATTTGGGAATTGAAAAAAAAAATTTTTATTGAAAAAACTATAAGCATTTATCATCCTTTTTGGGTGGCTTTATTTTATTTCGTTTTGTTTTGTTTTGTTTTATGTTATTTTTTTGGCTGCATTGGGTCCACGTTGCTGCACGCAGGCTTTCTCTAATTGCGGTAAGCAGGGGCTACTCTTCATTGCGGTGCATGGGCTTCTCATTGCAGTGGCTTCTCTTGTTGCAGAGCATGGACTCTGGGGGCACAGGCTTCAGTAGTTGAGGTGTGTGGGCTCAGTAGTTGTGGCTCATGGGCTCTAGAGCACAGGCTCAGTAGTTGTGGTGTACGGGCTGAGTTGCTCTGCGGCGTGTGGGATCCTTCTGGACCAGGGATCGAACCCGTGTCCCCTGCATTGGCAGGCGGATTCTTAACCGCTGCGCTGCCAGGAAAGTCCGTTGGGTGGCTTTCTACTGTTAAGGGTTTAGCTTCACACAAGAGGTTTCTTTTGGGCATCTGTCATGTCTCCACTGTCAGTAGGTGTAGAGTCAGAAGAGAGTGCAACCAAGAACATGTCTTTTGTTTTTAAAAAAGGGGGTTAGGGGTAGAATACAGCAAAAATAAAGTTCTCTCTCTCTCCATCCCCTTACCCAGGGATGAATGCATTAACAGTTAACAGTTTGAACTGTGTGTGTATACACTTCGACAGGTCGCTTTTTTATTTAGCAGTGTATTACCTACATATTTCCTTTTCAAAAATTAGAGAAGTAATGTCTGAAAATGGTTTAAAAAAAGAAATTCAATCCATACAAAAAGCTACAAGTTAAGACAGTATCCTCCATTCTTATTGCCAGTTTCATCCCTCAGAAGTAACCACTGTTAAAAGTTTGTGATTCTTCTGGGAAGTACTATTTTAACTTGAAATAAAGTTCAACCTTCCCAGAAGTACTATTTTGATCGATATAAGCCTATCGATCCCCCACTATGAAAGATAAGGAGTTTAGTGTCTTTATCATACCTCCCATCTACACTTTCTCATTTACATATGATTTCTTCATAATTTTTTTTTTCCTTTTTGAAGCTACTTTTTAAAGAATTATTTCTCCTGGTTGACTTTCTTGCTTTAAGTAAATTTGTTTAATGCTTCCATTTCAGGTTTGCTCAACTTCAGACAGTACAGGTTTATCCCTTGTTGCACTGCTCTTACCCTTCGGCTCCCCAGGTTTTGTCTGTGATATTAGTTTTCATTGTCAAGGATTATCACGTTTATATTCCGCCTTTTAATACAATTCAGGTGTAAGTACTTTGTCTAAGATGGAGACTTAAGAATTAAAAACCAGACAGAACGTTGGTAACGTAGTGATTATGTAAATGTTATTCATTCTATAGCCAAGTAATTTTTTTGGACACATAAAAAATATTCTGTTATTAAGATTTTGCCACATGGAGGAAAATCTTCCATGTATCACTATGTAGTAAATACTTTGGCTTTCTTTGTAGCTTCCTTTATGATTTCCTGCATCAGATTCAACTTATATCTCATGTATAGTCTCTTTCTTCGGTTCCTTTTCCAATTTGCTGTATTACTTTCTTGAGTCATTTTCTCATAAGTAGCGTGTGAGTGAAAAATATTCTGAATTCTGGAATATCCGAAAAATACATTCTTACTTGATTGGTTTGGCTGGATATAGAATTTAGTTTTCCAACTTTTCCCCTCACAACTTTGGAGTTATTCCATTTCTTCCAGTGTTTTGTTTTGCTCACGAGAAGCCTGGCTGTTATATAGCCTGTATTACTTTGTAGATACCTGTGTTTTGTTTTTCCCCCTCTCTGGAAGCTTTTGGAATTTTATGTTCTTAAGAGTTCTGCAATTTTACCAGGAAAAGTCTGGGTAGCTCCTTTCGGCCTGAAGACACTATATTTCTTCAGCTTAGGGATATTTTCTTCAATTCTGTATTTTTTCCTTCTTCTCTTGCATTCTGGAACTTCTGTTAGACAAATGTTTTGCCTTCTGACTACATCTATAGATTGACTTTATGTCCTGAATTCAGGAATATTTTCTCACTCTTATCTTGGGCATCACCAACCTGGTATTCAGCAAAGGTCAGTTTTATTATTCACTTCATCCACTGAGTTTTTGTTTCAGAATTTATCTTTTAAGTTTTCTAGTGTCCTTATTTTCTGCTTTTTTGGGGGTATACCATTATATTTTACAGATATAAATCTGATAATTTTTGTTGTTTGAAAAAAAAGTTTATCTTGAACTGTTTCCCTTGGCCAGTTCTCTTTATTTATCCTGGCCGTGTTTCTTTTATGCTGTTAGTTTTCTTCAGATGTCTGGTGATCCATGATTTTGTATTAATATTTATGAATGAAAGACTATACGTTATCTTAAGTAGCTGACATGACCTTCCTCTGTAATTACAAAAGCCTGTGTCATCAATAGCTATCTTCCTCAGGAGGCAAAAACAGTTTGCACCAGCATTTCCTCCTGTCTTATGGGCTCACCTGTGTTTCTGAGCCCATATCCCCCCACCACCCCTGATGCTACTCCAAGAGATACTCTTGCTGCTTTGCATTACCACTCCCCATTCTCTGCCTGAGACTCTGTCTGCCTCTGGTCACTGAGGACAGTGGGGCCAGTGAAGGATGGGAAGGAAGTATGAGAGACCCGAGGGGAGAGGGAGAATTCAGGATTGCTAATTAGCTATTCAGGAGGAGGAGGTTTGACATAGGCCCGAAAGCTGCTAGTACTGGGAGATGGTTGGAGGATGAGATCAGTGCTTGATGAAGTCATATCTCTTTTTGTTTTTCAAGTGATTAGTTTACAGTGGGGTAAATGTCAATTTTTCTGTCATTTGTAATCTTATATTTACCATGTTTTGTGTGTTCAAAAGTTATGCTCATATTCCATATGTTTAAAGTTATGCTAACATGCTTATCATTTTGTGTTATACACTTGAATTTATTCAGAATTGATGTGAAAATAGTAGTTGGCTTGTCAGGAGACACAGGTGAATTTTTATTTTTTAAACGTAATTTTCTTAACTGAAATTTTTCTTAGTTTTCTAGGGTTAATTCCTTTGACTAAATATATAGAGATAATCAGAGAGCAGACACAAATAGCTAGAGAAATCGTGTGAAATGGCAATTGTGTGAACGTTGAAGTATTGATCGGTATTTCTTTGGTTTGCTTGTGATGGTAGAGAAAGGCATTTGAAGAAGAAAGAGCCAGTTGGTTAAAGCAACAGTTTCTAAATATGACTACCTTTGACCACCAGAACTCAGAAAATGTGAAACTTTTCAGTGCCTTCTCAGGAAGTGAGTACTTCATAAACTCTTTAATCTGAAAATGCATGTAAATAAAGTACTGTAGATTATTATTAATCTATAACTTTAGCAGTCACCAGTAAGAACTCTCTAATTGGAACTAAAAATTAACTTTGATATTTTATTTGCTGGAGTCAAAATAGAAATGACAGGAGGACTTTGCATACCCAGAGCAACTTTTGTTGTGAATGTAATAATGTCAAGTTTTGAAAATTCACAGTCTAGAAATATTTTTTAAACTAGATCCTTCTAAATGTTCGTGGACTGTGCATAACAAAGATCACCGGATTACCTAGACTAGACTCAAAGGGCTACAGTGGATATTTAATTTGTTCTCTCACACCTCACTTAGAACTGCAAATGAATCTCGTCTAGGACCCTAGTTAATTACCTTCACTATGTTTAATGCTTTTCCATATGTAGTGCCTTTTTTCCTTCCTTTTTTTTTCTTTTTTAAACAGGTTCTGATTGGGACAACCCTACAGTACACTCGAGGCCACGGCAAAAGAAGCCTCACGGTGCACCTAGTGGGTCTCCAGTTTGCACGTCTAAACTTACTAAATCTCTTCCTGCTTCTCCTTCTACTTCAGACTTTTGCCAGACGCGTTCCTGTGTATCTGAATATAGGTACTGGTCTATAGGTGATCTTCTTACATACTTGTTAAAGTGCTAGAGTTGCGTTGCAAAGGAAAAGTTGGCGTGTCTAGGGGGAGCACCAACAGTAGAGACTCTGGAGAGGAATTGAGTAGATTGACTCATTCATTGTACAAATATTTATTGGCTATCCATTATGTAGACACCTGTTAGGTGCTGGGAATACAGCAGTGAACAAGGTAGCTCTGGTCCCTGTCTTCTGGGAGCTAAGTCATATAATGTGATTCTTTTTATTTCACATGTAAAATACAATTTAAAATACAATCTTATTTCAGGAGTTACTTAATAATTTAATTGTATTGAATAGAAGGATATTGTTTTGATAGTTTCTGTAGAGTACCTATTTTAGAGTTTCCTGTGGTGTGCCCATTTTATTGGTGTGGAAGGACAAAGACCCGAGAAAAGCCCCCTCCCCTTGACTGGTGAAGAGGATCTGTGCCCAAGGATGACAGGGTAGACAGAGTTGCTCCCCACCCCCAGGAGAGCCAGATACTGCTTTTAACTGATGCATTGTGGTATTTTCCTCTGTCTGAAGTTGTTACATCATTTTCTAAGGTATAATATCAGTACTCTACCTCAGAGCCTATTCCAGGATTGATTTTGAACTAAGCAGATAGAACCTTCCTAGGGAAATAGAGAGGAGTAGCAAAGAGCAAAGGGACATGTCGCAGAGTGTGGTGGTGATCGCTCTCCTCTTCACTAACGTAGGAGACAGTGGCACGAGGGCCTTCCCAGGCGCCTTAGGAAGCAGGAGCCAGGGCTGCAGCGCAGTTGGCCTGTTGTAGTGAGAGAGAGACTGGTGTGGAGCTAAGTGCTGAAGACACCAGCTAGCCTTTGGACCAAGAATTGTGAAATAGATTTTTTTTTTTTTTTTTTGCGGTATGCGGGCCTCTCAGTGTTGTGGCCTCTCCCGTTGCGGAGCAGAGACTCCGGACGCGCAGGCTCAGCGGCCATGGCTCACCGGCCCAGCCGCTCTGCGGCATGTGGGATCTTCCCAGACCGGGGCACGAACCTGTGTCCCCTGCATCGGCAGGTGGACCCTCAACCACTGCGCCACCAGGGAAGCCCGAAATAGATAAATTTTTAAACAAAAATATGAAGTTTTAAAAAAGGACAAGGCACTCTCATTTGTAGTTGGCCTTTAAAAGGATTAGGACTCTAAGTAAACACTGGGGGGCAAAAAAAGGAGCTGGGGGAAGAGTCCTCCAGGCAAGTGTAGGAACCCTGAGGCTGGACACGGGTGTGTTTGTGGATGGCGAGTGTAGTTAGTGAGCACGACCAGGAGGTGTGAGGGTGGGAGGTGACATTATGTAAAAGTTCAGATGTATACACAGGTAGAGGGAATGAGGTCAGGGACCCTGTGTACCCATCACCCAAGTTCAGCAGTTACCAACTCACAACTAATATTGTTTATATACAGCCCCACTCTGCTTGTGCTCCCACCACGCACTTGAGATTTCATTTGTCAACTATGTTAGTCTGTACTTGTAAGTCGGATATCGTTCTAAGGGCAATGGAAAAGCATTGGAGACCTTTTAAGTGAGATAATGATTTTTTTAAAAATCCAAGGTTTAAAAAGATTACTTCATTTTGGGCTTCCCTGGTGGCGCAGTGGTTGAGAGTCCGCCTGCCGATGCAGGGGACGCGGGTTCGTGCCCAGGTCCGGGAAGATCCCACATGCCGCGGAGCGGCTGGGCCCGTGAGCCATGGCCGCTGAGCCTGCGCGTCCAGAGCCTGTGCTCTGCAACAGGAGAGGCCACGACAGTGAGAGGCCCACGTACGGCAAAACAAAACAAAAACAAAAACAAACAAAAAGATTACTTCATTTTATTATATGAGAAACAGATTGTAGGAGCACAAGCCAGGAGAGACAGTTAAGAAACATTAGTGGAGTTGAGGTGAGAGATGTGGTAATTTGCACCCTACGGTCATTACATGAAGACAGAACTGTGCTTGGATTTAGGCTGTGTTTTGCAGTTAGAGCCAATAGGTTGATGTGTGAAATATGGGAAGTTAAAGTTTGTTTAATTTACAATCAAAAGATAATATAAGCTCAGGGTATGTTCTTACATAGAATGTTATTGAAGCCCCCAAATTTGACCAGTCAGAACTCTGTGTATAGATTTAGACAGACATTCTGCTCACCATTTACAAATACAGGCAGCCCTCGGAGATGTTGCAGATTCAGTTCCAGACCGCTGCAATAAAGTGAGTATCGCAACAAAGCGAGATACTCAAACTTGTTGGTTTCCCAGTGCATTTAAAAGTTATGTGTGCACTGTACTGTAGTCTATGAAGTGTGCAGTAGCACTATGTCTGAAAAAACAATGTACGTACCTTAACTTAAAAATACTTTATCACTAAAACATGCTCGTTAGTCTGACAACCCAGGGTTGCCATAATCCTCCGTTTGTAAAAAAAATTCAGTATCTGCAAAGTGCCATAGGTTGAAATGCCATAAAATGAAGTATGCTTGTAATGCATTCTGTACCTAAAAGAGAACTTAGCTTAGTTGCCTCAATTATTTTTATGTATTTAAAATTTTTACATAATTATCTTTAGTTATAAAGTATTTAACATAAATATTCCTTGAAGACTTTGTTTTGTGTTTAATAAAAAGTCCAACATTTAGTACCTACATCATAGGGTACTGTGAGATTCAGTACCAATATATGTAAAGCACTTAAAACAGTACTTGGTCCATTGTAAACCTTCAGTAACAGGCTATAAAAATAAAAATATATGTAAACATAAGTGGATTATAAAAATGCTTTTCTGTTTCTTGTGTTCGAGAGCTGCACTGAACAATGTCAGTGGCATAGAAACAGAATTTTGGAGCTTAAAGAAATTTCATTAAGCTCTTCACAGATGCTGGCCACTGAGGGTAAAACAAAAGAGTCATGTAACTGGTTATCAGGAGAGAAGCTGTGCAGCTTGACATCGTTCTTGAAATTTTTAATTATTTGGTATATTTGGATTCCTGCTCCTAAAGCACCTTGGATCTGGGTTCGTAATAAGATTATGACAAAATAATTAGGAATATTTGTAGCTAATTTCTACAGCAACAACCTCATTGCTCCTTCACTGTAGAGTGGAATGTTACATACGGGCTGTGCCTGGATTCCGTGCAAAGTACCTCTTGTGCTAAGTTACGTAGAGAACTTAGTTCATCATTGATCTCATCTCATCTGAGACAGCAGGGACTCTGAATCTGAATTATAAGCAAGTTCCTTTTTTTTTTTAAGCAAGTAAGTGTAAGTAAAATTGTCAATTATGTTTTTGGTTTAGCGTTTTAGAATTAAAGCAACTTAATTTTTTTTAGGATTGCCACATTATAAGGTTGAGTTAGTTAACCAAAGTCACACCAAAAAATGAACATTTAGGCAAAAGAAGTTTTGTGAAAAAAATTACGTAAGATATTCAGTTGATAAAAATGTATTGTTCATTGGTTCAATCCCATGATTTGTAAGTAATCATTTAACTAAATTTCCTTGTTTTGAGACTGGTTGCAGAGCATACCTCGGACTGTATCTCTGAAGCTAGGGACTGTGTCTGTGTTCAGACACTTAGATTGTTATTGTCCGACACTTAAAGTTAATTGAGCATCATCGTTAAGTGCTTAGTGTGTGTTAACGCATTTGGTTCCCACCCCAACCCTGTGAGGTGTAGGTTCTATTATTATTTCCATTTTACAGCTGAGGAAGCTGAAGAACAGGGAGGGTTAACTTGCCAGAAGTGACGTAGTAAGCGGTCCAGCTGGCATATGAACATCAACCATCTGTTCAGGGTCCGGACTCCTAACCACTTTGTGGCCCTCATTAAATATATGCATGAGTGAACGGATGGAGGCTGAAAGCATGCATGAACAAATGGACGAGTGAAGAAGGAAACTGTAAAGAGATTAGAAACTAGTGACAGAAAGACGGGGTATGGGAAACGTTAGCTTTCAAAACTCACATGTTCTCTATCTACCTTAGGCTCTAGTTGGGTAGCATCCTTCACAGTAGACTGAACAGATAAAATAAATAGATGGATAGATAAAAGTGACCATGTTGAAACACTTCTGTGTTTTTGACCAGTGTGTCCTCGAAATTTACTTAGCATGAGACAAGGGAGTAATCAGATTTTAGACATTCAGGCATATCTAAGGTGTGAAAGGAGGAGGAGATGATGATTGAGATCTCCCTTTTCTTTCCCCAACAGTTCAATCAGTGTGCTAAATACAGCCCCTGAAGAATCTAAGCCAAATCAGGTTGGAAGAGAATGTACAAATCAGAAGTGGAGCGTGGCATCAAGGCCTGATTCACAGGAAGGTTGCTGTAGTGGATGCTCCTCGACCCACGCGGATGCTCACATAGAGAAGGATGACTTACCTTAGACATGTGAACTGGGATTTTTTTTTTTTTTTTCATTAACATGTTCATCAAATTTCACATCTGAGTTGAAACAGGGTGTGTTATAAAGTCAATCATCTCTAATAATTTAAAATGGTCTGTGTTGTTTGTTTGGACTTCCCTGTTCCTCCCCCAAAGAGCTAAAATGTTAAATCTATTTAAAAGGATATAAAAGCTTTGGATATGTATTTTTAGTAACAGAAGCACCTGGTTCTGTGAATAAAGGAATGTATAAACGTTTGGATGCAAACAAAGCACTAGAATGAGTTTCCTCTTATAGGTATTAAAAATAGCACTTTTAGGAAACTGGTTATTGTAAATGTTTAATTTTGTCTCATATATAGTTGGCATTGGAAGTTTAGCCTTTCCTTGAATGTATACTGTAGCTTTTTAACAAAGCAAGTTATATATTTATTATGTTTAGTGTGATTTGAAATACCCTCTTTCATATGTTTTAAATAAAGTGAAATTTATGTATGTTTTGTACATAGATATACATGATTATGTTAAGAGGCTTTAAGATTTAAAGATTTTACACATCCATAATTATAGTATTTCATGCCAATAAAATTTTTATTAGTGATATTCTGTTTACAGATGTATTAGAGCCATTGCCACCTTATGTTTAAGAATTTTTTGAACCCATCTGAGCAATAAATACTGAAAAGGTATTCCATGAAGCCAGGTTCTTTAGATCATTAACATTACTAATGTTACATTTTGGAGATTTCTACAGCATTAGGTTCTTTTAATATGCAGGATACTACAACTTTTCAAAGGCTTATTGATTTTAGCGTAATAGAGGCGAGACAAGAGTACCTTTGGATGAAACCATTTAAGAATATTGGCTTAGGATATTTGGATGATAGAAGCTATTAAGATATTTAAGATGTTTGGATGGTGATATTTTCTCTACCAGATGGGTACCCATACCGTAACACCTATACCAGCAAAGGCTTTGTACAGTTGCCAATAATTCTTTAATAATTTTTTCAATGAGATATTTACTGATAAGGAAATCTGATAACATAAAAGCATCAGATTTTATAGTCCAGATATGGTACTCTGGACAAACTTGTCATTTCACTTTCAGGACTGATTGCATGATTCTTCATGGTTGTTATTGTTATTATTATTGATAGTAAGAATAATGTAAGTGTGGGCCCAAGCACTTTCCTAGAATTTTCATCAGAAAGCTTTAAGTACCTAACTCTATTTGTCTCTGCATGTAGAAGCCTACACATATCCAGTCCTTGCTATAGGTATTGTAGCTTAGGCCCATCTGCCTTCCCATTTTCTAGCAGTTTAACCATTTGTATTCACTCACCTGGTTGTGGCTGTTCAGTTTAAGTTTGTCATGTTAAAAAGTACTTTTGTCGGGCTCCCCTGGTGGCGCAGTGGTTGAGAGTCCGCCTGCCGATGCAGGGGACACGGGTTCGTGCCCCGGTCCGGGAAGATCCCACATGCCGCGGCACGGCTGGGCCCGTGAGCCATGGCCGCTGAGCCTGCGTGTCCGGAGCCCGTGCTCCGGAGACGACTAAGCCAGCAAGGGGCCAGGAAACACAAAAAAAAAAAAAAAAAAAAAAAAAAAAGAAAGTACTTTTGTCATCCACTCACTCACTATATATATAACTTTGGAGTCGCGTAGCAGCAGCCATTTTTTCAGGGTTAATAGCATATTATTGAGTATCTTGTAAGACATTAGTGAAAGTGCTCATGAGAAAGTAGTACCACATTTATAGTCTCAAAAAGCTGGCTCTTGAGCAAAAGCAAATTAGTCACCGCATTCAGCTTGGTGCATGCCCCTTTTTTACCATTTAAAAATATTAGAAATGATGCAGAATTTCAGAAGTAGTACCATACTCCAAAGGAAGAAACAGCTGTGATATCGTTCTTTTGCTATTGAGCAATAACGTGATCGAAGAAAAGCAATCAAATTTTCTAAATAGGCAGTGATACATTTGTCAAGAATTGGGGGTTTTTTTTCAGGGCTTTCCATGATATACTTGGCTAGAAACAGTGTTCTAATTTTCAGAGTAATCTCTTATTTTAGGAATATTGCATTCCACAATGATGAATTTCTCCAAAGCAGCATCAGTTTTTTGTTTTTTTTCATTTTAAAGTTGGTTGAATTCTCATATTGGAGAGAGAAATTCCCTTGAGACTTACTTTGAAATCTAAGGTGTGAAAGAAACAGTAAAATGAAAGCCAGGATCATTGTGCTTTTGATAAAAGATCTGCCAGTAGTTGTATGTTTTACTTAACAGCGTGGAGTCTGCTTTACATTCCAGCTCCAATGACGATTCCTAGTCACGCTAAACTTCCTAGAATGTTGAAACGGTTTCCATGCTGGATAAATCCTGACTCCACACATAAAACTCCTAGATTTTATTCGCCTTCCCTCTCTAGGTGTTTGCAGTTTACTAGTAATGCAGCCGTGCTGCAGTCTTGCATTTAGCCAAGATGAGGTGAGAGAGAACCATGTTCACTTTTGCTTGAAAGTCTTCCTGACCATTTTCAGTGTCTTCTTCTTTATCAGGATGCAGATCTGAAACATTCTGTGCCTTATTTGTTTTTATCCATTTTGAATTTTCAAAGCATAAAAGTGGCAAAGAAAATTTAAGAGATTTTATTTCCTACTCTTAAATTTTTGTATCTTCAATTTATGATGAGAAACTTAATAGGAGAACAATCCTACCAGAAAATTAAGATTAAACTTAATAAATAGGTACTTTCTTGTAGAAGCAATGTATTAACTGTGTAGATTCACGGAACAATCCATGGCAAATTGTTTTCCTCATGGTATAATTAAAATACTGTCGTTACTTAGAATTGCATTTTTCGTACCTTTGCTGACCAGACTTGTTCATAGGCCTGTGGTAACACTTTTTTGGGGGAAACATATTCCATGGTACATGGTGAGAAGGAGAGCGCCCTAGAATCCAGTTTTGACCTGCCCTGGTGGAGCGTTTTAAAACGCCCGGAATGCCAGGAGAGGTTTTGCAGTGTGTATGCACAGAATGCTGTGAGCTAGCAAACCCCTTATGTGATTGCCCTGTTGTAAAAGTCTTGAACACCTGTTGCCTGATGTAAATCATGTTCTTATTTCTAGATTGGATTTAAATTAAGTATGGGTCTTGGAAGTCTAGTAAATATACTTCTCCCTATGTTTGTCCTTAATTTTTTTCATTCTTTTCATAAGCATATAAAAGTAGCTGCTGTGTGTCAGGGCTTATTACTACCTTCTAGTTACTGGGGAGGGAAAGACAACTAAGCACGCTCCCTGCCACTGAGAATCTCTGGGTTGAGTGGAAGACCAGCTATATAAACCTAAATTGTCATAAACAATGGGTGATGCTGTTCAGACATTCGGTCTGGTGATAAAACCTGGACTCGTTGTTCTGCTCCAGGATCACGTATCCGTCTCCTAACAGTGACGTGGCAAGCTTCTAGTTAAAGAGTCTTTGCGTTATTTCCTATGGGAAGAACTATGTAATTAATATATTACTGTTTTGTTTTTGTTGGGTGTTGGGTTTTGTTTTTGTTTTCTACAATCAAAATACCTGCAAAGCAGCATTAAGGATTTCTGCCCACAAGAACATGTATTATTATCTAATAGAAAAAGAATTTACAAAGATTTGGGCCATGTAGATAAGGGTAATGAAATAGGTTATTCTAGTCATTTCTCTAAATATGATGTTTTTTTCAGGTTGGATGTAGATTAAAGTGGAATGGACTGATTAAATTATTTGATTTATATAAAAATACTTCACTTGACTGGTTGGTTTTTTTGGTTTTGTTTTTTTAACATTTACAAATACCTGATTTCAGAGGTCTTAGGAGGTACTGTAATGCCAGTGTTACATAAAGATCCTGGTGGAGACCCTCTTATATTTTAGATTCAGAAATACTTATACCTCATATGACGCTTAACCCGTAGTGAGCACACAATATTTATTAATGAGAGAGATGAAATACTAATGAAACAAGTAGCACATTACTTCATTGGCATGAATGGACTACATTTCAGGTCAAAATCCTGAAACTCTTCTTTCTCAGGAGGGCTAGGAGCCTTTTGTTTTGGTTGATTTCCAGCCCTATCTAGCTTGGTTCCTCGCACAGAGAATTGGAATAGAGTAGGCCATTCTACAGTGAAAAACACCAAACTTGTGTGGTTCAATACAAGAATTGAATTCTTGCTCATGAAATGACCAGCGTGGATTGGGCGGTCTGCTCGATGGCCCGCAATGTCAAATCGGAGAAAGAGCAGACTGGCAGGTGATGGTGGATATTAAGAGCCAGATCTGAAAGAGACACGCACATTGCTTTGTCCACAACCTAGACTAGACGTACAGCCTCAACCTAACAACAAACGACTGGGAGATGCAGAAAATGAGGCTAGTTGGTGAGCACTGATAGCTCTGCTACAAAATGTGCTTGATGTGTTACTTACTTTAAAAAAAAAAATAACCAGCAAAACATATTACTCTGTGCAAGGGATTTTTTTACTGATTATTTATTAAAGCTTCAAATCGTCTTAATTTTTGGAAGGAATGTATTTTAAGGCTTCTCTTGCCTTCTCTAACCTTTTCATAATACGAAGTTTTTTAATGTCTAAGTGGTAATTTTACACGCTTACTAAAATATAGTATACTGAACACATTTTCTTTTGATTCAGCAACCCTGCAAAATAGAATATTAACCTTCCTATTTTTAGAGAGTTGGTAACAGACTCAGGAGATATCAAGGGACAAGTGCAAGCTCACATAATTATAAGTGACAAAATCAGAACTGAAAAACCCAGATCTTATCATCCCTAAATTTCAACTTATTCCAGACTGCTGTAGCGCCTTTTGGTATGGCTTTCTGAGTGAAATTGTTCAGTTCTTAACCCATAATCTGTCACCCTGTCATCTCCAAAGGTATTGATTGTTTGATCCACATGCGAAGCTCACCCTTGTTTTTGTTAATGGTGACCATGGCAGTCCTATTCAGAACTGAATCTCTACCTTTTCAAGTTTAGGGCATTAAGGATCTAATTGAGATAGCCAATTTAATAGCAAATAATACTCTAACAAAAGGTCACTGAGTAATGCCAAGATACACCTAGACAGCCTGCTTTTTCTGCCGTGTCTTTTGTTCTCTCGTAGTGTGTGCACCACGTCCCTCTGTGACTACAGTCACAGTGACCAAAAACATTGTTTTGTCCAATGGTCCAGTAATCTTTTGCAGATATCACCATGAAAAATGAATGTTAAAGTAGTAGAATTAAGTAACGTGTATGAATATTTTTACTCAATTTAGAAAGAACAGCTGCTTGCAGGGCAGCTGGAGATTTTCTAGTTTCCCTGCTGTGTCTGCATTTAGATATTTCGTTTTCTTGTTTCTGGTTTGTCAAGACAGTTTCCTGGTTACAGTGCTCCATTAAAGCAAACCACGCCCCAGCCCAGTGTACTCATTAGAAAAAAGCAGACTTTTGCACGTTCCCTAAAGCCCTCAGACTGAGACCCCAGAACCTGCCCTCCATTCCAGTTCTCTGGACCCAGTTCTCTAATATAGCTGGTGTCTAAGCTGAGGCGGAAGCTGTCCAGCTAGGGATGGGGTCAGACACTGCTGGTTCTCAACCCTAACAAGTGTCGGCACCTAGTCCTCTCCAGCCCCTACGTGTGGTCATTACTTGATTACAACATCATAATTAACTTACCCCGAATACCTGTGGCTCTAACTCTTTCAGGATAACCTTTTTTCCTGATTTTATATCAGTGAAAAGTTTCAATGAAACAGTTCTGAAAGAGTTGCCCAGGAATGCAATGCTTTTATGGAGGATCAACTAAACTCTTTTAGCCTTTTTCTTTATCAGTCGCTTTTACCTTGAAAAGTAACTAATTGATAGATTATTTTTGGTAGTTTCATCCCTTTTTAAGCAAAAGGAATTAAATAGTGAAAATCTCTATAGATTATTTGAATTTAGTGAAATCAAACTTTCCCAAACAGTTATTTCTTCTAGGCTTAATGCCCTAAAGAAAAAGGGAAATCCGTCAACAATTAGCCATACAAAACAATGTCATATGTTAGTTCTAAGAAGCTATTTTGATCTTAAAGAAACCATGGGAAATTTTAACTGGAATTAGAAAATTCAGCTTTGATCCTTTATTTCTGACACAGGATTGCTCATTTTTATCAAAGGCAAAGATTTGAGGAAATGACAAATTCAGTTCATGCTTTTAATTTAAAATCTATAAATTATTGTCCAAACTGAGAAGTTTTCAGTAGTGAAAGGGGAGCTGTTCATAATGAGGCCCATACCAGAGGTGTAAAGTGGGATGAACGGTCACCTTACTTGTGGCTGAAGGCTCCTCCAAGTAACCAGAACTCTGACTTGAGTTTCGACTGTTGAACCCTAATCCCTTCAAAACTACTCCCTTTAATTCATGCCTCAGGTACGGTTTCTATCAATAAAAGATGGAGTCAAGTTGTTGTCTATCTTAATGTACAGTCAGTTCTCCTAAAACACTTGGTTTAGAAGTGCAACGCAAAAAATCAAATTTGTCCCAGGGTGATTGATACATTAGGGGACGGTTTAAGCATAGTGCAAAATTTGCATTTGCTAATGCGTGATTCTGTCTGTGAGAAACACCAGATGGATACGGAAAACTACCCCCAGCTGAACTGAGCTGGCTAGAGACACATAAAACACATAGACACCTCAAATATCCGCCAGCAACTTCAGTTTACCACGTGTGTTACAAGCAACACCCACCCCTATCTGGCATTACAACTTCCCCTTCCATTTCAGGCAACTTCCTGCCGCCACTTTACAATAACTCACAAGCTACAACCTACCAACACCCCTTCCATAAGCAAACTTCCAGCCTTTTCCAAGGTCAAGTGCTGTATTTGTTGTGGTATTTATGTGTTTCTTAACCATTTAACATGTATAAAACTCTGCTGCTTGTTTTATTAGGATTTTTTTTTTGAGTCACTGATGAAGTTTTTGAGTGTTGTGCCCATAATCCTATTTTCTCCAAACCCCCTGTGTTATTTACTGTGCGATTTTGCACATGGTGGTCTTAGGAGTGCATTTGTTGTATGAGAGCAGAGCTGATAGAAAAGAGCAGCCTTCTGTCGACTCATTTATAACTCAGACTGCTGGAGAGCCTCTCAAAATTCCATGCCAACTTCCCTCAATCTACACATCTGTGACACAATCAAACTGCTTTTTGTGGGTAGACACTTACTACATTTTAAACAGCCCTTGCTGTGTTCCAGACACCACACTAAAGCCATAATAAGCAATTTCTTTTATTTCTCCCAGCAACTTTATAGGTAGGAGCTATAGTTATACCCACTCGACAGATGAGGAAACTGAAGCAAGGAGAGAGCAATTTGCCCATTGCCACACAGCTAATATATGGTGGAGCTACAGCTGAGCATAGGAATCATATTAAAATTATTTTATAGCATTTTCTCTCAATCTGATAACATCTATTTTCCTTTAATAGTAACTTAAATGTTATGCCTATAAAGCTTTCCCTATAAGCTTCTATAAACAGGCAGTCACCTCTCTGCTATCAGAATTGAACTTTCTTTTATTCTCTCAGCAAATGTTTATTGAGTTCCTAGTAGGATTGCAGTGCTAGGTGCTGGGGCTGTAACATTGAAGGTGACTTGGTCATTGTCAGAAACTAACAATCTACCAGGGGAAGCAAGTGAGTGAACTATTGAAGGCAGTGGGACAAGCCCTACAATAGAGGTGTCAGAGCGCTCAGAAAGTCAGAGAAGGGGGGCAGCAGCTTTGACTGGGAGGTAGGAGATCAGAGAGGATGTTTGAGCTAAATATTGAAGAGTAGACATTCCAGGTAAAGGAAACAGAACAGTTAAGGTCAAGGGTGTGAAACCACAGAACGTTTATTGAAACTACAAGTGGTTCTGTTTGCACAGAGTAAAGGAGACCAGTGGGAGAGTAGGCAGGGACGAGGTTAAGAGGGTCTTGGATATAAGGGATTCTGAATTTATCCTAAAGGCCTGGTGATGCTATTGAATAAATCAAGCAGGAACGTGACACAAGCAGACTGTTCCTCCTCTCTCCTTGTCACAGCGCCATGAGCATTCCTCTATTATAGCATTTATTACAAATGCCTTGATTGTGCATACCTCTGTCGTAGGATTTATCACGATCCTAATTTCCAGATGGAAGCAGTATGGAGAATTGCTGGAAAAGCAAAGTGGAGATGAAGCCAGTTTGCAGTAACCCAAGCGAAAAGTGATTGAGAAAGGGGATGGATTTACAGGTAGATCTGATTGGATGATGGAGTTAAACAAAGCACTCTAGGCTGATTTCCCACTCAGGTAATGGCAAATGATAGAGTGTAAAGGAGGACAGCCTTGGGAGGTCACGTGGGAAAGAGTTAACTCAGTACCCTTGGGCTACCTGTACATTACTCCCAAGAAAGTTCTGTCTTTAGGATTGGCCCTTGGCTGGCTCCTGGGAAATAACCTCTGAGGCCTTGGAATATTCTGCCCAGTAAGAATGTTTTTATATGCCTGAAGCCTTGGGCCGTGCTGTACGGTGTGACCACATAAGTTCATTCTCACAATGTGACTCATGGTGAATGCCTGCTTTTGCCCCATGGGGCTGGCATCTGAGTAGCTGAGGTCATTCACATGGGTGCTCCACGCCTATGTGACTGACTCCCAATAAAACCCCTGGATGCCAAGGCCTGGGTGAGCTTCCCTGGTCGGCAACACTTCACAGGTATTGTCACACATGAGTGTGACTCCACTGGGAGAGGATACCTGGAAGCTTGTGCTTGATTTCTCCTGGGCCTTTGGAGTTTGCCCATGTGCCTTTTCCCTCTGCTGATTTTAATCTGTATCCTTTTGCTGTAATACATCATAACCATGAGTGTAACAGCTTTTCTCAACTTGCGAGTCCTAGTGAATCATCAAGCCTAAGAGTGGTCTTGGGGATCCCTGATGCAGGGATAATGAATTGTTCTGGGTGTGCTGAATTTAAGGTGTCTGAAGCATCCAAGTTCATGTGTCCAGTAGGCAACTGGAAATACGGGTTTGGAAATCAACAAAGAGGTCTGGGCTAGATACTGAGTTCTGAGAAAACATGTAGGCACAGATGAGGTCCAAAAGGAGAAAGAATGAAAGGCAGAAGGTAGAGACTTGGATATGACTGGCATCTAAAAGGCACGTGTGTAAGCAGAAGACCCAGGAGTCTGGTTATCGACCGTCCCTAGGAAGGAGAGAATTTTAAGGAAGTTCAGGCAAAGAGGTTGAATTCATTGAGAAACATCAAGTCTTCAGCAAAAGTGAATTTACAAAGCCATTCAGTATTCAACAACAGTGGATGAAGGTGTTTCCTCCAGCTTTGACAAGTTTCAGTCTTGGTCCTGTGCTCAAATAATCACAATGAAACTTATCCCTGCTAAGCCACCAAACTGCTGTGTGGCCAAGAAAGTTGGGATAGTCAGTTCCTATTGCCGACAAAAATTCACAGAATTGACCATGTTTAAGTCCATGTGAATGAAGGACATTCACCACTGGGACCACTGGTTCTATAACAAACAGCTCTTGTGTCATTGTGTAATAAATTCAAATAGATTTACATCTTTCTGCAAAGTACCTGCTTCTTCACACGTTACCATCACTTGTCTTACCAGATTCCACTACGAATTGTACTGAATTCGTGTTTTCTCAATGTCTTTGAAAATGTCCTCACCTGTAATTGTTCCAGGCCAACTATTCAGAGGCTAATTCTTCCATCACTTCAAACCTGCTGTTGACCCCTCAAATAACAGCTGGGCAGTATTTGTAACATCTGTTGACTCATCAAGTGCCAAGGAAAATCACTTGCCTTGGTTTTTAAAATTTACTGTCGATGTTTCTCATAATGTCCTCAGTTCTTTAAGTAACTTCTTGCTAAAACTGAATAACACATGTCTTCAACTACAGTAATCAAATACTACCTGATTAACTCATCATTGGTAAACACTTCTTGCTTGGATAACAAATGAACTCCTTGGAAACTTAGTTTGCTTGCAGACTCGTTTTCATTTTTTATTCCTGTGAAGAAATTCTGCTATAATAAGAGATTCCGTTTTAAACTTAAAAAATTTTCTGACCACTGCTTTCCTGTGATGAACGTTTATCTAATAATGTTAACATACATTGTATTCCTTCAGCACAGATCATATCCTTGCATAATAAAACCATGCTTTTTTAAAAATATTTTTTTAAATTGAAGTATAGTTGATTTACAGTGTTGTGTTAATTACTGCTGTACAGCAAAGTGATTCAGTTATACATACATTCTTTTTTATATTCTTTTCCATTATGGTTTATCACAGGATATTGAATACAGTTCCCTGTGCTATACAGTAGGACCTTGTTGTTTATCCATTCTATAGACGACAGTTTGCATCTGCTAATCCCAAGCTCCCAATCCATCCATCCTCCATCCTCCCTCCCCCTTGGCAACCACAAGTCTGTTTTCTATGTCTACGAGTCTAAAACCATGCTTTGATATCTAATTTGATAGCAAAATTCTATTAAGAATACAACATTCAAAGTTCACTCCTCTTGTCTCAATTTGTCGTGATGAGTATACGCAGGTAATAAAAGGAATTTTTAAATGTCACTGTATGGTGTAACCTGTGCCACTTGAAATGTGGACAAGATGTGACTGCAGTCTGCTGTGCCCAGTTATGACTGAGCAGCCATGCAAAGAGACGAGGGCATCACATACGGCCCATCACATCTCCTTGACTCTGCCACGTTAACATGGAAGCAGTCATAATGGGGCATAAATGAATAAAAATGGTGGTGTTAGTATAAAACTTAGGTTATGGTCACTGAAATTGAATTTCATTTAATTTTTACATGCCTCAAAATATTCTTTTCAGGGAGACAGTAGTGGGCTTGACCAGGTTTGGGGTCACCATCCCAGCTGCCTAGACTGGTCCTCAAGGGGTGTAACCAGCAATTCCATCATGGCAAAGTCATGTCTGATCCTGTCTATAAATGATGGAAACCCAGCTGGAAGTGACTTAGGCAAAACAATTTGGCAACTCATGTAAGCGTTGAAAAAATGTTAGCAATGTGCCCCAACAGAACAAGATGCCAACCTCTAGTTGGAAATACAGAGCAAGGGGTCCACCCAACAGGGAGAAGGAGTTGGCAAGGCCTATGGATGTGGTCAGGACCCCAGACCTATGGGCAGACTCCAGTTCCCAAGGCATCTGAGCAGAAACCCAATCCCAGGGACAGGTCAGTGGTTCTCATCCACAGCTATGTGGCAAGAAATTAGTTACAATAGAGTATAAATGCTTGCAAATGAATTCCTTTTAAAAATGTTATTTGGAGCAAATTTAAGCTTATCTTTACTATCATTCCCACATACTTGCATTTCCTTAGGTTTCTTGAGAGCAATAGAAGGGTGTAGGCTAACTGCTAGCACAAAGGGTGTGTGCTGTGTATGTGGATGTCACCATTCCTGCTGGGCAGCAAGATGGCTTTCAAGAGGAGACCCACTGTGGTAATCCATCCCATGGGAGCCCAGAGCCCACCGCTGCAGAGACTGTGGTGACGGAGATGCAAGAAACTCTAACCCCCAAAAGCCCTTGATCTCAGGCTACCAATGGGCTGCTGGTAGTGGTCAGGTTTGCTCCAGAACTCGATGGTTCTCAGCGGACAGGTTGAAGTTTATCTCTTCTGCCTCTAGGTTACAAAATATCCTTTCCATTGAGGTTTGGGAGGAGTTATCCAAAGCTCTTCTTCTGCCTGCATTTTCTCCTAGAGTTCCTCAGAAAATGTTCTGCCTGATCCATTGCTGCCTGACCCTGGAAAGGGGTCAGAAATGAGGTCCCCAAAGCCAGGATATATTGGGATTTACTTTCTGGAAGCTGCCTGTGCGTGTCGCCCTCCCGGTAGACCTTTCCTAATGCACTGTGGCAAAGTAAAGTGACAAGAATGGGGGCGATAATACTGATGCCAAGAGTGACAGAAGCAGCCTTGGCACTTCTGCCTTCAAACTCTACCTATTGCTCTGCCTACGTGCAGAGGGGAGAGGAGGGCTGTCTCCTCAACCTCCTGTGCAGAAATCAGATATCTCCACCTCCCTAAAGCTAAGTGAATTTTCAGAAGATGAATTATTGTGTTATGTAATTGGCTCCATTTAATATCTGGGGAAATCGGGGGAAGTAGTATTGGCTCAGTTTGGTGGGTCGTGTACTCCATGATGTCTTTGTGCAGGCAGAGTTCTCCCTCCCAACTGTCACCGACCACAGCTAGAGAAGGAGCTCAGGAGAGGGGCTGCTCCCAGAAGCCAGCAGCAGAAGGGCTGCCCCCAGGGACCTTGCAGGGTGGCTTGAGCTCCATTTCCAGTGGCTGGGTATCCCAACTGGTCCTTGAACCTGTGGTCACCGGGACAGGAGCCACAGCCTGCACGATGCACTCCTGAACACAATGGAGCCCTTGACAGGGAAGTAAGAAAGCCGTTTATCCTCCCCTGCACCTGGGAACAAACTTAACATTTTCTGTTTCACAGACAAGACTCTTAAGGTGAAAACTCTCACTTGAGGTGAGTTAATGAAATAAACAGGCAAAAATAAAATCCCCAACAGGATTACAAAAGAACTCTTATGTCTATTTTTGCTCCCAGGGCATTGCATTTTCACCTTATTCTGTTCCTCAACGGTCATCTCGAAACGTTTCCGGTTCTTGTTTTCAGGTTTGGAAGGCCTGTCTCCCCCCTGTCCATGTGCACCCCAGGAGAAACGTGGGTGTGGGGGAAGGTGGCAGATTACAGGTGCCCTGGTGGTCCAGTCAGACTGCCCTTTAAGATAACACGATCAATCATGCTAACAGGAGGGGTGGGATTCCCGTATGTTTGAGTGTGTACTGTAGGAACAGCCACGATGTACATAAATAAGAATGAGGCAAGACATAAATTTTGTGGCTTAATAGAAAAATTCTTACTGGTTGCTCAGGCAGGTCAAAATTAGATGATCTCTTCTGTGGGATCAAGTATAAATATTCAGGTCTTACAGATTGCTTCCATGTCCTAACCCACCTCAGGGCTTATTCTCTGAAACTGATCAAGAAAGCTGCAGTCTGTAGACTGGAAAGCATTTAGCGTCAAACTGGCCATTCAATATTTATGATGGCTCAGGTCAGAGCATCTCCACAAACACTCCCTGACAGAGATAATCATCCCACCAGTTCTAAAAAATAGAATGTTAATTTTGAGTGACTCATTTAACATCGAAGCAAACTATTAAGTTGTCTATTTTGAAATTCCAGTATATAAAATTTTCAAAGGGCTTTAGAAGCCATTTAGGATGCATGTTCAGCTCTGTTATGGGACATGAAGAACATTATTAAAAAGAAAAAGATTCTAGGGCTTCCCTGGTGGCTCAGTGGTTGAGAGTCCACCTGCCGATGCAGGGGACACGGGTTCGTGCCCCGGTCCGGGAAGATCCCACATGCCGCGGAGCGGCTGGGCCCATGAGCCATGGCCACTGAGCCTGCATGTCCGGAGCCTGTACTCCACAACGGGAGAGGCCACAACAGTGAGAGGCCCGCGTACCACAAAAAAAAAAAGAGAAAAAAGAAAAAGATTCTAAATGCATGAAGAATAAGGGGCTAATTCTCCCACTCCTGAACATTTAGAGCAGAGTCTGAGAACCTCTATCCCTTTCTCCTTGTCCCCTGCATGGGGAGAGGCACGCCCTGGAACAATTCCAAGGAGACGCTTCTTCCCTATCTTCTTCTATTGGAGATGATGCATGGACAGGTGGGTTAGAAGCTTATGGGCTACAGTCCAGTCCTGTCACGGTCAAGCTGTGTGCCTTTGTGCCAGTTGTTTGGTCTCTCCAAGCCTCTGCCACTACATGGTGGAGGAATTGACTAGTTGTTGGGAGGCAAAGATATTGAATCATATCCTCTGAACTGAGAAGGAATTTTGAGATGGAAAAAACGAAGCGGGCAACTCCATAAAGTGCAATATGAAGCTTATTATGGGTAACTTACACACAGGCAGGAAGAAGGGGGCGGACAGATGATGCAGACATATTAGCAGTTGCACTCCGAACCACCAGGGGGCTACAGCAGGATTTAAAGGAGCCAAAGCTAAAAATAGAATCTGACTACCCAGTGAGAAGCACAGTTGGCGCTGACTGGAACTGGGGATTTTTCCTCCCCCCGGGAGTCTCATGACCATTAACCATCTGTGTTAGCAAAAGGCATTCTTCCAGTTTTCATATCAGATGAAGGTGAGGGTAAAAGGTGATAGTGAACTCACCTAGCTTGGGCACAATTCTTGTGACTAGGCTAAAGTTTAGTGCTCAGGGAGGGGGCAGGACTGGGGTCCTGCGACGGAGCTGACAAACTGGTCAGCCACACACTAGTTCAATGCCGAGTCATGTCCCCTATGAAGCTCCCCATCCTGCTAGCAGGGGAGGCTTCAACACCGATGGAGGAGGATCATAAGGAGGTATAGCATTTCCAAGGTTAGAAAATTTGCAAATGCAGCTTCGAGATTCATTTGAGTCTCATAGCAATCACGGAAGCCTAATCTCCAAGCAAATATTACTCTTCCCTACCGGAGTTGAACGAACTGAGGTCAGGTAATTTCAACAAACTGGGTAATGCTATTTGAGGAGTCAGCCCTGATGTGGAAACGGGCTCGTGAAAGAGAAGACAGAAAGGCCAAACGGCAGAGTAAGGGCCTCCAGCCCTTAGAAACAAGGCCTGGCTGCCCCTTGGCTTATCTTATACATAATATCGTGTATAGCAAAAGACACTAGAAGAAAAGAAGTACTTTAATCATGTGCTTATTTCTAAAATGATGGGATTAAAGATGTTTTATTTATTTTCATCTTTACGATATTTAAATGTTTTCCAAAGTTTTTTACAATGAATAAGCATGACTTTGGAGAGGAGAAAAAAATAAGTGGTATTGCAAAACACAAAAAACAAAACAACACAAGTGGAGGGAAATATGGATGGAGAGGCAAGAAGGTGGGAAATGAAAATCAAAACCCAAACCAAAAACTGGTCTCGGAAAACCAGGGCGGGCCCACTCAGACTCGCTCCACCTGCATCCCGGCTTGGGGAGTCTGAGGCCCCTCGGCCGCCTCGCCCCGCACCCGTGTGCCCCTCCCCTCGGCCCCGCCAGAGGGCGCCCTGGGGCCGGCCCGCCGCGTCCTCGCCCTTCGCGTTTCTCTGGGTGCTTCTCCGCTGGGTGAGGAGAGAGCGCTCCCGGGCCGCGGGCGAACAGGAAGCGCCTGTGCACAGTGACGCGGGATCTGGATGCAGCACAGCGCACCCGCGCCTCGCCCGCCGAGCACCGCGGCTCTACACCGTCCAGCCCGGCGCGCGCACGGCCCCGCCATCTCCCCGCAGAGAGCGCAGCGGGCAGCCTCGCCCGGCCTGGGTGCGATGCCCACAGCTGCGGGTGGCCCTCAAGGCAGATCCCGGCCCAGGCTTCCTCCTACCCGTCCCCGCCAGGCTCCTTCGCCCGATTCCCCTCCCGGGCGCTCCAGCCTCGCCCAGAGGCCACTCTGGGTCACCTCTGCGCACCAGGGCACACCCAGGGGAGTGCATGACAAGATGCCACTTCCCCCAAGAGTGATTGCATTGCTTTTCACACTAAAACAAAAACAAACTTTAAAAAAAAGGGAAGTAATACACACATAGTAATATGTGGTTGTGAAAAATCCAAATAACCCGTGTGTGTATTTTAAAAAATCAGTCTCCTTTCACCACCGTCTTACCAACTCCCTTCTCCGTAAACAGTTACTAGCGATAGGTTCTTAAATGCATTCATATACATATAATAAGTATACCGTTGTGAATATTAGTGTGTTTGTCCATCCGACCATCAGTCCATCCATCCATACTTTAATGCATGCATCTATCCACCCATGGAAGAATATTAATCAAAACGTTAACGGTGGTAATTTTTAGGTGGTAGAATTAAAACGATTCTTATTTTCTGAATGTTCTACAGTGAAAATATGGGTGCAGGGGGAGCTGTTACTATTTTTAAATCCATTTCCTCTCTTAAGGCTGTCCTCACCTCTACAATAAATGAACTAACCCCTATTTCCCCAGATATTAAATGGAGCATCTCTGAGTCTCCCCATCTTACTGGAGAGATCATCGTCATCACCATCTCCCAGCTTCACCAAGCAGCGCTCTGATCTCCTGGTAACAGACCTGAAGGTTTGTGTCTCAGTGATTAATGACTATGATGGACTTGGCTACTGCGTACGATTTTACCAGTTTCAAGAGCAGATTAATCGGAAAATGTTCGCTGCTGGCTTCTGGGAAATAGCAATAGAATCACGATGATAGTGTTATCTGTGGATTAAGAACTTATACGAAGAGGTATTTTTTTTGTGTGATTCTTGAAAAGTGATTTTGAAAATTTTCTTTGATTTTTGGAGGCCAGAGAACCCAAGTTCTTATTTAAAAGCTTGTTCAAACCAATCCTGAATCTTTATTGTCTTTGGGAGTTATGTAGCTTAGCCATTACAAGGTTCCTCCTTTCCTTCCCAGTGTTTGAAAAGCAGAAAGGGGTTTGGTGCTCTAACCTGAACACATGGCACCCAACATCCATTTCTGGGATGTTTGTGAGGGGCAGACATACAAAGCCTGAGAGGGTCCCCTGCAACGTTGCCACGCAGGGGTAGTTTGACTTTTGCCTGTGTAATAGATTTATTAAAAATACATGTATTAAAAATCACAATTTTAGGGCTTCCCTGGTGGCGCAGTGGTTGAGAGTCCGCCTGCCGATGCAAGGGACACGGGTTCATGCCCCAGTCCCGGAAGATCCCACATGCCGCGGAGCGGCTGGGCCCGTGAGCCATGGCCACTGAGCCTGCGCGTCGGGAGCCTGATTGAATAAGCACCTGCTTCACCACCAGCCAGTATGATCTGGGCAGGGAAAGAGAGGATAGGAAAGCAGACCCACCCAACCCTCAGGGAATTGACAGAAATCCCATTGTGTTTCCAAGCTTGTGGGAAATGCATTAGTCCAGGGATTCCTAGACTTTTACATCGCACAGACAAAACTCCAAAATAAATTTAGGGATGGTGAAGTATGCCAACTTTTAATTTTGCCAAGTAAGGTCATTGAAAAAGAACCTGTCATCTACTGGCACTACTGTTTTTTATAAAAGAAAGGACACATTGACAACAAAAGACATGATCTCAGAATAGAGGAGTGTGTTTTAAAAATTAATTTTGCATAATAAAATATTTTACCATATTTTCCTTAACTTTTCATTTTTTGCCCATTTTCCTGTCTTAGTTCCAAGAGCACAAGGACTGTAATTTAATCTTTGTTTGATGGGGGCTATTCTTACACTGTTTTAGGGCCCTCATGATGACTATTACTGAACAATATAGTACATTGAGGTGAGAAATATTAGCTATTTGGCCGAATTTACACTAATCCTGAATTTATACTAATCATAGGATCCTATACTAATCCTGCACCCAAACTTTCCAATATGGGTAAGCATACCACCATTTATTTTAATTTTAGATTGCTTTTGTTGTTTGTGTTGAGTTTGGATCTATATACTTCCTAGATAATTGAAGGTCTTTTTACTTGGATTCTTGTCAGTTGAAGACTCTCTGCTAGTGACCACCCAAAGAACTGAGCGCTTTGATATCATATTCTTTGGCCTAAAGTATTTTCCAAATTACAATTGTTGAATTTCAAGAAACCAATGCTCCAAAGATGGGTTATACTAGCCAACGCCTTAAAATGAAATGGGGGAGGAGGAGACGATGGGAGGCAGGGAGATGGGGAGGGCAAGGAAAGAAAAAAGGGATGGAGGCAGAGGAGAAGGGGAAGGACAACAAAAATCAACTGAGATGAAAAGGGTGCTGTATACAAACAGATTTTTTTAACCTTTCCTAGAATTGCAGCAGATCCTGGGACCAAGAATCAACCTCCTATTTCTTGAAAGCAATCAGAAAGGCGTTAAATCACCCAGAAGTTGGAAGCGGTTTGTCAGAGAGGATTCCGTGAGCTGTCAGTGTTTACGACATATATCTCAACCTGCTGACATTGTCCAGCCCCGGGCCTGGTGGAATAACTACAAGGCAGCTCCCTGGATAATAAGGGGGCAGGAGGTTTTCAGGGCACAGGCTGTACTGTATTACAGAGTAGTAATGGAAACCTCAACCTTGAATATGACTTTTTGTTTTTCAAACTGAAAAGTTAAAGTATGTCAGCCAGGGAAATGAAAAGCCTGTAGCGGTTTTACCTTGTCTTGAGACCCAGAGATTTGACCCAGGTCCTGGATGTCTGGGAAAGGGATTCATTTGCAGCCTCGAATTTCTTGAGCTGCAATTCCCAAAGAACCTTCCATCAGAATGGACTTTGCAGAGAATTCATACAACCTTGGCACTTCCCCAGGCTTTATCCTTGACTTGGTTCCCCCATTCTTTTCTGGTCAAGTTATCCCAGATTTGTGTCTGCAACTGTCACTCAGACACACACACTACAGCCCTTGACTTCTCTCCAGAGCTCCAGACACATATTTTTGTCTCCCATCCAACAAGCATCTTAAACTCAGCAGATCCCCAATCAAATGGACCACATTCTCCCCCCCAGCAGCACCCTCCCTCACTTGGTTTACTTTGGGCAGCTGCACTGTCATTTACCAAACTGCTCGAGCCAAAACCTCAGCGTCACCCTAAACTCCATCTTCTTCCTTCACTGCAGTCTCCCCATGGTCACCGAGGTCTGTCCTCTCCTACGCTACCGTGCCTTGCTCTTCCATCCTCTTTGTTCCATTCCCCTGTCCAGGCCCTCAGCCCCTCTCACCTGGACCGGGGAAACTGCTTTCTAACTGGTTTCTGGGTCACGGTATCACCCCACCAGAACCTGTCCACATAGATGTCAGGAAGATCTCTGTAAAACACAGTTCTGTTTCCATCTCTCTCCTGCTTAAACCTACCTGGTAGTTCCTCATTGTCAGTTGGATAAAGTCCAAAGTGTTAATACTTGCCATGTCAGCAGGTCCTTCCGATCTGACTCCCATCCACCCTAGTGTCCTCCTGGGACTTTCTCTACCAGGCATCCTGCGGGAGAGACTATAGATAATCTGCTGATTTACATTCTCCCCTCCTTTCTGATTAAAATAATAATTCTTAATTATATTTGCAAGTCTTTTGTGAGGCTTGATGTGGCCGAGTGACAAGTTCTGGATAGTGGAATGTTAGCAGAAGTATCATGAGAGAATTTCCGAAAACCTTTCCAGGGGGCGCTGGTGAGCATCTTTTGCTCCATTTCTTTTGCTCCCTCTCCACCCTCCAGCCCGGAACTCAGATGTGATGGATTCCATCTTGGACCATGAAGATGAGGGACACACCCCAGGGGAGGAAGAGCAGCAAGCTGGATGGTGCCATGGAGCAGGACTGCCAGAGCCCTGACTACCAAGCTCTGGAACTTTCTGCCAGAAATATACTTCTAACGTGGTTAAGCCATTGTCATTTTGAGTCTCTGTCCCTTGCTGCTGAACCTAATCATAGCTGATCTAGAATTTGGTACCGGATAGGGGATGCTGTAGGTAACCACACGCTTATCTTTTTCTTTCTTTATGCTCCAGAGGGACTCAAGGAGCCAGCCAACCCCCCAGTGTTTAAATTCTTCACTCTCTTATTACCATAGCCACTTGGCCTTCCAACATTCTGGTTTCATAGATACTTTTTTCCCCAGGTGAGCACAGGGATAACTTGCGTAACTGTTCCGCCGCTGCATACCGCACACTGGTACGTTTTGCAAGTGCGTCTGATTGGCAGAATCACATCCAGAACCATACCTTCACGGCATTCTGGAAATATGGATTTATTTCCGGTTCTTGCAGGCAGCACCCTGGGAAGACACGTGGAGTGCATCAGTCCAGACTGTTCATTTTGCACGTGTTCCTCAATCCAGCCCCGCACGACAGCTCTTCTTCAGCAGACTTGCCAGGACGTGCTTGCCTTCTTTACATCATTTCTGCAATTCCTTCTGCCTTGAATCTTGCCTTTCCCCCTCCCTCACCCCTCTGCCCCGGTGAGTTTACGCTTATCTCTCAACCCCTGGCGGAGCAAATCCATCCTGCCTGCTGTGGGATCTGTGCAGCGCTTGGAATAATCCAGTCACTGTCCTTAAGTGAAATATATTATTGGCTCACAGATCCCTCTTCTCCACTAAAAGGTGAGCTTCTCAAGGACCGAATGATAAGCGACTGCCGCATCTGTGCCCTCTTCTGCCTCCTACTTCTATCCCAGTCTGGCACAGGCACTGAGGAAATGTTTGTTGAACTAGTGAACATTGACAATGGCTCCAAACTAAGCTACCTCCTCCCTCAGACTGCAGGGTTCAGAGTAGATTCCAGAACATGTACATGTATGGCTGAGTCGTTTTGCTGTGCACCTGAAACTATCACAGCATTGTTAATCAGCTATACTCCAATATAAAATAAAACGTTAAAAAGAAAAAAAAGGGGACTCCAGAGTAGAACCAGCTGTGTGTGAATCTCGGCTCTGCCGGGTCCCAGCTGGGGCATCCCGGGCATACTATGTGACATCTCTGTGCGTTAGTTTCCTTCTCTGTGACATGAGTTCAATAACACCCACAGGGTTGTTGGGAGGATTAAACGACGGCATCTGTGAAGCATGTGGTACAGCACCCAGCACACACATGGAACTCAAACATCAGCTAGTATCATTTTGTGGGTGTCGCTCTCTTGCGTGCTCTTCACTTTCCCTTTTTTCCTCCTCTCTCTGTACTTTGCTTATCAGTAACATTTCGACACAACGAACATTTTCCGAGTCCCGGCGCTGTGCCAGGACAAACACAGCCTTGGGGATCTTGCTGGCTTTTAGGGAGGCAGACACAAACCATGAGCCCCAGCAAAGCATGGCACTTGAATGATAGGAGCCTTCACCAGTTTCCATGGAAGCACAGGGGAGAGAGGCAGTCGCCTCTGTGGATAGGGGGTTGGGGTGGGGGGAGGACAAATGATTTACAGAGTGGGGTGGTGATTCTTGCGATGGCTTTTAAAAGAGGCGTGGGAGGAAGAGGAGACTTCTGGGCAGAGAGAATAGCGTGTGTAAAGGCAGGGAGATGTCCAACACACAGTGTGGCTTAGAGGACTACCAGTAAAACTAGACCAATGGTTCTCACACTTGAGCTTCCATCGGAATCCCCAGGAAGCCTGGAAAATATGCAGATTGCTGGGCTCCTCTACCAGAGTTTCTGCTTCACTAAATCTGGGGTTGGGCCTGAGGTCTTGCATGTCTAACAAGTTCCCAGGAGGTATTTGCGTTGCTGGTCCAGGACCACGCTCTGAGAGCACTGGGGGGCCAGAGCATGATGGGGGAGTGGGGAGCAGGGAATAGTGAAAAGGAGAGCTGGGCTTCACAAGTTAGCTCAGGCGTTTAGATTCTATAAACAATGACAACAATACTTAAAGAGAAGAGTACACAATCAGATCTATGTGGCCCGAGTGGATGTTAAGGGCCTACGACTTCAGAAGGGAAGACTCGTGAGGAGTAGAATCCAGGCGAGCTGTGGGTAGTCTGTGAGTAGCTTGGCACAGAGCCCAGTCCCCAGCCGCTCAGCCCAAGCCTCTCTCCCTGGGCTGCTCCTTTCTCCTGAACGCAGAGGAACGGGTGCTTCTCTCATCTCCAGGGTTAGGGCTTCTGCTCCTGCCTTCCATGCCATCACCATCTCCTCTGGACTTATCCTCTTCCAGATATCTTCAGCCTTTTTTTCTGCACACCCCTTCCTGATGGGCATAGTTTAAGCCAAACCTTCAACCATACAGCACTCCAGGAATCACACTACCCAGCTCCTTTCGGCTGCTACTATTAATACATTTTTTTAAGCCAAAAACATCTCAATGAATGGTCATCACCTGCCCCAAATCCTCACACCCGGTACCTACCCTCTGAGTCTCATTCTGCACCAGCCTAAGCAGTGAGATAGCAACTTGCTTTTCTGGTTTGCTTTACTTGCATCAGCCTTGCTTCTACCAAAAATTCTTAAGAGAACCCTACATCAAGAGCTCCAGTAAACATAGTTAATAAATGTTGAAAATGCCAAAACAGAATTGAATTTTTAAGCCTCCAAGACTTTATTAACCTTTCTACTTCAGGACAGCTTATAGGAAATCCATGTGACAGAATATATTATTATTTTCCTGTTAGGAACAACATAATCCAATTTGTCTAAACTGATGGAGTCAAAAAAAATTTGAGACTTATGTAAAGTATAATTCCATAGAGACGTATGTCTTAAGCTTTCCTGGTCTATCTAGAGCTATGTTCCTTAGAAACAGGATTTATCCACCTTTGTATTAATTACTGTAAGAAGTGTCCATGAATTATCCATCAATTGTTTCTACATTTTAAATTTTTTAAAGGCTTGAGATAGGGGAATTCCCTGGACGTCCAGTGGTTAGGACTCTGCACTTCCACTGCAGTAGGCACGGGTTCCATACCAGCGCATGGCCAAAAAAAAAAAAGAAAGAAAAAATAATAAAGGCTTGAGATAAAAATGGGGCCTGTTGGGTATTGGGAGCATAAGCAAAGCCTACTCTTAAAGGTTCTTTATTCAAATGTTGTAAACAAACATGGAACATCCCTTGAACCCAGTTCAAGCCCTTGGATGTACAACAGGGGTTGTTTTACTTCCTGAACAGGCAGTTTTCTGAGTGTTACTTAGAGCCAGAAATCTCACACTTCTGTTTGAACTTTTCCCTCTCTTCTGGACCATTTATATATCTGCTGCAAATCCTTGATGTCAAATAGTCTTTTCACAGGTACCTTCCAACAGTGAGGGAACTGAAGTATCTCCAAAATCAATTTCTAACTCAGGCAGAATGCCTTTTATAATGTCAATAGTCAGAAGAGCTAGGAAATTCTAGAAACAAACAGAGGCCCATTTCCTATCAATAAGTTTGCTCCTTTTTAAAATTTTTTCTCCACTTTATTCCTGCTGTGACATTGCAAAAATACATAGCTTTCTCAACTTCCCTGAGAGCGAAATTAACTTTATTTTTCTAATCAGTGGGAACACCACCAATTCTTCCACGATGATCAGAATCTTCTGAGGTTAAGGGCTTCTCTCTTTTTAAGGCAAACAACTTCTTCTTTTAAACATAGTTCCAGGTCCATTTACTTGATTTGATTAGGGGCACAGAGCAGAAAGCCTGTGATCTTAGCTCCCACGCTCCCCTTCCCCTGGACCCCCCGGAGACTAACTCCCAGTGTGCAGGTAGAGCCGAGCCTGTGCCGCATTCCTGAAGGAGCCCAAGATGTCCATTGAGATGCAGCTGGGGGAGGGGCAGGAAAAGGAGAAGAGGAGGCCTCTCTGTGCCCCCAACTCCAGCGATCATCCCCAAGCCAAAAGAGAAAATTGGCTGTGTTATTTTTACACTTGAGGCAATTCAGTGAAATCCAGGCCTTTATCTTACCGGTCGCATTGCTTTCTCAAGTGCAAAATCTTTAGTGGTCATTTAAAAGCCACCGGAATATTTTCTCCTTAACACTGGTTCCTGCCAACTTGAAACTGGCTTTCTCAGTTCTCTCTTTCTCATCTGGGAGGAACCCCGTCGGACTTCTGCCTACAGATGATAAAACCCTGCCCCATGTCCGCACCAGATCTGTCCTCCGAGTCCAGGTCGGGAGGCTGGCTGAAAGCAAGGGTGACCACGGGGACACGGGGATGATCCCAAAGAGCAATTAGGCTGCTGCCCGGGGCCTGGTGGTTCCTGAAGCTCATAGTTTTTCAGAACTGCAGTGGTAGGGAATTGGGGAGGAAACTATGGTAAGTGAAGACCTAAAATGACCTGAATGTCCTCAGGTATAACATGGAAATGTTCTCCAGCTCTCTGAGAGCTGTCCCAAGGTTAGCACATTAGGGCCTGGTACCAGACAGATACTGGATAAATACAGGATGAATGAATAGACACACTGCTAGAATGAACTAAACATAAACACTAGGTATGTTCTTTATATTTTCTTTCAAATGTTTTGATTTGAAAAATGTCTTAGCCATTTCCCCCATCTTGTTTCCAGATTCAATCTCCCCAAGTTTATGAACATGATGGTTACTGGCCCAAAGACCCCTTCATACCATTAAAGCTTCATACGCCTTCATACCATCAAAGCTGACTGCTATGATGGCATCCCATCTCTCTGCCCCCGTTAACTTTGAGCACGCCAGTGGGAAGGTTGGAAATATTTATGCCCCTGAAAATACGTCGAACACTATAATATTCTCAGGGCTCTCTACCTGCTGCTTGTGACCACCAAGAAAACAGTCTATGAACTGCAGAGGTGGGTGTGAGTGCTTCCCTGTACTTGCCGACCTTCCTCCCATCTGTGAGATGGAGATGATCAGATGACAGGACTTCAGCCCTTGCCAACAGAAGGTTGTGAAGACCAGTGGGACTGGAACATGAATGGCTGCTCAGTCTACACTCCGGGGGTCCCAGGACGAGAGCTTCCCAGTACCTTCCCTGGACCAGCACCCCAGGGGTCATGGCACTCAGCACCCACTCTCCTTAATCAATGTTGTACTGATTTGATCAGTGGTTTTCAAACTCTGTCCTACACAATCTGAGATGTTCTGCCCAGGAACCATGGTGAGGGATGGTGTGTGAGCAAAAATTCAAGCATCCCCTCTTCTAAATTGAACAGCCCCACTTTTTGTTTTTTAATTGATTTTGTATGTTAGGTTTCTGCTCTTTTATGGGAAGGTAATGCTCCATTCTTCAAACAACAGTGATAGCTCACGAGGCCAAAGATTAGGGTTCTAATGGTTCTAACATGGGACTCTGCTTCCTATGGGCACTTAACACATGCTCATTCAATTGAAGAAGCACTGCCTTCTCTGAACTTCATTTCCAAATTGAAACATTTGGGACTGAGTTTCCATTCCTGTGACTCACTGTAGGAAAACTGAAAAGAACCTGAAGTCACCCATGTCTTTCTGCTGTTGTTTACCCAAATCAACACCTGTTGTTTACCAAACACCTAGCTTATAGTAAGCACTCAATGCATGTTGTTGAATGGATAAATGACTAAATGAATGATGTGTGATCCTGCACAAGTTACTTGCCCTCAAATGTAAAATGAGCCTAAATCCACCTTTTTTGCAGTGTATGGTGAAGATATAATGAAAGAAGATGGGTAAATTGTTTATCACATAGTAGGATCAACGAATATTCACTTTATTTTCTTCCCCTTCATGTAAACAGTAGACCTTGTTCTCTCTTTTTTTTTTTTTTTTGTGGTACGCAGGCCTCTCACTGTTGTGGCCTCTCCCGTTGTGGAGCACAGGCTCCGGACGCGCAGGCCCAGCGGCCATGGCTCACGGGCCCAGATGCTCCGTGGCATGCGGGATCCTCCCGGACCGGGGCACGAACACGTGTCCCCTGCATCGGCAGGCGGACTCGCAACCACTGCGCCACCAGGGAAGCCCCGACCTTATTCTCTTTGACCCTCTTTTCCTGCCAGGAAATCACTTAATCTGATGGAAATAATTGATGGACCAATCACATCTGATTTCCATAAACAGGGTAGGAGGCCTAGCCTTCAGATTTCTGTCCATACAGAACTTGGCCAGATGCCAATGTAACTAATAAATATACTGAAATACTGTACAAGTTTGAGATACATAAGATCTTTGAGTGATTACTTTGATGATGGAAAGTTATCATGTGATACCAGAGCAATAAAGCAATTAAATTACTTTTCTTCATTTAAAAAAATAGATGGTGGAAACCTTACAACATTTAGATGAGAATAACCACTGTGGAATCCATAAAGATGTTGTACATAATTACCTAGAATTGGTACTTCTCACTCACAGATCTACCTGGGAGACCTTAGATAATATTTAGAAGCAATTTGGGGATAAGATTCAATATAGGTAAAACTAGATTAGGGTTATATCACTTGATCAGGGATTCTTGTAATGGACCATGATGAGATAAATTAACAGAATTCTACAGATGTGGAGGCATTGACAGCCGAGTGCACAGCTACTAGCAGGAATTTGGGACGCATTCAAAGCTTTGAAAGTTAAGCTACATGGTGGTGAACTTAACAACATGGAAACAAGTTTGCTCTTCTCCATGACCTACGATCTTGTCAAGGCTGATGATCGACTGCTACACGTGGCCACAGTGGATAAATCCTAATTAGGCACCTTTTCAAAAAAGTATAGACTAACAGGGAAACTAATAGTTTGTTTAGCTTTGAAATGGTTTTTAAATGAGAGTTCAAAGCCGAGTGGACAAAATATGTTTTCTAGCTAACTCTTTAAAATCGTGCTCTATTCCAAAGGACACTACATCTTTATGAGGATAAGTTATGCTGTGCTTTGAATTTTGGGGGTATTGAGGTTGCAACGTTGGGAGAAGATTATTGTTTGAAAAATTTTACAAAGAACTAGGGAGAGGGGACAGCTATAGAGCTGTTCAGACCAACTGCAGCCAGTGGACCCTTGCTGGGTTTGAGTGATTAACTCTGAAATGCTCTGAAACCATCAGCTTCAAAATCTACCCCAGATTTTTTGTGAGGGATGGATGTTGTGCTTGATGAAATAAAATTCATATTTTAAAATAAGACAAGAGAAATCTAAACAGAAAATTTCTTCTCGGCCCATTTGGGCCTCCTCTCTTCCCTACAGTGTGCATTGTTCATCTGCATTATTCATTAACCGGACTTCCCCAGTGGCAGAAATACCTGCTCTGCCACAAAGATCAATTTTCTCCTTTCTCCAGCCATGTAACTCCTTAGAAGATAACATTCCTTTCTCAATCCTGTAAGGGGTCATGATGACCCACCGCTCACCTTGTGCGTGCAGACTCTTTGGTGAACTTTATGTACAATGCCAACATCTCACTTCCCTTAAAGATAGTGATTGGTGCAGAACAGATGGGTCAGATGACCTGGGGAGACACGGGGCCACATCTTTTGGATGGTCTTAGCTTAAATACTTACTTATGACCTTATTGATGTCACTAGCTATATTACTTGTATTCTGCCTATTTTGCAAGATTATTGCTCCTTGCATTATCAGCTGTGTGACTGAACCACCGATAAAAACAATAATGACTAGAGGACTTGAAACGATTGACCAAATACAGAGTTCTATAAGAGCAATGATTTTAACAGTGTACCTCTAGTTATGGGAAGAAGCAACAAGAGGGAAATATTTCCTGGACCAAAACAGGCTAGGAAAACAGGCTGTCCAGGGGCTTTTAGTTACTGTTAATAGAGCCGAGTCCAGTAACAGTACATTGAATGACCTATCAATGAAATCCTCGCCTGACCTGGGAATAAGCATTCTTAGCACCGTGGGACAAACCTGTCATAAAATGTTTCCCAAACCTTGATTGAAATTAAGACCGAAAAGGAAGAAACTGTAAAATAAAGACTATTGCCCACCATCCAGTTCTACAAGAATCAAGTCATTAGCCACTGCAGTCACTGACCTACAGTACACCCTGAAAGAATTCAGAGCAAAGATCAGGATGAGGTAATTTGTGTTCTGGGAAAAACAGAAGAACTGGGCCTCACATAGATATATTCAGGAGAAAATTTTATGAACCCAGTTTCTTGCATCTTCCCATACTTAGAAAAGCACTAAAACCTTTAAAGAAGATATCTGTTCCTTGCGAACAGCAGTAACCTTCTACCAAGACGTGTGCTTGATCGTACATACCCCTTCTCTGAAATCACATATATACTGGCCTCCCCCTTTACGTCTTTGGAACAGTCCTCAGAGCTTTCTGAAAGATTGTCTCCTTGGTTATAATCCCCAGGTTGATGTGAATAAAATTTTCCATTTGTTTTTTAGATTGACTGTTGATTAATTTTTCATTGATCTGTTAAATCTCCCAAACTCTATCTTTTATTACTGAAAAATATTTGTGATATTTGCTGCCTCTGGCACAGCTTATGCTCCCGTGATTTCTTAAAAGCTCATCAACAGTGGTTCGTCATCCTTTACATAAGATCACTAACAACAGCTTAGCGCATATTGAGTTCTTGATATAAGCCGAGTACTGTTCTAAAAGCTTAATACACTATTAACATATTTAACCCTGTGAACTAGGTACTATTATTGTCCCCATTTTATAGATGAGTCACGTAGTGTATGAAGCACATAGTATATAAAACTTGCCCAAAGGCACACAGGTATCAATAATAAGTAAAGCAAATATTTGAACCCAGGCAATCTGGTGCTGGATCCTATAAGGTGAGCCTTTACACTACACTGTCTCTGTTCAGAAACCTGGGGCAATTGTTTGGCCCTTGACCTCTGTCACATCACCTCCTCCACTGTACCTGCTTGTCCAGCTTTCTTTCCCTCCACCTGAAGTTCGGTGTGAAGCCTTCCTGATGGATGTACCAGTGAATTTCCTTAGAAACACGTCCATTCAGTTGTCTTCTAAGACCCACCTTCTTGTCATTTGTGCTTTACCAAATGAGCCATCTGCAATTCAACCGAGTTCTTCTGGTTCTGACTGTACATTGCTAACTACCATGCAACACTAAAATAGTATCTGTTCATAGCCATCATTGTTAAGTATTGGTCGGAAAAGCTAGTGTTTTAATCAAATTATCTGTGTTATCTAGTTAAGAGTGACCATGAGTGAGCCACTCAAGGCCCTTCTTTCAACCACCCCACTCTCTCTTTGGTGGGAACTGGTGACTACCCCACTCATTTGGGAAGACTCCATTTCACACACTGGCTCTTGTAGGATATGGATCCTCTATGTTCAAGTATTGTAAGGTGACTTCATCCTGCCCTAACACTATTCTTTGGGTGATTGGTATCATTCAGATATCAATCATAGATTTTTAAAAGTGGTTGTGAGTCTTTGGAAATCCAGATGTAGAGTCCAGAACCTGCTTCATCTCCAGGGTCTTTACTCTGAGTTTCCAGAAACTGGACGCTCACAGAATGATCTCTGTCCTACCAAATCTGTACAGTGCACACCCAGTGTAGCCAAGGCACAGTCCCTGATTTTTAACTAATTTTGGAGTCTATCTATCTTTAGCTGTCCATGCCAAGAAGATCAGAGAAAGCGGGATTTAGCCTAACATACTCATTCAAAGACTCTCTTGTTTATAAATGAAAATTTCTACAGACATCAGACAAAAGCAGGGCATTTGAAGGCTTTAAGATGACTTGTATTGCATCTATCCATATTTCTGCAATTTGTTCTATGGCTGCTCTAAATGTTTCCTAATGTTCCAAGTTATATTTTTTCCTTATATGTGCATTGAAGGGGAAGGGTGGATGTGTGTGTACACACACACACACACACACACTCACTTATAATTGCCACCTGGAGGTTTGGGGTTGGTCCTGGAGTAGGGCATCACTCAGTATTTGCTTCATGCCTCGTTGTGTCCCAAATACCCTTTTTATTCTTTCCTTCTCCAAAATCTAATCAAGCTCCTTCAGCGACCTAGAGACACCTGCTGGTAGATGCTGATACTATACAAATACTACTCAAGACAGATGACCCAAGACAAGTCATTCAAAATTAAGCCACAGAAGAGCTCTAGAAATGGGGGACTGAGAGGTGGGGTGCTGTACCTAGGCTGTGGCTGTGGAGATAAAATAAAAACCCCTGACTTGAGAAAGATTTGAATTGCTAACCCATCTGTCAGTTCATACCCTAAACACTGACTCGGTTTCCTTCCCTTAGAATTAACTAACAACTAGCGTCATCAGCACAGGCAAAGCCATATTTAATGGAGTGCAGAGTAGGGCTAGCCGGAAGCTTATGACATTTATTTTGGATAAACTCTGATCCATGTATTACTTATGGGTATTTGGGGGGCCTTTTTAGAGAATTCTAATGGGAGATAATAATAGCATTACCACAAAAGGTAGTTTTGCTTTTTCGTTTTTTTTTAATGACTAAACCAACAGTGTCTGGCACATCGTAAGTGCTATTATGATTTTTATTGCCTGATGATGGGCTTGCTTTGCAGGTTTCCATAACTTTGCAGCTGTGGCCCTGAGTAAATGCTATGAGGATGATGTGGTCCTAGTTGTGAAGGTCAGGGGCAGTGCTGGGCAGCTTACCAGCATCAAACTTATTCTGAAGTTCCTATTCAGGATTTCTTTCTTTCCTTCCTAATTCCTTCCTTCCTTCTTTCCTCCTTCCCTCCATCCCTTCCTCCTCTTTCTTTCTTCTTTCTTTCTCGCTCTCTTTCTCTCTTTCTTTCTTTCTTTCTTCTCCTTCTTCTTCTTCTTTTCTTTCTTTTCCTTCCTTCCTTCCTTCCTTCCTTCCTTCCTTCCTTCCTTCCTTCCTTCCTTCCTTCCTTCCTTCCTTTCTTTCTTTCTTTCTTTCTTTCTTTCTTTCTTTCTTTCTTTCTTTTCTTTCTTTCTTTCTTTCTTTCTCTTTCCACATCTCCCTTTACTCTGAGCAGCAGGTGGGACACTTCCAGCAACAGTTAAAAAAAATTAATTTACAAAAACCAAGATTCAACGAATCCACCTGGTTGGATCCCTTAGGAGCTCATACGTAGATGCCAACCCAGAGTAACAGGAAGAGAACTCCAAAGTCAATGGATAGCAAGGTCACCAAGGAGATGAGAAGCTTTTTGTACATATCATGAGTGTGCTTGGTGAAGGTGGCTTCATAAACAAAGTACCAGTGAGTGAAGAACCAGCCAATAGCCAGCAGCCCCATGGTCAGATAGGGGAAGACAGCCAGGTTCCCTGGGATGGTGTATCTGTTCGTGGCCTTGAGCTCCATTTTTCTGGACACAGAGTAATCCACCAGTTTGCCCCGTCTGGGTTTGCATCTGCTGCTTTGGACCTTCCTGTTGGGGTTCAGGCAGAGGCTGTGATGGCATCAGGAAGACTACCCAGAATGATCCTGTAAAAAAAAAAGTGAGCTCTGAATGGTAAAGATGGTAGACAAGATAAAAGTTGTCTTTCAGCATACAGATGGCCAACAGCCACGTGAAAAGATGCTGAACATCACTAATCATCAGAGAAATGCAAATCAAAATGATGATATCACCTCACACCTGTCAGAATGGCCATCATCAAAAAGACCACAAATAACAAATGTTGGCAAGGAGGTAAAGAAAAGGGAACCCTTGTACATTGTTGGAGGGAATGTAAATTGGTATAGTCACTCTAGAAAACAGTATGGAGGTTCCTCAAACAACTAAATATAGACCTACCATATGATCCAGCAATTCCACTCTTGGGTATATATCTGGAGAAAACAAAAACACTAATTCCAAAAGGTATAGACACCCCAATGTTCCCAGCAGCACTATTTACAATAGCCAAGACATGGAAGCAACCCAAGTGTCCATCAACAGATAAATGGATAAAGAAGACATGGTATACACACACACACACACACACACACACACACACACACACACACATACACAATGGAATACTACTCAGCCATATAAAAGAATGAAATTTTGCCATTTGTAACAATATGGATGGACCTGGAGGGTATTATACTAAGTGAAATAAGTCAGACTTATAACTAGTAACTCACTAGTGGTTACTAGTGATAAGAGGCAAGGGGGAGGGGCAAGATAGGGGTAGAGGGTTAAGAGGTACAACTAATATGTATAAAATAAATAAACTACAAGGATAATGTATAGCACAGGAAATACAGCCAATATTTTATAATAATTATAAATGAAGTATAATCTATAAAAATGCTGAATTACTATATTGTATACCTAAAACTTATATGATGTTGTAAATCAACTATACCGCCAAAAAATGTTGTCTTTCAGTGAGTTGTTTTTAAAATCTATAAATGTATTTCTGGAAACTTTGAGTGGAGGATTTGCACAGCAATTTTTAAAAGTCTGAATAAATATATGAACACATAAATAACCTGGTGTATGAACTCGCTGCAGACCCAGGGAAAAGCATGGAAGCCACAGAAAAGCAGAAAAAAGTGATCTCCCTTCTCGGTAGAAGCTTCTCCTTGCTCTGGACCCAGCCATTCGTCATGCTTGACGATATGATTTCTACGTTTCAGGGTTTCCCCTGCAGCAAAGCTTACACCCCCTCGTCATATCCTAGGTCTCAGCAATGGGTGAACAGAGATATTCACGAGAAACACAGCATTTCTTTGCTACTGAATGTTGCCACTTTTAGACAGTGTTTTTTTTCCTCAGTTAAACTTAAAACATTGCTCTTGATCAGCAAAAGCTTCTTCCTCTCAGGGCTGCTTGCATCTGCCTTGGATGTGCATTTTAATGTTACTTCATGGTGAGGAGAATTGGGGGCATTTTCCTCCTTGCCCTAAATGATTTCCTAAGAGTTTTAAGATCATTGTGCTTTATGCATAGACTCTACATCTAATCTGGATGTAAAAATTGTTATTATCTATGCATCATGACAACAAGAGGGGTTTTATAATTTGAGAGGGCTAGATTAGCTTAAGCTACTGAGATAGAAGATGTTATGTATATTTGAGATACAACGTAGGGATCTCGTTGTTCAGTTTAAATTGGGTCAAAATGCCAGTGAAATGTAAATGATGTTCATATGATATTTTAACATGCCATCTTTTTTCTCTTTTGAAGATGACGTTGGCACACCATTGTAATCATGTCTGTCAACAAAATGACCTTGAACTCCATTAAAAAATGCAAATAACTTTGCGCATAGAATTTGATGCCAAGATAAACATGCAAACAAAGAATTTCAGGTTATTATTTCCTGTACCTCAGGATCAGTGATAAATGGTTCTCAAAAAATACATAAAACAAAACACAAAAACAATGCTGATTGATTTGCGATCTTCCATAATATAAATACTTCTGTTGTGGCCAATTTTGAGCTACCAACAGTTACTAGCTTACAAAATTCCTGAATACTTAACAGTTAGATCTGGTGAGCTGGCATGAGCTGCTTCTGGGGCACCACTGTATCTATTTCTCTTTCATGCTCTCTTACCTCTGGGCCTTTGCACCTGCTGTTCTTTTTGCCTGGAATGCTCCAGTGACCTCTCTCCTCACTTTGCAAGTTGGCTCTTCACTTAGCATCATTGGAATCCTTAAATGAATTAAACAGTGGTATAAAGCACTTGGAATGATGTCTGGCATACAATGAACACTATTTAAGAGATGTTTATTAATATTCTTTTCCTTCACTGACCACCTAAGACTGAATTAGGTGTTCTTCTGTGTGCCCAGCCTGCTGTGCTTCTCCTGTGGTGCCTCCCTGACTCTGTTTTACTGGCTCCCTTTCCAGCCCTTGTTGGATCAACCTCCATAATAGATGGACTGGCTTTGTTTACTGTTACATCCCTGCCTAGCAGAGTGCCTGGAAAGTAGAAGACACTCAATATATATTTGTTAAATAATAACCTGATAGATCATTGAATCTGTTATGTACTACCAACTTGAATGAGGAATTAAGAAGGTCCATGTGGATGTCAAGAAATGGTTATAAGAAACAGGTAGAGGGGAAGATTTGGTGATAGCTAAAGAAACTATATTTTCTGAGGATGTCTAGACTCTTATTTGTGCTGACAGAAAGGGTGTTCTTTGTTTGGACTAACCAAAGTGGAGAAAGTTTCAGTTAGGATCTTCCGATGTTTCCACAGACAATCCCATTATCATGTGGGTGTGGGGACTTCTACACTGTGCCAACTGGTGACTTTCTCCAGCATTACAAGAACCCTTGTAATCTCAGGGGCTCTCTCCCTATTTTTATTTTATTTTATTTATTATTATTATTTTTAACATCTTTATTGGAGTATAATTGCTTTACAAGGGTGTGTTAGTTTCTGCTGTGTAACAAAGTGAATCAGCTATACATATACATATATCCCCATATACCCTCCCTCTTGTGCCTCCCTCCCACCCTCCCTATCTCACCCCTCTAGGTGGTCACAAAGCACCAAGATCTCCCTGTGCTATGCAGCTGCTTCCCACTAGCTATCTATTTTACGTTTGGTAGTGTGTATATGTCAATGATACTCTCTCACTTCGTCCCAGCTTACACTTCCCCCTCTCCCCATGTCCTCAAGTCCACTGTTTATGTCTGAGTCTTTATTCCTGTCCTGCCCCTAGGTTCATCAGAACTTCTTTTTTAAGATTCCATATATATGTGTTAGCATATGGTATTTGTTTTTCTCTTTCTGATTTACTTCACTCTGTATGACAGACTCTAGGTCCATCCACCTCACTACAAATAACTTAATTTCATTTCTTTTTATGGCTGAGTAATATTCCATTGTATATATGTGCCACATCTTTATCCATTCATCTGTCGATGGACGCTTGGGTTGCTTCCATGTTCTGGCTATTGTAAATAGAGCTGCAATGAACATGGGGTACATGACTCTTTTTGAATTACGGTTTTCTCAGGGTATATGCCCAGTAGTGGGATTGCTGGGTCATATGGTAGTTCTATTTTTACTTTTTTAAGGAACCTCCATACTGTTCTCCATAGTGACTGTATCAATTTACATTCTCACCAACAGTGCAAGAGGGTTCCCTTTTCTCCACACCCTCTCCAGCATTTATTGTTTCTAGATTTTTTGGTGATGGCCATTCTGACTGGTGTGAGGTGAGACCTCATTGGAGTTTTGATTTGCATTTCTCTAATGATTAGTGATGTTGAGCATCCTTTCATGTGTTTGTTGGCAATCTGTATATCTTCTTTGGAGAAATGTCTATTTAGGTCTTCCAAAGAGCTAACACCTATCCTTCTCAAGCTCTTCTCCCTATTTTGTCAAGATCCTTATCTTACACTGGTAGGAGAGGGATGGTGCCGGTTGAGGGAGGTTATCTCTAAAACAGCTCTAATGAAATCTTGCAAGCTGTTCAGCCAAGGCTCCAGATGACTTCATTATCCCATTTTTAAGATTTTACCATTCTTAAGTATGATTTGTTTACTGCTACAAAGTGACATAGAATCAAGTCGTAGAACACAGAATTAACAAAAATATCTGGTACTATGTGAGCGAATGAGATTCTCCCCCTCCTCCCTGAATACACAGTTGTACAGTATATGCTGTCTTCAGGAATTGGATTTATAGAAAACTTCTATTGTTCCTGACAGCATTCAAAATTATATTCTCTATGATCCTTTCTAATCAGTAGAATTAACTTCTAGAGAAAAGAAGCTTGATCGTATATTGTACTCACTGATATTGCTACTGTTTTTAAAAAGTCACACTTGTTATCTCTCAAGATGCTTATAACACTGTCATCTCCAAAATATATTCAGTGCAGCAATGTGTGTCTGCTGTAGTGATGCCCCCCAAAAGTTCTGATTCCGGCGAAGAGGTTATTTTTTATTTTGCTCTTAGAAAGTCATTCACATGGATATTTTGTTTCAAAATATTTCATTTTTTGCATGAAATATGCATCATTATATAAAACCTTAGTATTTCATTTCTTAAATCTCTACTTTTCTACAACATTTTTGGAAATTAATTCTCTCACTGTTCTTGTGAAACTTGGTAAGAGATTGAGAATTTTTTCATTGCTATTTCATTGCTATTTCATTGCTAAAGTGCAAACATTCTGAAGAACATGTTGAATCCTGGTTGGTTGGCCTCTTTCTGCCTTCCAGAACCCTTCTGAGATAGAATCAGACAACCATGGGATGTTAGAACAAAAGAGACACTGGAAACTCTAAACTTAGTCCCTTATTTTAGGGATGAGATGACTTGGTTCCACTGGCATGGTTTATTTCCAGGGAATAGAAATCCATCAAACTATTCACATGGGCAAGAAAAAATTAGGAAAGGAAACCAGCTTTTAAAAGGGACTGCAAACAAATGCAAACAAACAAAAAAACCCACAACAAGTAAAAAAGATAAAATGGACCTCCAAAATAGAGTACATTTTTTTTTTTGTTAGTCTCCTCTGTACCACCCCACCCTCCATCAGCAGAAACATAAGAAAGTTCAGAGAGTGATTATTTGCTAAAGCCTGTGTTGGGTGTGCAGTTCTTACAGATTACAGAATTGAAAAGACCGAATCTGACATAAAAGTTGGATATCAGGCCACTTTAAAACTTATGCAGTTGTCCACTTGCAAGGGTGGGACAACGGCACACAAGAGTGATGATGATGAGTGCCAAAGTAGAGATGTTTAAGAGACCACCTCATACTAAAGGCAAGCTCCCTGAAAACAGCACTTCAATTTCCAGGAGTGGTCCTGAAACAGAGGAGACCTATGTGGAGGCCTTCCTGGTGCAGGTAAGTAGTACAGAGACAAAGATAGCACAGTCAGGCAGGGAAATAACCGTAGCTTAAACAAGTCATCTCCCAAGCACTCCCAGTTCTGTCTCAGGTAAAGGTAAAGTCTAACACACATTCCTCAGTTATTTTGCAGAAACCATATCCTAACCAGATGAAGAATCGTGACCCTGAGCACATATACCCGCCCCAGATGAGCTGGAGCCTGAAGATTGATAATGTTAACCCCTGTGGTCTCACCTGGTTACCTCACCACCCAATAATCAGAAAATTGTGCATGAGCTGATTACGTTCCCCACAAATGTCACTCCCCTCACTTTGTCTTTAAAAACCTACTCCTAAAAGTCAACAGGGAGTTCGGGTTTTTTGGGCATTAGCTACCTGTATTCTTCACTTGGTGCCCTGTAATAAACACTGTATTTTCCTTCACCACAACCTGATGTCAGTAGATTGGCTTTGCTGTGTGTTGGGTGAGCAGACCAATTTGGTTCAGTAACAGTCTCTCTGGCTGCCTGGGGATGCTATTTATGTAATCCTGGGCAATTATGTAATTGCTGCCAATGATGTAACCTGGGCAAATGAGCTCATCATTCTATGTTCTATCCCTACCAACTTCAAAGAAATTCCATGAAGATGAATCAGACAAAATGCATGAGGACAGGAGTTTTAACCTGGGGTTCTTTGGAATTCACAAGTGAATTTCATGTAAGATTTGTGTGTATATGTGAACAGTGCATTTTTCTGGTTAGAAACTTCTATCAAATTCTTAAAGAAATCTGTAAACCTGAAGTGGTTAAGAAGCATTTACAGTCAGCTGATCCTTACTACTTGCGAATTCTGTATTTGTGAATTCACATACACATTAAAATGTGTTTGTTACACCAAAATCAGCACACCCAGTGCTTTCACAGTCATTCACAAACATGTGTGAAAAATTTGAGCTGCCTGATGTGCACATTCCCAGCTGAGGTCAAACAAGGTGATGCTCTCCTATCCTGTATCATTTCTCACACTGTATCCTTTCCATGGTCTATCTAGTACCACTTTTTTTGCACTTTTGTGCTTTATGTTGTTGATTTTGCTATTCAAAATGGACCAAATCATAGTGCTGAAGTGCCATCTAATGTTCCTGAACACAAGAAGGCTGTGAGCTGCCTTACAGAGAAAATATGTGTGTAGATAAACTTCATTCTGGCCTGAGGTATAATGATATTGGCTATTATTTTAATGTTAACAAATCAACTGTATATTAAAAAAGGAGTCTGAACAGAAACACACATAAAACAAGGTTATATATTGATTTATTGAAGAAAATTTTGTGACCAGAGGCTTGCAGGAACTTAACGCTATATTTCCTCTAAGAGCAATGATTTACTATTTGCTAATTCAGTGTTTGTGGTGACTTTATAAAACAACTACCACAAATAAGGAGAAGCAACTGCACTTAGAAGAAGGGTGGGGAGAGAACATGGAATAACGTTTAAGAGTAGCACTTTGAGGTACATATAAACAATGATATTACTCAGCCATAAAAAAAATGAAATAATGTCATTTGCAGTCACATGGATGCAACTAGAGATTATCATACTTAGTGAAGTAAGTCAGAAAGAGAAAGACAAATACCATATGATATCACTTATATGTGGAATCTAAAATATGACACAAATGAACTTATCTATGAAACAGACACCCAGACATCAGAACAGACTTGTGGTTGCCAAGGGGAAGAAGGGGTTGGGGGATGGATGTATTGGGAGTTTGGGATTAGCAGATGCAAGCTATTATATAGAGAATGGATAAAACAACAAGGTGCTACTGTATAGCACAGGGAACTGTATTCAGTATCCTGTGATAAACCATAATGGAGAAAAATATGAAAAATAATACATATGTGTGTGTGTATATGTAACTGAGCCACTTTGCTGTACAGCAGAAATTAACACAACATTGTAAATCAACTATACTTGAATAAAATAAATTTTAAAAAAAAGAGTAGCACTTTGAAATTGGAGATAATTAGCTTGGAGTTACTGAGAGTAGAGCAACTAACACCTGTTACCACCACCAGGGAGGAGGGCCCTGCATGGAAGATAGCAAAGAGATGACAATGCCTCCCACCAGGAGCAGCTGTCCCAAGATGTCAACCCACTGCACCGTTTACAGGTGTTGGGGTCACCACGAAAGACATGACTCACACAGACACTGGATGGAGCAATGCTTTGCTTCAATAGTGTCAGTTCCCCAAGGCCAGTGGGTCTTGCTGTGTAGCTGATGCTGGAAGATGGTCTGCCAGCACCCCTCTGTGTTGCCAGTGAAGGACCCTGTTTCCTCCTCACCAAGACCAAACAGATAGAGCAATGTGTTTAGCCAGGTCCCGTGTGATGCATACACTTGAAGCAGAACAAAGAAGTACACTTTAAACTCAGAACAGGCAAATTATATTCCCAAACAAGGTGATACACCCAACATAGGCTGTGAGGGCTCCTCATCTCCATGTAAGGAAATGTTCTAGGCCCAAGGCACACTTTGGCAGCTGTGCAAGCATCAACAAACTGCATAACTACCCTTCCCAGCACTATCTATCTCTTGCTAGCTGTATCGATTGAATTATTAAACTTTGCTGAGTTCAGTTTCCTCATCTGTAAAATAGGAGATAATAATAATGACAATAAGAATAGCTACTTTGTAGGGTTTATAGATTAAATATGATAAAGAGCATAAAGAAAAAAACCTTCCAGCTTTGTGCCTTGAATGTAAGAGCTCAGTAAATATTGTCAAAAAGTCAAGGATCCGATCTTCAACCTGTCCATGATACCATGTTCCCCAGGTGGGAGGGAAGTAGAGACAGTCATTTATCCATTCCACAACTATGGAATGGATAGATGAGGAGGTGACAGATGAGCAGAGACCTGAAACAAGTGATGGAAAAAGCCACAAGAAGCTTGCATAAGAGTGTTCCAAGAAGAGGGAATAGCAAATGCAGGGACCCTGAAGCAAGAACAAGGTTGAGATAAAGACTAGAAAGGAGGCCACTGAGTTAGCAAGCGAAGACTGAAGCTCAGTGACAGGCAGAAGGCAGAGACGTAGGGCCTCTAGAAGTAGATATTCAAATGGGGGCTACTATAGTGGACACACAAAAAGATGATAGTTATTTGGACTAAGGTATTGGTGGAGGAGGTGAGAAATGATTGGGAGGAGAGTTTATAGATGATGGGTTAGATATGGTATGTGAGAGAGAGAGAGAGCGAGAGAGAGAGACAGGGAGAGACAGAGAGGTCTTTGGCGTGAGTAATTTGGTGATTGGATAAGGGATTACTTACTAAGATGGGGAACACTGGAACAGGACCAGGTATGGGATGGAAATCAGGGGCTCTATTTCAACAGGATGAGCTTGAGATGCCTCTTGAACCCCCAGATGGAAATACGGAGTAGGCCATTAAATGTGCAAATTAAATGTGCTCGGGTGAGTTATGAGGGTGAAGATATAAAGTTAGGAATCATAAGCATATAGATTGTATTCAATGTCATGGGACTGGATAAAATCACTCAAAAAGCAAGTGTGGATTGAGAGGAAAAGAAGTCAAAGATTGAGCCCTGGGACACTGCAGCGTCTAGAGGTCAGGAAGATGAGGGGGTCCAGCAAAGAAGGCCCAAAACAAGTAGCCACTTCTGCATTTGACTGCAGTCCCAGGCATCCTATGAGCAGACGCTGAGCCCTAGGATGGGCTTTTTTTTTAAAAAAAATTAATTAATTTATGGCTGTGTTGGGTCTTTGTTTCTGTGCGAGGGCTTTCTCTAGTTGTGGCAAGCGGGGGCCACTCTTCATCGCTGTGCGTGGGCCTCTCACTATCGCGGCCTCTCTTGTTGCGGAGCACAGGCTCCAGACGCGCAGGCTCAGTAGTTGTGGCTCACGGGCCCAGTTGCTCCGTGGCCTGTGGGATCTTCCCAGACCAGGGTCAAACCCGTGCCTCCTGCATTGGCAGGCAGATTCTCAACCACTGCGCCACCAGGGAAGCCCTAGGACGGGCTTCTTCTGACCCCCAAGTCCCACAGCCCTTTTCCAGGCCTCAGCCCAATGCAGCCATTTCAATAACCAGAAAATAATTAGATTAATTAGATTAATATAGAATAAGCTTAGGACAATTGTAATATTCATATATATTTACTAAATAGTATATACAAATGAATCAATAAATGAATATTGATGAATTTTATTTTTATTCCTCTTTAAGTTCTTACGTACTAATCATTATTTGTGTTTGATTTTTCCACCCAGAGGGACAATTGCATTTGCTTCATTTTAAGATCTATCAGAGGAAATTTTTTCTAGGCCAGAAATCTTTCCTATTAGCTCTGATGGCATCAATCTTCCAGAGTTTTATCAACTAATAATATTTTGTTCTTTAAAAAAAGGATATGCAAATTTTAAATCTTACAATTTCATTCAACAAGATTTTAGAGGTACCATATGTTAATAATATTAATTTATTCATTTAATTATGAAACCAAAACTTATGTAATATTTGTATGTACAAAATCACACTATTAGTTGTATGTAGAATATAATACTCCAGTAATGAAAATTACTATTACTATGTGTCAAGTGGTAAACAAAGTGTTTTACATGCACCTCCTTTCTTTCATGGGATTCTCATAGCACCCTAGGAGAATAATGCTACTGTTGTGTGTTTCATAGAGGAGAAAAAAAATTCAGAGAGTTAATTAAGAATCTCATGGTCAAATGATTAGAATTGGGCAGAACTGAGATTTGAACTCAGCTGTCTATTATTACAGAACTTGAGCTCTTACTCTGCTCTGTGGCCTGTTTATTAATCAACATCATCATCATCATAGTTTTACTTACAGCATAAAACAAAAACCAAGCTTGGCCGACATAAGCATGCATCTCCAAAGGAAAACATGACAATGATTGAAATTCAACTGAGGCTGGAGGAAAATCCCATCCAAGTCTCTATCGAAAATGTTAACATTTTCTGTGACATATTCTGGAAAGAGCAAGACGAAAACTGGGACATAGGCCTCCAAACAAAGAGCAAACACAGCACAGCGGCAGCATAGGCAGTGCCCCAGTGAGGACCAGGGTTCAGCTTTCCCACAAGAAGACCCTCAGCAGCAAAGTCACAGCCGTGGCAGCCTCAGCATCTCCTCGGCTGCAGCAAGACGAAAAACACTCTTGGAATTAAACAGAAAGAAAGCAAAGCCCAACAAAGAAATTATTTTGGGCAAAATGAGCAGTAGGTGGAAGTAAGAGCAGCAACAGCAGCGATGCAGTCAAGGGGGCAAATACAGCCTCAGCAGCACTAAGCACAGAGCCAATTAAGCAAAACCATCCTTGGCAGCAGTGAGAGTGAGGGGGAAAAGGAATTCTTTGGCATCTTCGCAAAGGAAAGGGATTACAGTTGGTAGTAATCATGCCACCAGGTTTAAGGACTGGGCTTCCAAAATCTATTTGGAATATACTAGATAGATACTATGATCTGATTCTGTAATTATTCATTGGACATGTTTTAATGAGATAATATACAAATATATTATAAATATAGTATATATAATCTATATTAAAGTGTTTTGTAAACAGGAACATACAATTAAAAATTATATTGTTGCTATTAATGATCATTATTTCATTAATATCAAAATGATCACAAATAATATTATTACAAATTAAAAGTGTCATTTAAAAAAATCCATACTAAAGAGGCTTTTGGTCATTTGGTTATTATTCACTTTCTATGTAATTTAAATGGGACCTGTTTCCTACCCTATAATTCTGTTAATAATCACCATTTGGTAAGGTAAACCTTATGAAGATGACCAATGGAACTTTATCAAATAAATCTGGGCTAAATGAGGCTAATCATTCTGTATATGATTCCATTGCTTTGTTTTCCCCCATTCCAATGCTTTTCAAATTGAGTCTGCCTGCTTTCAGAATTCTTCAAATGATCATTTTAATTGCTTCCCTTTACATCCTATTTTAGTTTTTGTTAGAAGGCATTTAATGAAGCTTCACTTATCAACTGGAGACTATTTTAAAATTTTACTTGATTTGTGATGTCTTGGGCTCTGCTTCCCCACTTAAAATTACAGCAGTGTAGAGTTCTATTTTATGCAAAGATATCATACTTATTAGTTCATTTGCCTTAGTTCAAAGATTCTACCAGAAACCTACCAATTTAAATTCATACTGTCCCCCAAATATAAGACAGGTCTTATTCCTCCAGTGAATTCTAATTCTGAAAGGAACACATCTTTCATTGATGAAGAAAGCAAGTTCTGGCTAGGATCACCTAGGCAATAGAGATGGGATTTAAGGAAAGTAAATTAATGCCATTGCTGTCTAGTTCTTGTTCACGCCAGAACAACTTATGGTAATTTTTTTCTTGCACTGGAAAGGAACATGAGGGAGAAAAAAACCAAGCTATAAGCCAGGATTGGAAAAATTACTTTTTCTTTTTAACATCTTTATTGGAGTATAATTGCTTTCCAATGGTGTGTTACTTTCTGCTTTATAACAAAGTGAATCAGTTATACATATACATATATCTCCATATCTCTCCCCTCCTGCGTCTCCCTCCCTCCCACCCTCCCTATCCCACCCTTCTAGGTGGTCACAAAGCACCAAGCTGATCTCCCTGTGCTATGTGGCTGCTTCCCACTAGCTGTCTATTTTACGTTTGGTAGTGTATATATGTCCATACCACTCTCTCACTTTGTCCCAGCTTACCCTTCCCCCTCCCTGTGTCCTCAAGTCCATTCTCTAGTAGGTCTGCATCTTTATTCCCATGTTGACCCTAGGTTCTTCATGACCATTTTTTTTTTTTTAGATTCCATATATATGTGTTAGCATACAGTATTTGTTTTTCTCTTTCTGACTTACTTCACTCTGTATGACAGACTCTAGGTCCATCCACCTCACTACAAATAACTCAAATTCATTTCTTTTTATGGCTGAGTAATATTTCGTTGTATATATGTGCCACATCTTCTTTATCCATTCCTCTGTCGATGGACACTTGGGTTGCTTCCACGTCCTGCTTATTGTAAATACAGCTGCAGTGAACATTGTGGTACATGACTCTTTTTGAATTATGGTTTTCTCAGGGTATATGCCCAGTAGTGGGATTGCTGGGTCATATGGTAGTTCTATTTTTACTTTTTTAAGGAACCTCCATACTGTTCTCCAAAGTGGCTGTACCAATTTACATTCCCACCAACACCCTCTCCAGCATTTATTGTCTGTAGATTTTTTGATGATGGCCATTCTGACTGGTGTGAATGATATCTCATTGTAGTTTTGATTTGCATTTCTCTAATGATCCATGATGTTGAGCATTCTTTCATGTGTTTGTTGGCAATCTGTATATCTTCTTCGGAGAAATGTCTATTTAGGTCCTCTGCCCATTTTTGGACTGGGTTGTTTGTTTTTTGGATATTGAGCTGCATGAGCTGCTTGTAAATTTTGGAGATTAATCCTTTGTCAGTTGCTTCATTTGCAAATATTTTCTCCCATTCTGAGGGTTGTCTTTTCATCTTTTTTATGGTTTCCATTGCTGTGCAAAAGCTTTGAAGTTTCATTAGGTCCCATTTGTTTATTTTTATTTTTATTTTCATTTCTCTAGGAGGTGGGTCAAAAAGGATCTTTCTGTGATGTATGTCAGAGAGTGTTCTGCCTATGTTTTCCTCTAAGAGTTTTATAGTGTCTGGTCTTACATTTAGGTCTTTAATCCATTTTGAGTTTATTTTTGTGTATGGTGTTAAGGAGTGTTCTAATTTCATTGTTTTACATGTACCTGTCCAGTTTTCCCAGCACCACTTATTGAAGAGGCTGTCTTTTCTCCATTGTACATTCTTGCTCACTTTATCAAAGATAAGGTGACCATATGTGTGTGGGTTTACCTCTGGGCTTTCTATCCTGTTCCATTGATCTATATTTCTGTTTCTGTGCCAGTACCATATTGTCTTGATTACTGTAGCTTTGCAGTATAGTCTGAAGTCTGGGAGCCTGATTCCTCCAGCTCTGTTTTTCTTCAAGATTGCTTTGGCTATTTGGGGTCTTTTGTGTTTCCATACAAATTGTGAAAGCTTTTGTTCTAGTTCTGTGAAAAATGCCAGTGGTAGTTTAATAGGGATTGCACTAAATCTGTAGATTGTTTTGGGTAAAATAGTCAGTTTCAAAATGTTGATTCTTCCAATCCAGGAACATGGTATATCTCTCCATCTATTTGTATCATCTTTAATTTCTTTCATCAGTGTCTTATAATTTTCTGCATACAGGTCTTTTGTCTCCTTAGGTAGGTTTATTCCTAGGTATTTTATTCTTTTTGTTGCAATGGTAAATGGGAATATTCTTAATTTCACTTTCGGATTTTTCATCATTAGTGTATAGGAATGCAAGAGATTTCTGTGCATTAATTGTGTATCCTGAAACTTTACCAAATTCATTGATTAGCTCTAGTAGTTTTCTGGTAGCTTCTTTAGCGTTCTCTATGTATAGTATCATGTCATCTGCAAACAATGACAGCTTTACTTCTTCTTTTCTGATTTGGATTCCTTTTATTTCTTTTTCTTCTCTGATTGCTGTAGCTAAAACGTCCAAAACTATGTTGAATAATAGTGGGGAGAGTGGGCAACCTTGTCTTTTTCCTGGTCTTAGTGGAAAATGTTTCAGTTTTTCACCATTAAGGACGATGTTGGCTGTGGGTTTGTCATATATGGCCTTTATTATGTTGAGGTAAGTTCCGTCTATGCCTACTTTCTGGAGTGTTTTTATCATAAATGGGTGTTGAATTTTGTCAAAAGGTTTCTCTGCATCTATTGATATAATCATATGGTTTCTCTCCTTCAAATTGTTAATATGGTGTATCAGATTGATTGATTTGCGTATATGGAGGAATCCTTGCAATCCTGGGATAAACTGCACTTGATCACGGTGTACGATCCTTTTAATGTGTTGTTGGATTCTGTTTGCTAGTATTTTGTTGAGGATTTTTGCATCTATTTTCATCAGTGATATTGGCCTGTAGTTTTCTTTCTTTGTAACAGCTTTGTCTTGTTTTGGTATCAGGGTGATGGTGGCCTCGCAGAATGAGTTTGGGAGTGTTCCTCCCTGTGCTATATACTGGAAGAGTTTGAAAAGGATAGGTGTTAGCTCTTCTCTAAATGTTTGATAGAATTTGCCTGTGAAACCATCTGGTCCTGGGCTTTTGTTTGTTGGAAGATTTTAAGTCACAGTTTCAATTTCATTACTTGTGATTGGTCTGTTCATATTTTCTATTTCATCCTGGCTCAGTCTTGGAAGGTTGTGCATTTCTAAGAATTTGTCCATTTTCTCCAGGTTGTCCATTTTATTGGCATAGAATTGCTTGTAGTAATCTCTCATGATCCTTTGTATTTCTGCAGTGTCAGTTGTTACTTCTCCTTTTTCATTTCTAATTCTATTGATTTGAGTCTTCCCCCTTTTTTTCTTGATGAATTGGGCTAATGGTTTATCAATTTTGTTTATCTTCTGAAAGAACCAGCTTTTAGTTTTATTGATCTTTGCTAGTGTCTCCTTCATTTCTTTTTCACTTATTTCTGATCTGATCTTTATGATTTCTTTCCTTCTGCTAACTTTGGGCGTTTTTTGTTCTTCTTTCTCTAATTGCTTTAGGTGTAAGGTTAGGTTGTTTATTTGAGATGTTTCTTCTTTCTTAAGGTAGGATTGTATTGCAATAAACTTCCCTCTTAGAACTGCTTTTGCTGCATCCCACAGGTTTTCGGTTGTCGTGTTTTCATTGTCATTTTTTTCTAGGCATTTTTTGATTTCCTCTTTGATTTCTTCAGTATTCTCTTAGTTATTAAGTAGTGTATTGTTTAGCCTTCATGTGTTTGTAGTTTTTACAGATTTTTTCCTGTATTTGATATCTAGTCTCATAGCATTGTGGTCTGAAAAGATATTTGATACAATTTCAATTTTCTTAAATTTACTAAGGCTTCATTTGTGACCTAAGATATGATCTATCCTGGGGAATGTTCCATGAGTACTTGAGAAGAAAGTGTATTCTGTAGTTTTTGGATGGAATGTCCTATAAATATCAATTAAGTCCATCTTGTTTAATGTATCATTTAAAGCTTGTGTTTCCTTATTTATTTTCATTTTGGATGATCTGTCCATTGGTGAAAGTGGGGTGTTATAAAGTCTCCTACTATGATTGTGTTACTGTCAATTTCCCCTTTTATGGCTGTTAGTATTTGCCTTACGTATTGAGGTGCTCCTGTTTTGGGTGCATAAATATTTACAACTGTTATATCTTCTTGTTGGATTGATCCCTTGATCATTATGTAGTGTCCTTCTTTTTCTCTTGTAATAGTCTTTGTTTTAAAGTGTAGCTTGTCTGATATGAGAATTGCTACTCCAGCTTTCTTTTGATTTCCATTTGAGTGGAATATCTTTTTCCATCCCCTCACTTTTAGTCTGTATGTGTCCCTAGGTCTGAAGTGGGTCTCTTATATACAGCATATATACGGGTCTTGTTTTTGTATCCATTCAGCTAGTCTATGTCTTTTGGTTGGAGCATTTAATCCATTTACATTTAAGGTAATTATCGATATGTTTGTTCCTATTACCATTTTCTTAATTGTTTTCGGTTTGTTATTGCAGGTCTTTTCCTTCTCTTGTGTTTCCTGCCTACAGAAGTTCCTTTAGCATTTGTTGTAAAGGTGGTTTGGTGGTGCTGAATTCTCAGATTTGCTTGTCTGTAAACGTTTTAATTTCTCCATCAAATCTGAATGAGATCCTTGCTGGGTAGAGTAATCTTATTTGTAGGTTTTTCCCTTTCATCACTTTAAATATGTCCTGCCACTCCCTTCTGGCTTGCAGAGTTTCTGCTGAAATATCAGCTGTTAACTTTATGGGGATTCCATTGTATGTTATTTGCTGTTTTTTCCTTGCTGCTTTTAATATTTTTTCTTTGTATTTAATTTTTGATAGTTTAATATGTGTCTTCATGTGTTTCTCCTTGGATTTATCCTGTATGGGACTCTCTGTGTTTCCTGGACTTGATTAACTATTTCCTTTCCCGTATTATGGACGTTTTCAACTATAATCTCTTCACATATTTTCTCAGTCCCTTTCTCTTTCTCTTCTTCTTTTGGGACCCCTATAATTCAAATGTTGGTGCGTTTAATGTTGTCCCAGAGGTCTCCGAGACTGTCCTAAATTCTTTTTTCTTTATTCTGCTCTGCAGTAGTTATTTCCACTATTTTATCTTCCAGGTCACTTATCTGTTCTTCTGCCTCAGTTATTCTGCTATTGATCCCTTCTAGATAATTTTTAATTTCATTTATTGTGTTGTTCATCGTTTGCTCTTTAGTTCTAGGTACTTGTTAAACGTTTCTTGTATTTTCTCCATTCTATTTCCAAGATTTTGGATCATCCTTAATATCATTATTCTGAATTCTTTTTCAGGTAGACTGCCTATTTCCTCTTCATTTGTTAGGTCTGGTGGGGTTTTACTTTGCTCCTTCATCTGCTGTGTGTTTCTCTGTCTTCTCATTTTGCTTAACCTACTGTGTTTGGGGTCTCCTTTTCACAGGCTGCAGGTTCATAGTTCCCGTTGTTTTTGGTGTCAGACCCCAGTGGCTAAGGTTGGTTCTGTGGGTTGTGTAGGCTTCCTGGTGGAGGGGACTAGTGCCTGTGTTCTGGTGGATGAGGCTGGATCTTGTCTTTCTGGTGGGCAGGTCCATGTCTGTTGGTGTGTTTTGGGGTGTCTGTGACCTTATAATGATTTTAGGCAACCTCTCTGCTAAAGGGTGGGGTTGTGTTCCTGTGTTGCTAGTTGTTTGGCATAGGGTGTCCAGCACTGTAGCTTGCTGGTCGTTGAGTGGAGCTGGGTCTTGGCGTTGAGATGGAGATCTCTGGGAGATTTTCGCTGTTTGATATTACGTGGAGCTGGGAGGTCTCTGGTGGACCAATGTCCTGAACTTGGTTCTCCCAACTCAGAGGCACATGCCTGACCCCTGGCTGGAGTACCAAGAGCCTGTCATCCACATGGCTCAGAATAAAAGGGAGAAAAGAAAAAAAAGAAGGAAAGAAAAAGATAAAATAAAATGAAATAAAATTATTAAAATAAAAAATAATTATTAAAAAAATTTAAAAATTTTTAAAAAAGAAAGAAGAGAGCAATCACACCAAAAAACAAATCCACCAATGTTAACAAGTGCTAAAAACTATACTAAAAACAAACAAACAAACAAACAAAACGGACAGACAGAACCCTAAGGCAAATGGTAAAAGCAAAGCTATACAGGCAAAATCACACACAGAAGCATATACATACACACTCACAAAAAGAGAAAAAGGGAAAAAAATATATATATCTTTGCTCCCAAAGTCCACCTCTTCAGTTTGGGATGACTCGTTGTCTATTCAGGTATTCCACAGATGCAGGGTACATCAAGTTGATTGTGGAGATTTAGTCCGCTGCTCCTGAGGCTGCTGGGAGAAACTTCCCTTTCTCTTCTTTGTTTGCACAGCTCCTGGGGTTTAGCTTTGGATTTGGCCCTGCCTCTGCATGTAGGTCGCCTGAGGGCGTCTGTTCTTCGCTCAGACAGGGCGGGGTTAAAGGAGAAGCTGATTCGGGGGCTCTGGCTCACTCAGGCGGGGTGGGGGGGGATGGAGGGGCACGGATGCAGGGCGAGCCTGTGGCGGCAGAGGCCGGCGTGACGTTGCAACAGCCTGAGGCATGCCATGCATTCTCCCGGGGAAGTCCCTGGATCATGGGACCCTGGCAGTGGCGGGCTGCACAGGCTCCTGGGAGGGGAGGTGTGGATAGTGACCTGTGCTTGCACACAGGCTTCTTGGTGGCTGCAGCAGCAGCCTTAGCATCTCATGCCCGTCCCTGGGGTCCGCACTCATGGCCGTGGCACAGGCCTGTCTCTGGAGCTCCTTTTAATTGGCGCTCTTAATCCCCTCTCCTCGCGCACCAGGAAACAAAGAGGCAAGGAAAAGCCTCTTGCCTCTTCGGGAGCTGCAGACTTTCTCCTGGACTCCCTCCCGGCTAGCTGTGGTGCACTAGCCCCCTTCAGGCTTGTTCATGCCGCCCGTCCTCTCCCTGGGATCCAACCTCCGAAGCCCGAGCTTCAGCTCCCAGCCCCCGCCCACCCCGGCGGGGGAGCAGACAAGCCTCTTGGGCTGGTGAGTGCTGGTCAGTACCGATCCTCTGTGCGGGAATCTCTCCGCTTTGCCCTCTGCGCCCCTGTTGCTGCGCTCTCCTCCATGGCTTCAAAGCTCCACCCCTCCGCCACCCGCAGTCTTCGCCCACGAAGGGGCTTCCTAGTGTGTAGAAACCTTTCCTCCTTCACAGCTCCGTCTCACTGGTGCAGGTCCCATCCCTATTCTTTTGTCTCTGTTTTTTCTTTTGCCCTACCCAGGTACATGGGGAGTTTCTTGCCTTTTGGGAGGTCTGAGGTCTTCTGCCAGTGTTCAGTAGGTGTTCTGTGGGAGTTGTTCCACATGTAGATGTATTTCTGATGTATTTGTGGGGAGGAAGGTGATCTCCATGTCTTACTCTTCTGCCTTCTTGAAGCCTTCCCCTGGGTAAATTACTTTATTCCCAATTTTCAAGTACTAAAAATAACTTTAAAATTGGTTTTGAAACAAAACCAGTATGATATAACATTATAAAATATTTTTGTCACCTAGTAAAGGCCAACCATAAATTAAAAGGTATTTTCTTAAGATTAGATCTTAAATCAGATAAAAGCCCAATTATTTTCAAGGAGTGTGTCTTCATTCAAAATAAGGGAAAACACACTCAAAACTTTAAAAGCAACCACCTCCCCCACATGTACACATAAACTGTGTCAGAGATATATTTGCAGATCATTAGAGGCACTTCTGTAAATTCTATGAAAAGATTTTGTGCCCTATTGTCTTCTTGAAATTTATTCTGGTTGCTTCAGGATTCAAAAATTAAAGCTCTGGAAAGCAAGGAGAGTGGCAAAAGCAGTAGTTGCAATAGGAGCAAAAGCATCAGTAGCCACAGGGATGCCTCAAGCTCTGACAGGAGCAGCAGTGGCCATGCCATCAACATCCCTCTCCTGCAGTCAGACACAGGAGCCCACCACAGTAGCAGCCAAGCCTCAGCAACGTAAAAGCCCATTCTTCAGGGGCGGCAAAGTAGTGGGCAGCTCAGGCTGTAGCTTTGTCCAACAAAGGTAGGGAGGTAGCATTTGAGTAAAAGACCACCGAACAAAACCAAGAGTTAAAAAGGTGGTTTGTCAAATTTACATTCCCACCAACATAAGGGTACAAACTTGTAACGAGTACTAAATAAGTCATAGAGAGCTAATGGAGAGGATAATGAATATAGACAACAATATTGTACTGTTATGATGTAATATAAATACTGCTTCAATGGCAATCATATTACAATATATATGTATCAAAATAACATGATCACACATTAAATTTATAAAATGTAACATGTCAAATGTATTTTAAAAGTAAAAGGTGTTTTGTCAAGGTTAACAGGATGCCAAGTTGCCCTACAGACTTCAAAAGCACTGAAAGCATTTTTTAATATCTAATATTTCTTAACAGAATAAAGACATAATAGGGAATATTACAATCAAAATTTTCTACTTGAACTATTTTTCTTCTTCATTATAGAGCCTAATGTACTGGTTGAGCCTGTGAAAAATGGTCTCACACTAACAGCCCATGATTATGTCATTGGGCTTTTTCATTGTGCAAAAACATGCCAAGTCTATTACCATTACCATTATGATTAAATCTTATCATTATTACAATTGCTTATTAAAAATACCATATTCTTTCCTGTTGTCCTTTATTAAAAACAAAGATCCAACTTTCTTTTTGGATTACTGGAAAAAATCCATGGCTTGTGGAAACTCTGATTCTGAAAAAAAAAATCACATTCCAAAAGGCCAATAGCTAAGGATGCAGGGAGCTCTGCTCAGTCATGAATGTTAGCAGGTAGTTCTGTAATTCAGGTACGAAGGGAAATGTACCTCTTTCCTCACCCTTGAGTTGCCAATATTCCCCAAATCTACTTTTATACTAAGAGCAAATTAACTTTCTTGAGTAACATTAGTTTAGCTAATATAACAGGGTCCTTTACTAGTTTATCACTATGAACTCATGCAACTTGTCTCACATGCTGATAGGATATCTCCAGCATAATTCAGTTGAAAAAGGGGCACCACCAGTTTACGGAAAACACACACTGAGAGACAGAGTGAACATCCTTGTGGTGAGATGGGTGCAGTAGGCTGCCTCAAGTCTTGTGATCTTTAAAAATCTCCCTGGAGACTTGGGGTCAGTATCAGCAAGGACGTCCTGCTTGTTCTCGGGCAGAGGCAGAGGGGGCAGGCGAGTGGCTACTGCCCCAGGCCTGGCCTTGGCCTTGCTGATGCCTCAGCTTGGCTTCCTCAGTTACCCCAAGTTAACAGCTTCAAAGGGATTGACCCCTGCAAACCAAATCTAGGGATGACTGAGGCATAATCTAAAATGCCACTTTCTTTCTCTTTGTCCACCTTCCACTAACCAGTGAAGATACGTGAGGCCTCTAGGGCTACATAACTGGTAAAGACATAGGCCTGGGAGTAGAAGTCAGGGCTTTTGATGCTGTCCAAAATCAAAAGTGCTGAAAGGCCAGCACTGACACCAATGGCATCATAGTGATGATCAGGTTCAATATGCTAAGGACCAGAATTGTAGTCAGAAGGAAACATTAGCTCCCTACAAAACGAAGTGTTGTTTATCTGGCCCTGACTTATGGGAATACATGTTTCCATTGAAGAAACATGTGGAGCATGTTGAAGCATGACAGATTTTGGGGCCACCATTATACTATTTCATGCACAGTACTGAAATGCAATTGTTCTTAGCAAAATTGTCACCACCATTACCATCCCCACCATGGTCACCATCACCATTAACGTCACCATGATTATAGTCTATATGACCTTTAAAACAGATTTCTTTTTTTTATTATTAGTCATCAATTTTATACACATCACTGTATACATGTCAATCCCAATCTCTCAATTCATCACACCCCACCCCCACCCCCCACCACTTGGTATCCATACATTTGTTCTCTACATCTGTGTCTCAATTTCTGCCCTGCAAAGCAGTTCATCTGTACCATTTTTCTAGGTTGCACATACATATGTTAATATATTTGTTTTTCTCTTTCTGACTTACTTCACTCTGTATGACAGTCTCTAGATCCATCCACATCTCAACAAAAGACCCAAGTTCGTTCCCTTTTATGGCTGAGTAACACTCCATTGTATAAATGTACCACATCTTCTTTATCCATTCGTCTGTCGATGGGCATTTAGGTGCTTCCACGTCCTGGCTATTGTAAACAGTGCTGCAATGAACATTGGGGTGCATGTGTCTTTTTGAATTATGGTTTTCTCTGGGTATATGCCCAGTAGTGAGATTGCTGGATCATATGGTAATTCTATTTTTAGTTGTTTAAGGAACCTCCATACTGTTCTCTATAGTGGCTGTATCAATTTACATTCCCACAAACAGTGCAGGAGGGTTCCCCTATCTCCACACCCTCTCCAGCATCTGTTGTTTGTAGATTTTCCTTTTCTTTTTTTTTTTTTACATCTTTATTGGAGTATAATTGCTTCACAATGGTGTGTTAGTTTCTGCTTTATAGCAAAGTGAATCAGTTATACATATACATATGTTCCCATCTCTCTTCCCTCTTGCATCTCCCTCCCTCCCACCCTCCCTATCTCACCCCTCCAGGCAATCACAAAGCACCGAGCTGATCGCCCTGTGCTATGCGGCTGCTTCCCACTAGCTTATCTACCTTACGTTTGGTAGTGTATATATGTCCATGCCTCTCTCGTGCTTTGTCACAGCTTACCCTTCCCCCTCCCCATATCCTCAAGTCCATTCTCTAGAAGGTCTGTGTCTTTATTCCTGTCTTACCCCTAGGTTCTTCATGACATTTTTTTTCTTAAATTCCATATATATGTGTTAGCATACGGTATTTGTCTTTCTCCTTCTGACTTACTTCACTCTGTATGACAGATTCTAGGTCTATCCACCTCATTACAAATAGCTCAATTTCATTTCTTTTTATGGCTGAGTAATATTTCATTGTATATATGTGCCACATCTTCTTTATCCATTCATCCAATGATGGACACTTAGGTTGTTTCCATCTCCAGGCTATTGTAAATAGAGCTGCAATGAACATTTTGGTACATGACTCTTTTTGAATTACGGTTTTCTCAGGGTATATGCCCAGTAGTGGGATTGCTGGGTCATATGGTAATTCTATTTTTAGTTTTTTAAGGAACCTCCATACTGTTCTCCACAGTGGCTGTATCAATTTACATTCTCACCAACAGTGCAAGAGGGTTCCCTTTTCTCCACACCCTCTCCAGCATTTATTGTTTGTAGATTTTTTGATGATGGCCATTCTGACTGGTGTGAGTTGATATCTCATTGTAGTTTTGATTTGCGTTTCTCTAATGATTCATGATGTTGAGCATTCTTTCATGTGTTTGTTGGCAGTCTGTATATCTTCTTTGGAAAAATGTCTATTTAAGTCTTCTGCCCATTTTTGGATTGGGTTACTTGTTTTTTTGTTATTGAGCTGCATGAGCTGCTTATAAATTTTGGAGATTAATCCTTTGTCAATTGCTTCATTTGCAAATATTTTCTCCCATTCTGAGGGTTGTCTTTTGGTCTTGTTTATGGTTTCCTTTGCTGTGCAAAAGCTTTGAAGTTTCATTAGGTCCCATTTGTTTATTTTTGTTTTTATTTCCATTTCTCTAGGAGGTGAGTCAAAAAGGATCTTGCTGTGATTTATGTCATAGAGTGTTCTGCCTATGTTTTCCTCTAAGAGTTTTATAGTGTCTGGCCTTACATTTAGGTCTTTAATCCATTTTGAGTTTATTTTTGTGTATGGTCTTAGGGAGTGATCTAATCTCATACGTTTACATGTACCTGTCCAGTTTTCCCAGCACCACTTATTGAAGAGGCTGTCCTTTCTCCACTGTACATTCCTGCCTCCTTTATCAAAGATAAGGTGACCATATGTACATGGGTTTATCTCTGGGCTTTCTATCCTGTTCCGTTGATCTATCTTTCTGTTTTTGTGCCAGTACCATACTGTCTTGATTACTGTAGCTTTGTAGTATAGTCTGAAGTCAGGGAGCCTGATTCCTCCAGCTCCATTTTTCGTTCTCAAGATTGCTTTGGCTATTCGGGGTCTCTTGTGTTTCCATACAAATTGTGAAATTTTTTGTTCTAATTCTGTGAAAAATGCCAGTGGTAGTTTGATAGGGATTTCACTGAATCTGTAGATTGCTTTGGGTAGTATAGTTATTTTCACAATGTTGATTCTTCCAATCCAAGAACATGGTATATCTTTCCATCTATTTATATCATCTTTAATTTCTTTCATCAGTGTCTTATAATTTTCTGCATACAGGTCTTTTGTCTCCTTAGGTAGGTTTATTCCTAGATATTTTATTCTTTTTGTTGCAATGGTAAATGGGAGTGTTTCCTTAATTTCTCTTTCAAATTTTCATCATTAGTGTATAGGAATGCAAGAGATTCCTGTGCATTAATTTTGTATCCTGCAACTTTATCAGATTCTTTGATTAGCTCTAGTCGTTTTGTATAGGGGCAGGTGGTATATGGAACTCTGTATTTTCTGCTCAATTTTTCTGCAAACATAAAAGTACTCTAAAAATGTTATGTTCATTAAGTATTTTGTATTTTGCTTTTATATTTTAATATAAAATGTTGACTATTTTAGAATAAAAATAACTTTTAGAAGCATAAAAATAATTAAAATTTTTGTTTAACATTGACTTTCATCTACTTTTTAAATATATATATTAAAATTTCATGTGTTCTGAATACAACTTACTACACTTATTTTGAATCTTTAAGATCATTACTCTCAACAGACCAGAAATTATGTGAAAATCTTGATTATAACAGCATGACTTTGCTGAAATAAAGACAAGATAAACAAATTTAATGGAATAATAAAAAACACAGAAAATCCAAACAAATAATTAACATCTTTGTAATAATAAGTGTAATTATCTTAATAGTTCACTGATATTCAGTTATAAAAACTATAGCCTCGGACTTCCCTGGTTGCCAATGCAGGGGACCTGGTCTGGGAAGATCTCACTGCGGAGCAGCTGGGCCTGAGTGCCGCAACTGCTGAGCCTGTGCGCCTAGAGCCTGTGCTCCGCAACAAGAGAAGCCACCGCGATGAGAACCCGGAGCACCGCAACGAAGAGTAGACCCCTCTTGCCGAAACGGGAGAAAGCCACACTCAGCAACAAAGACCCAATGCAGCCAAAATAAATAAATAAATACATTAATTAATTAATTAATTAAAAAAACTCAAAACTATAGCCTTACACACACACACACACACAGAGAGAGAGAGATAAATTTATCTATTTAGTCACTATGAAGTATATTTTTCAAGATAGAGAAGAGTTTGTTGGCTTGGCTATAACTGAAATATTTAGACTTGGAGGAGGGTGAGGTCCAGGATACCTGGTCTAGGGTCCTGGTTAGGAGGGTTCAGGCCTGGCTTCTGGGGTCCGGGTTTCCAGAAGGAAGGTGGCCCAGGGACTAGGCTAGGAGTTGGTATGCCACTCTGGGGCCTTGAAAATGCCACCAACAACTTTACCCCTGCTAAGGGACTTCTCACTGCATTTCTAAGCTGCTTTTCCAGAGCTTCTCCCCTGAGGATCTTCTTCTGCTCGCGTGGGAGGTGGGAGCCCAGTGGAACCAAAGCGGGTTCCAGTAACCCATCTTCTAAAGCCCTGGTGTTGCAGACGCTTGTGCTAGTGAGCGTTTGGTGGTTTATAAATAACTTACAAGTGCTTTCAAAATCTCCTGTGTGCTGTGCGACAGCCCTGTGAAGTATTCAGAACAGGTATTAAGTCCGTTTAGAGACCTTCCATCACCTTTGGCCAAGAGGGCTTAATGGACTTGCCCAAGGTCATATGGCTGACTTGTGATGGAGCTGCAACTACAAGGGCCATCCTTTGATACTTAGTTTTATACTTTGGGCCATTCGGAAAAAGTAGGTTAGGGTCAGATTGCTGAAAATGGCAGATTTAGGACTGTTCGGAAGTAAAACCAGCCACTAGTTCCCCATCCCCCGACCCTCTTCCTTTAACAAAAAGATGTGCCCATCATTAAAGGAAAAAGGAAAAGACCCGTTCATCCGTTTCATAAACTGCAGGAATCGCAATGCCTGAGGGTTGAGGCATGTAGAGTAAATGTGGTGTAAGACGTTCAGCGTGGTAAGGAACAGAAAATCATAGAGTGTGTGTAAAGAGAGTAGCGATTCTCAAATCCAGCCTGCTTCTCCCCCGTATGAATACAGGCCCACTGTGGCCAAAGGTTCCATTTCTTGAGAGAAGCCAGAAATCTGGTTTTTTTTTATAATACGGCATTTCCCAAATTTCTAAAGTGTAGGCCAAATAAATTTGCCTGTGGGACTCCAGTATGCACCTTCTATGAAAGTAGATGATGTGGTTCTATCCCCACCCCTATTCCTTTATCCAGCTTTTAATGAAATGTGGGCAGAAACATTATAAAATGTGCTTAGGCAAAAGACTTTGGGCTTAAAATCTTCCATTTTTCTTCTTCCTGTCTGCTATTTCAAGAGAAGCTATTTCTGTCAACATTAAAACAGTGCTCTGGGTTTGGGCATTTTTGTTGCATAACCCACTTAAGCTAAAATTCTTTGTCCAGAGACCTGATCTTTAAAGCACATTCCAGCTCAGTGGAAGTCAGAGATTATATGTCAGATCATTGATGTAGTGTGACAACTGGGGATTTCCATGTAGAAATAAGTGGACCATTCTCCTTACTGTGGGGATTCACTGTGGAGTCTCATTTTTACAATATTTGAATTGTATTTTTTCAAGCTAAATAACTGAGAAATTTAGTCATTTCATACAATTCAAAACTGCAATCAGCCTAACATACAAACTTGGGGCCTAATACATCTTCACCTCATGACAACACAAGAATAAATGAAGTCTCTCATGATCAGTTTGGGAGCCAATTTACCGCAATTGCTGTGGGTTAAAAAAAAAATCACTTCTGTGTACCCAAATAACCTGACGTGATATGGAAGTTGTTAATCAGTTGAAAGCATAGGCCCCCTCTCAAAAATTATGTGTAACACTAAGTAATGTGTTCTTTAATTTTTCACCAGCACATAATAAAAATGTGAATATTGTTTGATCTCAGAATGTTAACTCTACAATATTCTATGACAAACATGTTACTGATAAGAATGCAAAAACATTGCATTACTAATAACGAGAATGCCAAGCATTTACAAACACTACCAAAAGATGTTGATATTAACTGTCAGACTGTATCCTCCCAGCAACTTCATGAGTTAAAACTTAGTGTCCTTAAACCGATTTGTAGGCAGAAAATGAGATACTAATCAGTGGAAAACTATATCGAGACTTCTAGTCTCAGTTTTGCACTCATTTCACTTTGGCTTCCTGTTGAAAAATAAAATCTCTAGGAAAAAAAAAATTAAACTTCAGGTGTGTGGACTTCCATTTGTGCCCTTGCCCTGGGGCCTGCAAATGTTAGGGGAGGCTCTGGAGATGTCAGGAAGCCTGTGATGTTGGAAACCATCTTTGCACCATAAGGAGAAAATCTACCCGATAACAGAGCCAACTCAGACAAAAGCAGAGCCAAGAAATGGAGAATGAGACTGAGAACTAGTGATATGATTAACGTCTCCAGGTCCTGAAGATCTACCCATGAAAGTTCAGTTCCTTAAGGTAATAAATTCCCACTTTTTTTTGCTCGAGTTTTCTGTCATTCGTATCAAGTGTCATCCTGATTTGGTTCAGGAAAATTCGATACTTTTATATGCAGAGTTAGCAGCAGGAGTGACAAGATAGCAGTAGGTAAGGAGAATGGGAAGGAGCTGAACTGCGGAGGTTTTGAAAAATGGGGCATGAGTGAATTGTGGCAGTAAAAGAAATGTGAATGTCACTCCAGGAATGTAAATGTAAAACATCACTTCTTAGCCTTATACCTAAGAGCACCCTAGTGGCCCACAGATAAACTAAAAACTGGTTCACAAAATTTGTATGAATATGTATATGCTGTTTTCTGGAGAGAGAGTTCATAGCTATTCACAGGTCCTCAAAAACAAAACAAAACAAAACTGTGAGCTCCCATAATAAGAAATACTGCCCTACTAAATGGGGAAGGCTTCTGAAATAGTGGTGAGATGTAAAATCGAAAAGCGTACTTTGGAGAGATTATAAAATCGCTAATTATGGCAGTGACTCTCAGATTATATACCACAACCACCTGCATCACAGTCACTGGGGGCTCTTGTTTCAAATTCACATTCACAGCCCCCATCCAGACTCAGTGAACCAGAATCTCTGGGGGCAGGGCCTAGACACTCCATTTGGAGTATATGATAGGTCAATATTTTGAAATTTTACATGACTTTCCCATTTGATTGATAATTCTGCAGAATTTTATGTGGAAAGCATATTCTTTCAGAATTTTAAACATTGTTTCATTGTCTTTGAGCTTTAGATGTTGCTGTTGAGAAATCTGATGACATTCTGATTCTTGATACTTTGTGATTTTTTTTCTCTCTGGAAGCTCTTAGGATCTATTCTTTGCCCTTTCCTTCTGAAAACTCCTGTCCTTCATTCCTGGAATTTTTCTTGAATTACTTAATTGATGATTTCTTCCCATCTGGACTGCTCTTCCAATTTTCTTTCTTTTTGAAGAGTATTTTTGTGTTACTTTGCTCAAATCTTCTGTGATTTTTCCCTCATTTCTGTGATCTTCTTTCTAATTGCCAAGAACTCTTTCTAGTCCCACCCTGCTTTTTAAAAAATTTCATCCTTTTGTGGCTTCATCTTCTCTTGCCTTTCTGGGGATATTACTGAGAGGTTTTTTTTTTTAATGTTCTCCCTACAATATTTGTTTCCTCCATATTCCTTTTTCTGTTGTTCCTTTTATATTATTCAATTGTCTTGTTTGTTGTCCATGATTAAAAGTAAGAGATAAAAAGTAAAGAGAGCTCTGAGTGGGTGCCTGGTGTTTCTGACTTTAAATTTTGCTACAGGATGATCTGCGGGCATGTTGTCAATATCTTTGGTCAGGCACAAAGTCAGTTATATCCTATTTTAGGTATGGTACCCGAGCAAGTACCAGAGAATTCACCCTCCCCAGAGCATTAAACCTCCAAACTTCAGCCTGGGTGGGAGAGGGGCAGCTGCCCAGAGACATAAGGCTGGAGAAAGGATCTAGAGATTTCACTGCTTCTCAAGCAGCTTTCACCTATTCCCCTTTATTTTCGGACATCCTAACCTCCATCTCCCCTTCACCCCTAATTCCTGAGGCACTTCTTGTAGTTCCGGAACCTTTTGAAGATTCTGGTTTAAACTGCGTTGTTTCTCAAGTTTCCACACTGTTGGGGCCTGGGACACTTACCCCTCATACTTGTGCTTTCAAGCTTCCAAAATGTTGCTGTCATTTCCCTTCCCTTGTGGGTTGAGGTTTTCACTGGAGTTTAAGCATGGGAGGAGGCGAAATTAGAGGCCGTATTCGAACCGCTGTCTTAATTCAACAGGTATCTGTATCTTCAAAATCTTTGGGCCATTCCAACCATGTAGCACAGTCATCCCTTCCAAGGCATCCTACTTCTCCATTGTGAGGACTCCCCCCAGTTTCAGACTCCACAAGGAAGACACAAACAACTATGACACAGAGCCAAAGAGAGGCACATAGATGGTAGGCGATATACACTTGAGTCAACTGTCTGCCAGGCACCGAGGCCCCGGCTCCCTGGGCTCGACGTGCTACGGGCACCGCGGCCTCGGCCTCTGTCCCTCTCTCCCGCAGCCCCAGATCCCCCGGACTTGGCGACAGCCCAGCTCCTCCCCTGCCCAGCCGGGCAGCTCGGCCCGGCCCCTCCCCTCCCGTCCATAAAGCAGGCGCCGCCAGGGAATTCGGGACAGCTCTGCTGATTCGTGAGCCGCTGGCATGGCCTGGCCGCAGCTCCGGAGCCGGCGCCTTATTCCCTCGCTGCACGGGGCCCTGGAGCTGGCTTCTCTGCTGCTGCCGCTGCTCCTGGCGCTGAGCGTCGGGCTCGGGGCCGACTGCCATTGCCAGGCCCCAGCGCTGTGCCGTCCCATCACCCATCGCCCATCGCCCCGACTTCGAGGTCAGTGGCCTCTCTCCCCTGACGCTCCGGGTCTGGTCCTCAAGGCCCTAAGAGAAGTTACTGTAGTATAACCAAGCCCGAGAAAGAGGTGTTGGGGGCGCAAAACCAGCTTTGACCGCTCGCAGAGGGGCCTTTCCGTCCACAGATTTCCTTCAGCCTTAAAGATGAGGAAATTTTGGCTCAGAGAGGTTGAGTAACTCCTCCCAGGTCTCACAGTAAGTATTCCAACCCAGATCTGACTCTAAGTGCAAGTTCCTTGCATTGCCCTGCTGTGCCTCTCCCCAGGCAGTCTGGCCAGATAAGCAAGGAGGCTGGTAAGGAGATACTCCCTAAGTAGCAACACCCATTGGTTTCCAGGAGAATTGAGGATGAGTTTGAAAGAATCTCAGCACTCCCACGGTCCAGTGGAAGACTGAACGTTCTGCTTACTTTGCTTTTCTATACCTGCCACACAAGAAGGGGGATAAAAATAGGTCTCTAAGTAAAAATTCCATCCACCCACCTAAGAATTTATAAGGCCTTGGGCAGCTTTAAGCAAACACTCTTTCGGAGGTAATGTGAAGACCACTTGTCTGCCTAGAGTTTGATGACTGCACCAGGAACTGGACACATCAGGAAGGTGGAAAAGTTCAGTCCAAAAGAGCAATTCTTGTGTAAACATAGCGACAATTGCCAGTTCTTAATCTAGCAGATTACATTTGAGGCAGGGACATTTAAATGTCAGTTAAAAAAAGTAATATAATTGCTTAGAAGAAATAAAAACGGTGGAAGTGTTTATGGAGAACCTGCCTAGTGTGTAAGCCTAACATCTGAAAGACTTTCTGTAGCACCCAATACCTCTTAGTCGGTTAGGCGGCATCTGTGGGCATTTAGAAAACCAATTATGCAAAGAGGCCAAATTTTGTTCATTTGTATGCTGGTGGTTAATGGTCTTTTCTCTCTACTGACCTATATTTTTCAAAGACAAAGACTAGACTGCATTACTTTTTCCCTTATATATTCAATTGGTTCATCAAGCTATTTTTTTAGTATTTCTATTATATCACAAGCTCTCTGTACATTTTTAACATATTCAATCTTAGTTATCAGAATTGAAATAGGGGTAAGGTTTGTGACATAAATATGATTCTAAGAAGTCTAAAAACAATGGGCTGTTCAGTTTCACATTTTGTAATTTTTATTATTTCAGTGGGTAACTGCCTAGTAGAAAAATGGGTTATGCACAGTTAATTCTGAAAAATAAAAAACCAAAAAGGAGACAGAAAATTAGGAAAAGCCTGGTTTAATTTTTATAGCTAGCTCTCCCCACCCTCACCCATCCATTCTCCTCACAGTGGCCCACTGATCATAGATATCACTCTCCCTTTCTCTCTCCCCCTCTCCCTGTGTGTCTGTCTGTCTCTCTCATTTTTTAATGCAAATCTTATGATCCTCTGCTTAAAATACTTTAATGCTTCCCATTCATCTCAGGAGAAAACAGAAACTCCTCAGTGGTCTACAAAGCCCTACTTGATCCTGCCACCACCTACCTCAGTAGTTTCATCAGTTTCACCTGTTTCCACATACTTTCAGGATTTTTGTGCTCCAGCCTCACTGACCTTCTTTTGGCTCCAGAAATTCAGAATTCTCCTGAGGTATTGAGACCTTTGCCCTTTTTTGTTCCCTCTTCTGAGAATGCTCTTTTTTGTGCACTGGTACCCCTCCTCTGTCCCCTGTCTAGGTCATTGCCCAGATTTCAGTCCTCCCCTAAAGAGTGTAGTCCTCAGGGAAGTTTTCCTGCCCTACCAGGGTCGCAGGTCCCCTTTATATGCTGTCATGGCGCCCTGCATTTCCATGTAGCCCTTAACACTATTGCATTAAATAACCAATGGACCTGGTCTATGTCACTAATGCCTAACAATATACCCTGCCTATACCTTACTGGGATTCAATAAATATTTGCTAAATCAATGAATTAACACCTTATTTGGGATAAAGTAAAAATGATCAGTGCTTCTAATATTATCTGTGGAGAAAAAAATACAGGAGAAACATAACATCAACCACCTTAGTATTTAACTTGAGTACTAGTCTAAGAAGTAAGGTTCACCAGAAATCATTCATAGTAAATGCAGTATCTATGAGTCCATCTGCAGCAGCCAGAAACTTGAGTATTTTCAACCTCCTCCCCTTCTCTTACCTTACTCATTCAGTGGGTCAGAGTCCTGTTAATTTTGCCTTCTTAGGATCTTCCAGATTTATTCATTTATCTCATAGTCTCCGCTGCTCCACAACTTTAGTTGAGGTCACCATCATCTCTGGCCTGCATTCTTCCAAAGCTTTCCTATTAGATATTCTGCCTCCAGTTTTGCCTCTTTAAACCATTTTCCACTTCAGCTGAAGGGATTTTTCTAAAATGCATACCTAAAATACGTATATTCTCTTTTTAAAACCCTTTCCCTTGGAATAATTTCTCAAGAGGGCTTCAAGGTCTTTCATGATTTAACCCTGCCTACCACCCTCAGGTTCTTCACTGTTGTCTCCCTCCAAATTTTAGGCGTCAGCAAACCTCCATGCTCTGCCTCCAGGCCTTCACACTTGCCCCTATTTCTTCCTAGCCTACCGTCTCCTACTTTCCAGGCCCCACTAATTTCCTCTGCCACCAGTTAATTGGGACCCCTATGTCTTATTCACTGTTTTACTCTCAGTGCCTGGCATATGATCAATGTTTAATTGTTACTTTGGGTGCATGATGACCCTTAGCTAGCCATAGTCCATGATTTCTTCTTTTAATTTGATAATATTACTAATTATTCATAATGGTTATTTCGAAGATTAATGACTAATGATTTTCTGTGATCTTGATATATTATTTCTTCATTTGGAAAACTTAAATTTGGGGCTTAGTATTCCAAAATTATGAGGTGTTTTAAAGACATTTGGATGTCTTTGGAATGAGTTTGTGAAGTAAATTTTATTAATCTGTCAAAAGCATATATGTACAAAAGATGTATATTTCTTCCATAGGAGATGTATCCATAAGGGATATCATTAATGCTACTTTCAGAGCATCCTGGTTAGCTCAACAAGTTAAGCTGGCCAAAACACAATATATGGATGGAATTAATCTAGACAAGAAGTTGCTCGTTCATCACATGAATATTATGCGTTAACTGCTTTAGTCAAAAAACTGCAGACTCTTTCCAGCGTGAAATTGAGGGATCACAGGTAAAAATTCATTTGGTGTTTTTTGGAAACCCCTTATTTTTCCTACCAAAATGTGTTCATAGGGGGCTTCCCTGGTGGCGCAGTGGTTGAGAGTCCGCCTGCCGATGCAGGGGACGCGGGTTCGTGCTCCGGTCTGGAAGGATCCCACATGCCGTGGAGCGGCTGGGCCCGTGAGCCATGGCCGCTGGGCCTGCGCGTCCGGAGCCTGTGCTCCGCAATGGGAGAGGCCACAGCAGTGAGAGGCCCGCATAACACACACACACAAAAAAAATGTGTTCATGAAGGTATGGCAAATAGAATCTCAGTTTTATTGAGTAGGAAGAGTTTCAGTACATCCTAAAAAATTTTCTGGAACTTTTGAGTTCTTAACTAGAGAAGTTTTATAAAATTTTAAGGTGCCAAATCTGTTCTTTATTCACATCAGGATACAATACTGGAATTGCCCCACCTACCTGCCTTGCAGCAGAGTTAGAAATATTAGATAGGCAATGGGAATCAGGAAGAATTTAGCTGCCCAGGCTCTGCTTTCATCAGTGCAGGACAGAAACAGCTCTTGCCTAAGAGTAGAGGTAGTTCTGGGGAAGTGTCTCACTTGCTCCATAGACTCTGAATTACTTTGTAAAGCACCCAAGGCCCAGTAAGGCTCAAAGCCTAATTCCATAGAGCTTGTCAGTGCTATGACAAAAGGCAGTATTTCCCTACTACCATAATGAGCATGATCAGAGAGAAGATCACAACATAAGGCATCTTGCCAGGCAATGTGTGAGTAACAGAAGGACAGTGTGGCCCCAGATCAGTGATTCTCAAAACTGGTCATACACCAAGATAACCAGGAATCTTAAAAAAATTAAACACACACACGTACACTGGATCCCACTCCCAGAGATTCTTATTCAGAGAAATGCAAACCAAAACTACAATGAGGTATCACCTCACACCAGTCAGAATGGCCATCATTAAAAACTCTACAGGGCTTCCCTGGTGGTGCAGTGGTTGAGAATCTGCCTGCTAATGCAGGGGACACAGGTTCGAGCCCTGGTCTTGGAGGATCCCACACGCCGCGGAGCAACTAGGCCCGTGAGCCACAACTACTGAGCCTGTGCATCTGGAGCCTGTGCTCTGCCACAAGAGAGGCCGTGATAGTGAGAGGCCTGCACACCGCGATGAAGAGTGGCCCCCGCTTGCCACAACCAGAGAAAGCCCTCGTACAGAAACGAAGACCCAACACAGCAAAAATAAATAAATAATTAATAAACTCCTACCCCCAACATCTTCTTTAAAAAAAAAAAAAGTCTACAAATAATAAATGCTGGAGAGGGAGTGGAGAAAAAGGAACCCTCCTACACTGTTGATGGGAATGTAAATTGGTGCAGCCACTATGGAGAACAGTATGGAGATTCCTTAAAAAACTAAAAATAGAGTTGCCATATGATCCTGCAGTCCCACTCCTGGGCATATACCCAGACAAAACTATAATTCGAAAAGACATATTCACCTCAGTGTTCATAGCACCACTATTTACAATAGCCAACACATGGAAGCAACCTAAATGTCTGCTGACAGGTGAATGGATAAAGAAGATGTGGTATATATACACAATGGAATATTACTCAGCCATAAAAAAGAATGAAATAGTGCCATTTGCAGCAACATGGAGGGACCTAGAGATAATCATATTAAATGAAGTCAGACAGAGACAAATATCATATGTTATCACTTATACGTGGAATCTAAAAAGTGATACAAATAAACTTATTTATAAAACAGAAATAGACTCACAGACAAAGAAAACAAACTTATGATTACCAAAGGCGATAGCAGTGGGGGGGAGGTAGGGGGGAGATAAATTAGTAGTTTGGGATTAACATATACACACTACTATATACAAAACAGATAAACAAAAAGGACCTACTGTATAGCACAGGGAACTATATTCAATATCTTGTAATAACCTATAATGGAAAAGAATCTGAAAAAGAATAGGTGTATATATATGTACAACTGAATCACTTTGCTGTACACCTGAAACTAACACAACACTTTAAATTAACTATACGTCAATAAAAAAGTATATTACAGAAATTATAAAGGAACACATTAGGATGTTTCCTTCTTAAAAAAAACTATACAATAATTTGTTAGTGAACACGTAAAAAATGATGTAAATTTTTTTTTTTTTTTAAATGATGTAAATTTTGACATCCAAAACAGAAAATGTCGGGTGGTGGAGTATAAAAATGTAGAGCTTTTGTATGTGTTCTAAGTTGTTAACAGTTTAAAATAGACTGTTGTAACTATAAGATGTTTTAAAAAGTTATTTTTTCAGGTGTACAACATAATGATTCGATATTTGTATATACTGCAAAATGATCACCACAATAAGTCTAGTTAACTTCCATCACCATACATAGTTACAAAATTCTTTTTAATGTAAGCCACATGATAACCAAAAAGCAAAAACCTACATTAGATGTACAAAAGAAAATCAGAAAGGAATCAAGCATGCCACTACAGGGAATCACAAAGAAAGAGAGCAAGAAAAGAAGAAAGGAAAAAAGGAATTAGAAAATAGCCAGAAAACAATTAACAAAATGGCAATATTATGTAGAAACCTATCAGTAATTACTTTAAATGGACTAAATTCTTGAATCAAAAGACACAGAGTGGCTGAATGGATTAAAAAAAACAAGATCCAACTATACGCCGCCTATAAGAGACTCACTTCAGCTTTAAGGACACACATAGACTAAAAATGAAAGGATTGAAAAACTAGTTCCAGGCAAATGGAAACCAAAAGTGAGCAGGGGTAGCTATATTTATATCAGACAAAATAGACTTTAAGCCAAAAATGGTAACAAGAGACAAAGTTCATTATATAATTATAAAAGGGTCAGTTCATCAAGAAGATATAACAATTTCAAATATTTATTGTGGGTGCTCCACATCAGAGCACCCAAATATATTAAATAAACACTAAGGTATCTGAAGGGAGAAACGGACAGCAATATAATATTAGTAGAGGACTTTAATACTCCACTTTCAGCAATGGACAGCTTATTCAGACAGATAATCAATAGGGAAACGTCAATAAGGAAACTGCAGTTAGATACAGTTAGGCTGGTAAAAGGTATAAACTTTGTTGTAAGATGAATAAGGTCTGAGGATTTAGTGCAAAACATGATGACTATAGTTGATTGTACTGTATTGTATAATTTGAAATTTGCTGAGAGTAGAATTTTAGTGTTATCACCAAAATAAATAAGGTGATGGCTATGTTAATTAACTTGATGGGAATACTTTTGCATATATATGCATATCATCATATTGTACACTTAAAATATATTACAATTTTACTTGTCTATTATACCTTAGTAAAGCTGAGAAAAAACTGCTAGGCTAGACAGTGAGTTTTTTGAAGGCAGGAACCAGTTCCTTGATGTCTAACACAATGTTTAAAAATTACTTATTGAATATATGAATGATACCTGCCTTTCAAAATTTTAAATCTAGTTAAGTAGGATATATATAGTATAAACTAATGACTCTAAATCTATCTCAGAATCACCTGGGAGTGCTTGTTAAAAATATGCCCAGAAGTTGATTCTGGCATAGATTCTAGGAACTGTATTTTTACCAAGTGTGATAGGTGATTCTGTTGTAGTTGGTCAACATGAATTTGAGAGTCACTGGAAAAATAATAAATGATGTAACGATCAACATCTCTGTGGCTTTATACAAGTAGGGAAGGTTTGTCAGTGTGGAATTCAGCTTTTCAGATGAGTACAATTTAGATCAAGAATAGCAAATACCTGGTATACAAGCCACCATACTCCTCTCCTCACACATTTTGGTCTCAGAAACTTTTCCCTCATTCTCTAGATTGCTGTTGTTAATAGGGTAGAATTAATGTATGGAAACTTATTTGCTAGTCCTGATTAAGCTATAGTGAAAGAGCAAGGGGGAAGAGACTGAGCAAAGATTTTGCAGTAGGAATGTCTATTTCCATGTTTGAGGGGCAAGTAGAGCAATTTGGGCTACTATGTCAAGTTCATGTTAGTTAAGTTAGTGGGAAGTAGAGTAGTTAAGTTAGTGGGAAGTAGAGTTGCCAAGATGAACCAGATTGTGGAAGATCCAGGATGTGACACTGAAGAGTATGCATTTTATTCTGTATGTAATGGGTAATGTGTATAGAAAGTATCTGGGGAAGATTATTTATGGTAGTACGTAAAAAAGTCTAGAGGAGAAAGAGAGACCTGTAAGGACTAACCCAGTAATACAATAACTTGGAATTTATGGTTTGAACTGGGATGATGGCATAACCCTAACACTCAGCAAGTGTTCAATATTCATTCAATTAATTAATTAATGGAAAGGAATGGGCAGAAAAACTGTGAGAGGCCACCCAAAGGAAAATGTGAGATTAGTTATGGGGTGTGAGGGAAGAAGAGTCACAAAATGGCCCAAAGGTTCTTAAACTGGTGACCAGAAGAAAATGACTAATATAGAGCCCCAGGAAGGAGAAATGAGTTTTTGGGAAAAGAGGATAATTTAGGATTATAGAATTTGTGATCACAGAATTAAAGAGCTAGAAGTGCTCTTGAAGAATTCTTTCTACACCTTCATTGTTACATGTGGGAAAACAGATCAGATATTTAAAATGAAATAACCTAGTTATAAGAGAGCCAAGATAAGAACCAAAGTCTTTTGATTTCTTTTCTAATTTCTTTTCTAATAATGCTGCCTTCTCAAAAATATGAGATTAACCATGACAGGAAACCCAGGTGAAAATATTCTCACTGCTCAGGAGGAAACCCAGGTGAAAATATTCTCACTGCTCAGGAGAGAGGTAAGGACTTACAAAATGGATTTGAAATTTACCTGCTTAGAGGTAATCACTTTCTCTATTACCTTATACTTCCATTTTGTAAGAGGGGACAGTGATAAAATGAAGTCCAATATGTAAAAATTTCACTTTATAACCTATTTTGCTGGAGAGCTTTGGGGAAAGCCTAGACTTACAAAGCAGAGCTTCCTTTAGTGTTAATAATGAAAGAATTACAGAGAGCATTTTGAGAAAGTCCTAAAAAGAGTTATAGTAGAATAAATTAGCCAAAGTGTAAAAATTTAACTAAAATACCTCAATTTTTTGTAATATTAATCAATACATTTATTGAGAGCCTAATTAAGAAGAAAACTTTTAATGAAGCTTTAGAATGTTTGCAGACCTATATTAATAAAATAAAGCTAATATTCAGTTAAGGCAATAAATCTTTTTTTTTTACATTAGGTCTCGGAACTTACTTATTTTATAACTGAAAATTTGACCCTTTGACCAACATCTTAAGGCAATAAATCTTTTTTTTTTTTTTTTTTTTTCCGGTACGCGGGCCTCTCACTGTTGCGGCCTCTCCCGTTGCGAAGCATAGGCTTGGGATGCACAGGCCCAGAGGCCATGGCTCACAGGCCCAGCTGCTCCGCGGCATGTGGGATCTTCCCGGACCGGGGCACGAACCCGCGTCCCCTGCATCGGCAGACGGACTTTTAACCACTGCGCCACCAGGGAATCCCGGCAATAAATCTTTTAAAGAGATTCATCCTTATTGAGGACTGGCTCACTATTCAAAAATGAAAGATAATTTAACACTCAAGTTTTATTTGAATATTTCCATAAAATAAGACCATTTAAGTGATTTGTTCAACATTTTGAGTTGATTAATTTATACTTGTAGCCATAAAACACCACTACTCTTTAACTATAATGTTGGACTAAACTTACCATGTAAAGTAATTGTAAATCAAGGGCTCAAGCTGCCAACACAGTCCAGTAAGCTTGTGCCAAGAGATGACCAATTTAGCTTGCATGATATTTTTAAGAACTTTCGTATTCGAATTCTTTTAGTGTGCTTTTACTCTCTAGTTGCTTATGGGCCCTACCACACCCTACTGTGATTACAACAGTTTCCTTCAGTCAGTCGAGTTGCTAGTCTGTCCTCTGGAGGCATGTGACTTTAAACTCCTCTTCTACACAGTGCCTGCTCCTGGTCATTGTATATGTCCAAATATGCCTGTGTCCAAATATATGTCCATTATCTAAATATATGTCCAAAACATTGTCCAAAATATATGTCTGGGTCAGTCCATGTAGGCAAAAAATATATTTCTTAGAATTGTTCTAGTTCCATACATGTCAAACCTTAAGTCAGACACATAAGTGGTTCTTTTTGAGGGGGGGAGTAATATGAGGCAAGAGAATATATAATCAACAAAACATCTGCCATAATATGCATATTTGATCATGTTACATAAAATGGTTTTCCCACAGGTAACCTTTGATGTATCTTGGTCTCCAAACTGCTTAGGTAGGAGGTGCTATAATTATACTGGAATTGCAGATGCTTGTGACTTTCTCTTTGTGATGTCTTATGGTGAACGAAGTCTGGTCTGGTCACAATGTATTGCAGGAGCCAATTCTCCCTATACTAAGACATTAACTGGTAAGAATTCACAAAACAATTATTTATCAGCGATATTAATTCTATAACCTCAAACATTAAGATATATTTTAGTATTTCTAAGTCATTTGTATACCTTTTCCATTCGTAACGCTTTCTTGAAACATATAAAAACCTCTTAATTTGAGAGCTTTAAAGTTTACAAAAAGTTTTAAAGTTCTGAAGTTTTCAATTACCTCTAAAAAGTCTTGGGAGGTAGGTGTATTATATTAACTCTCTATTATAGATAAGATGAAGGGTGATAAGTTCTCATGATTGCACAGCTATTAAGTATTATATGGTTGGAACTAAAGCAGATGTTCTAACTTCAAGTCAACACTCTTGTCAGAAAGTTACACGAAGAAGATATTTGCTTACTTAGAATTTGATAGAATATTTTTGTTGAAATAACCAATGTTAAATAATTTAATAGCAAAGGTAGCTATAATATGAGTACCTATTATACATGATTGATAGGACTGGCTTTATCTTTTTTGGCATTTACTATTAGTACCCATGCTACATTAAAAATTATATTCCTATTAGAATTAAGAGTACTTCTGGGGCTTCCCTGGTGGCGCAGTGGTTGAGAGCCCACCTGCCGATGCAGGGCACACGGGTTCGTGCCCCGGGTCCAGGAAGATCCCACATACCGCGGAGCGGCTGGGCCCGTGGGCCATGGCCGCTGAGCCTGTGCGTCCGGAGCCTGTGCTCTGCAACGGGAGAGGCCATAACAGTGAGAGGCCCGCGTACCGCAAGAAAAAAAAAAAAGAGTACTTCTGATCTGTCATTCATATGATGTGGCCTTTGCATTATTCTTTCCAAAGTTTGGATTGGTTTATATCCCATCAACCAATTGAATTAAAGATTGCTTGCTATCTTTTGGACTTAAGTGAGATTTTCTGGGATAGTTAGCATAGATTTAAGTGTTGAGTAATAAAAATTATTTTCTTTTTCATATAGAGGTAAAATCATAGAACCTGGCCTCATTTTATCATGTCCTAATTGTCTGGATAGAATAGTCTGATCATAAGCATATACTCTTTAAAATTTGAAAAATAATTTGTGTTATAATACAAAATAATTATTTAACCCAATGTTTGCCAACTGTGTTTATGAAAGAGATGATAATTATGTATATCAATAAAAGGTTCATTATCAAATATGTTTGGGAAATGATGCATACTCCACCCCTCTCTTGGATATTTAATAGTACACAATAACTTTAAAGCCTCTGAAAAACAGCAAATTTACTCAACATTCTAGCTAATCTTGGAACATATCTTGGTGGGAAAACATAATTTGCAGCATGGGCAAGAAAGGGATTGATAGTACCAGGAATTTGTTCATTTTTCTCTTTGTTTCCTATAACTACAGATTATCTGCTACAGAGTAAGATGGGGTCATTCCTTATCCCAAGCTGTAATCCATGCTTATAGGATATTGATAAAATGTGGAACACTTGTGTGTTCTGTAAGTAATTGTGAGACCACACCTGCCAGAAAGTTTAAGACTTATAGAACTTTTTTTAAAGCTTTAGAATCTAGAATATCAAATCCATGCCTTAGCAGTTAATAGACACAATTAGCATGCTTTCCTAAAATGTGTCATTGTTACTAAAATGTGTCATTGTTCCTAAAATTAAATTTTGTGAATTTTTTGCTTCAATTTGTTCTAAATTGTTTTGAATGTTCTCTATTATTCAAAAAGCAATTGTTTAGAAAGTGATACCAAATTTATAGTTCTTAAGAGATGACTTTTATAATATATTCGAGAAACACTATATTAGTATTTTACATAAATGTACCTGTTGTTACAAACTTGGATTCTGAGTGGGTGCATAGCTTGTATGAAGACATTAGTAGACATATGAAGAGAAAAAAATATGCTTTTTCTGTTCCTATTTGATTAGGATATGATGACTACATCAAGATAGGCATTAACCCTAAGAAACTTGTAATGGGTATTCCCTGGTATGGTTATGATTATACCTGCCAAAATCTATCAGCGGTAAGAACAGATCATTTCTTATGTAATTTTTTTCTCTTTCTATTATATTTTTTAGAGTCTGTTTTGTTTCCTCTATATAAACTTCATTTTATTTTTAATTTAGAAATTTCTCTCTATATAGAATATATACACTTTATTGAGAATTTATTTAATATAGTTTGAGACTAAAATATAGACAGTTTATTTTAAATAATTAAATCCCATACAAGTTTCTGAATATTATATTTCTATTTAGTAATGAAATTTAACTTTTATTCCATATAGTCAGGTTATCTATTTATAGTATATATTTTATGTCTAATAAATAATTTTATTATATTTTTGGATTTGCTTAATTGCTTAAGATTTGCTTAATTGATAATCTATAACATGAACATTTTTGCATTTCTAGAATCATGTTTGTACCACTGCAAAATACCCTTGTAAAGATGCTGTATACTGTCAGGTGGCCTATCAAATGATCATGAAGCAAGTAAATAGTTCTACTTCTGGAAGACTGTGGGATAAAATTCAGCAGTCTCCTTATTATCACTATCAAGTAAGACTTTTCACAAGTTATCAATCTTTAGTTTTCATAATTGTGTATTTTCATAATTACATATTTGAAAGTAAGATTTTCTATCAGTTTTCTTATAGGGTACAACATACAGACTGCTGTTTACATGAGTAGACTTGTCTTTGAATCTGTGTAATCAGGAACTTTACTTCCCTTGTGAGCAATTCAAGTTATGCTAATAGTGGAACTGCTCTGCATGGACCACTTGTCATTTTAGATGATATAATAAAAACATGTGTATCACAAACAGGATTTCCTTAAGAGTTGTCAATTATAAATGATGTCTGTGGCTTTTGAAAGAGCTTTGGGCCAAAATGGGTTGCTTGCTCTGAAAACCTCTATTTCAAAGTAGCCCCAAAATTCTGATGAGGCTCTTATATAGGGAGGAATGAGGCTGAGAACAGGAGATGTGTCATCAGGGACTTCACAATGGAAAATGGTATCATTTCAAATTTATTCCACAATTCAAACTATGTGATATTCAACAAAATTAAAAATTAGAGACAGAAAAATATTACAAACAGAAATTTGAAGAAACAGAGTAAATGACTAGCAATTCTGTCAGGTAGTGTTTGATAAATAGGAATTGCCATACCAAAGGGACAAAGAAAAGTTATCTTTTCCATAGTTTACCTTTAGCATAATAAAAACTTTTTCACACCTCAAAAATCTAAGTACAAACCATCTTTAATTTACCTTGAATTATGTTACTACAAAAGGAACCCTAAAATGATATGATGAACGTTAATTCCAGCAACAATTTATATTTCTTTCTAATGGTCTGGTACCCATTTACAAAAGGATGACTGCAAATATACAAATTTAATAAATTATAATTGATATACATGTACATGCCTGTATATCAATTATGTAGAAAGCTTTAGTGTAGAGCTTTTTAAACTTTAGAATCTTAAGTATAAACATTAAACTAGCGTACACTGTGATCCTGTCTTTACCAAACAGTATTTATAGAACTCTGTTCTGGGAACTGTTAATAACACATAGACACCACACACCCACACACACTAGTGGTTACCAGTGGGAAGAGTAGGGGCGATGGGCAAGACAGGGGTGGGGGAGTGGGAGGTACAAACTGTTGGGTATAAGATAGGCTCAAGGATGTATTGTACAACACAGGGAATATAGCCAGTATTTTGTAATAACTGTAAATGGAAAGTAACCTTTAAAATTGTATAATTTTTTTTTCATTTTAAAGATTAAACTTAAAAAGAATATACTAAAAAAACACAAACACACACACAAACACACACAAATACACATGCATGTGCCATGGCCAAATATATTTGGAAAACACTACAAACTGTAAGTCTCTCTTGGAGATTTATAATATATAACATTATATTCAAGGATTTAAGATGTACTACAGTACATAAAGCCACTTAATTGTTTAACATAGAACCCTGTTTCCTAGCACTCTTAGAAACATGCAGGGGAACAGTGTTTCATGGATATCAGTTTGGTAAAGGGTTTGTTTAACCAATTATACATAGTTTGGAAATATGTAATTTAGAATAAATACTTTACCCTATGATGTACTGTTTTTTGTAATTCCTGACTTATTTTTTCTTTAATGCATAAGAAGACACATTCTTTAAGATTTTAGAACTCAGGAAACATTTTGATGAGCCTTGAAAACCATTCATTTAATGGCACTTCAGACAACCATCTATTTATAACCAATTTGTTCTTCTTCATTCATTGTAAAATTCCACAGCAACCCAAATCAAGTTTTTGTTTTCACTGAAGAGAATCATTCTGCTTTCTTATGCTGTCTCAGCAATAGCAGCTTCATCTTGCACTCAATATTCTTGGAGGCATACATTCCTTAACCAGACATCTGTCAAACTTACATATACTCAGTTTTTTATCCTTTGATCCTTCACTATTTGAGGCATTTGAAATTTCTTAACATATCAAAAAGGCTCAAAGTACTAGCTAGAATGATGGCAAAATTCAAAGGTGCATGTCTTTGGGTTTGCCCCGACTCTACAAAAATAAATCTTTCTATATTTAGGTACAGGTTTTGCAAGTTGCCTTTTAATATTGAGTCACAATTGGAACTAGAGCATGTATAGCTTTTTCTAGCTCTAAAGATTTTAAAGAATGGAATATAAGATATAGTATGAGATATGCTTGTATGTAATGAATCTACTATACTTAAATATGCCATAGCTTATTCATTTACCAAGTGACTATTGTCCTTTAAAGCAGTCATATTAGGAGATGATTCTAATTCTCGTGGTGCTACCATAAATAGAAATATTACTGGTATTCATTGAGAACTGTCTTTAAAGAGTTCCCCAGACGTATATAAAAATCAGTAAATTATTTTAAATCACAGATCATTCTATTTTTACTTCCTATCTTTTTCTCTTCCTTTACCCTTTTGCCTAATTCTGCTCCTTTCCTCTTTCTTTTATCCTTTATCCATAGCTTACATACCTTATAAAAGAGACTGTGTTTAGCACTAGATAGAGGCAAGTGATGTTGGGGAGAAGGACTTTACAGGGTGGAAGGTGAGCATAAGACTAGTTTCTAGTTTGTGGTTCTTAGGTGGGTGCCTAAGTCACCCATGGGGTCCAGACCCAACAGGCTCTTAGACTCAATTCTGTAAGACCTAGAAAAGGAGATGTTTTCTTTGTCCACTGCCATTCATCATAAACAAAATCACCTGTTGAGCTCCTAACTAGGCACATTTCCAGGAACTGTAAGGAAATCCAAAAAAGTATATAAGCTGGTTTTAGAGGACAAAAGCAGTGATTCTCCTTAACCTTGGCTACATATCAGAATCACCTAATGGAACATTAAAACATAACATAAAGAAACAAATAAATATATGTTATAGCACTAGCCCTGGAAGATTTTGATTCAATAGGTTTCATGTGGTGTGGGTCCCAAGAATCTGCTTTTAAAAGCCCTCACAAGTGATTCAAATGTGTACAGTACATCTTGGTTGATAATCATCAGATCAGAGCAAGGAAAGAATCTTAGGGCATGAGAAGGACTTTAAATAGGATATACTGGGAGGCTCATTTGTGTAATCTCTATTGTTGTAAAAGTGCCATAAGCAATGATATCTAGAAAGTATTACATATACAACCATGGAAAGTATTATGTATGCCCTAAAATTTTTATTATTTCATTGAACCCTTCTTGAATCATTGGATTTAAGAAACACTTTTCCCTCTTATTGCACTGAATACTTTAAAGTTACATTTTAATTTATTTGTATAGGATCAGGCTGGCCATTTTCATCAAGTGTGGTATGATGACCCTCAGAGCATTTCTCTAAAGGCAGCATATGTACAAAACCGTGGCTTACTCGGCATTGGCATGTGGCATGCAAACTGTCTTGACTACTCTGGAGATGCTATAGACAAACAGCAAACTGAAGAAATGTGGAAAGCTTTAAAACCAAAGCTGTGACAGAGATGAACATCTTTTGTTAAACTATTAAGGTTTAGAAAAATGATCTGTTTAAACAGATCTAGTTTCTTGAAGAGATTAAAAAATATATACCTTTTTTCAGATTGCTACATATTTTAGTTATTAGTGTACTCAAAAACAGATAAAGAATAAAGAATTGCTTCGATTGTTTGAATTTGAAAAATACATACCTATTTATATCTTCAGTGTACAACAACATAAAGGTAAGAAACAAGTCAACCTACCATATCAAATATTCTTCTGTATGATGTTTAATATTATAGTTGGGAACAACTGCTTTCACAATTTTATTATGCTAAAATTTCCTCCATATTAAAATATATGCTTACCAATCAATGCTAATTTCTAAAATATGTATAATTTGAAGTAGAAATTTTTTGCTTAGAAATACATTTTTAAAAATTTAGTCTTTGGGAATCAGTTTGCTCTATATTTTTTATTAATCTAAATTTAAAACCTGCAATTTTGTGTCTTTAGGTTCATTTGATGCAAATCATTTTTCTCCTTCCTGATTCCATATAGCACTCATGTTCTCTGAGTCACCTGAATTAAACTCACTTATGCCTCCGGCGGGGGGGGGTGGGGATAATGAATATAAAGGATCAAAATACTTAGAAAATACAAGAAGATAACTTAGTAGTAATATTTTGAATTAGTAGGTTAGAGCCACCTAATATTTTCCAACTAAATTATTTTTTTGAGGTTATATCTTAAATGTTTATGAAAAACTTGGTGTTGAACCCGATTCTATTCATTAGCATTTACCCTTCCAATTATTAATATTCCTTCATTTATGAACATCTATAATATATTTCTTGGTTAGTTTTGTTTCCATGGTTAAATTTTTTCATTTTCTATATCTGCATTTTACTTTTAATTATCTAAAGACATTGGTTTCTCAACTGTTTTATTCTTTCTAAAAGAGACATTTTGTGCAAAGAAATGTACAGAGGTCTCAGTTTCCTTTCTCAAGACAATTAAGAAGAATATTGTGTAGAACTTATATTAGTTCCTATAAATACTTAGATTAGAAATCTGCATCCTTAAACTCTGGATTTACATAAATCCTGCCTTTCCTGTACATTTTTCCCTCTCCAAATTGGAATAAATGACAATTCAGTCATCTGTTAGGAGAATATTTCATCTCCTACTTGCACAATTATTTACAGCAAAGTAAAACCAACCATTTTCCATAGTACTTGCTGAATTACTGCTGTCTTTGTATTTTTAAAATAAATTTTAAAAATTTAAATTCTTAGTACTAATCTCTACATAGCTGTAGATGCAAGTTAGATTCATACTTATTAAAATATATGATTTTTCATATTACAGTCATTCTAGGTATTACATTTTAAGACTATTAAAAAATGAAAATAATGAAATATAGTACTGTAAAATAATATGTTACACATCTGAAACCTTCAAAAATAGTCAAATAGACACCATTTTGCTTTTTTACGTCTAATATTTCCTGAAACACTGTATAATAAACACATGAAAAAAGAAAAGATGTAAAACTTATAATTTATATGAAAACAAGGAGAACAACGGTTAAACAAATCTGTTCAAGTAAGTTTTTTAACAAATAAAAATTTTAAGTTAACATACCTTATTGAGACTGAAAAGATGTAATAAATTTCTTCTGTGCCAGTTCAGCTTTCAATGTGCATAAATCTGAAACTGCTTGTTTTCTCATCTATAAAAGAACAATTGACTTTCAAAAATGAACTTTCATCTTACCTTTCTAAAATTATATAATCATCATATAAATAAGGGTTTTTATAACGGCTTTCATGTCTTCTCTCATTTGCCTTCAATGCCTTCACTTGCACTGGATTACTATGGTAAATGTGTAGTTCATAAGTCCCTTTGAATATGCATGCTAGATATGCTACCAAATAATTTCATTTATTAGTATATAGGCATGATAAAATTAAACGGTTCTAAAAAACTAGAGTGAGAAAGAATTTTATCTTTTGCTTATTTCAAAATCTGTTCTCATTGTGCAAAGAAAGTAGTAAAAATAAAAACAAAAAACCTCTGCATCCTAAAAAAATTTCCAAAAAACCTTAATTCTCAGCCCTTAGAAACTGAATAAGTACTTAAGAAATATAAGTGTGGCAAGTGCTCTTCTAAGTGTACTATGATACTTTCAAATTTTTAATTGAAGCAGATACTGTTATTTCTCCCCATTTTACAGTTGAGGAAACTGAGATGCCTAGAAGTTAAGTAACTTGCTCAAGGCATAAAACTAGTAAGTGGCACAGCCAGGATTCAAACTTAAACCATCTGGTACCAGAGCTCTTGCTATTCCAAGTATTGTCTGCGGACCAACAGCATAAGCATCACCTGGGAGTTTGTTAGTACTGAAGACTTTCAGGCCTCCCCTCGGACCTACTGAGTCAGATCCTGCTAATTTTAACAGGATCCCCAGGTGACATTACATTGAACTTTGAGAAGCACTGATTGTGCTATATTATCTTGAACATGGTTGCAACAGTCAAGCTAGGTTTTCTGCCCCTTAGTTCTGTATCTTATGGGTAGTTTGGGGTAAATCATTCAGAAATCAATAAAAAATTCTTATAATGTTTACTATGTGACAATTAGGCACTATGGTTAAATGTAGGATTTTTTCCCCCAGTGCATAAGCTGAAAACTTGGATCTCTTTTTTTCCATTTGTGTTTCCTGTTTTTTCACTAATAATTCTAATTTGGGTTCAAAACATTTATATGTAATATTTATAAAATTAAAATATACAAAAATGGTAAGAACTAATTTGTATGCTTTCCAGAAGAAAAGAGCATTGGAGGTATTTTTATTACTCACTTCTACCCATCCAACTATCCTTAAGGGGACAAGTTTCCACATTTGATTTCTCTCCTATTTTTTGACTGCACAGGAGTTTTCATTCACTGAACGAACTATTTTTTTGAGTGCAGACTGTATAAGAATGTTAAATAACTCCTCTTTTTGGTTTAAAATTGTCCTTTGCCTTTTTCCTTTTCTGTAGTTTAAGTTTTAAGCTTCTCAGTGCTGAGCCAGGATTTAGCCTTGAGTATGAGGCTAGCGAAAGTATCTAGAAGTGCGCTGTCCAGTAGAGTATCAACTTGCCACATGTAACTATTTAAATTGAAATTAAAATTAAATCTAAAATTAAATTCCTCAGGCACACAACAATCTACATCCTTATGTGGCTAGGGGCTACCTTATCAGACAGTGCAGGTATGAAACATTTCCACCATCACAGAGAGTTGTATTGGACAGTGCTAATTCTACATAGGGGTCATTATTCTGGGTCATAAAGCTACTTCTGATAAAGAGGTGAATCGAGAGCACTCATATAACATTATATATATATATATGAAAATAACCAGAGAGAATGAGATAATTACCCAAGAGAGGACAAAAAAATAAAATTAAATGGGAGCTCAGAGAGCTCAGTGGTTTGTCAGACTTATTTATAAACAACTCTAACGTAGGAATATTACTTCTTTCAAAATATTTTACGGAGACTCTATACTGATTCACAAGGTTCTTTTACTTTACTTCTTAGTGAAATTTTATTCAATTTTACTTTGGCCTTTTTAGGAAGCTTTTCACAGAATTTCATTATTATTGTATTTTTTTTCATTCATGCTTTCTATTTTTTAATTTTTATTTTTTTTGAATTTTATTAAAAATTTTTTTTATAGAGCACGTTCTTATTAGTTATCCATTTTATACATATTAGTGTATATATGACAATCCCAATCTCCCAATTCATCCCACCAACCCCCACCACCACTTCCCCCTTGATGTCCATACGTTTGTTCTCTACATCTGTGTCTCAATTTCTGCCCTGCAAACCAGTTCATCTGTACCATTTTTCTAGGTTGCACATATATGCGTTCATATATGATATCTGTTTTTCTCTTTCTGACTTACTTCACTCTGTAAGACAGTCTCTAGATCCACCAACGTCTCTACAAATGACCCAGTTTTATTCCTTTTCATGGCTGAGTAATATTCAATTGTATACATGTACCACATCTTCTTTATCCATTCGTCTGTCGATGGGCATTTAGGTTGCTTCCATGTCCTGGCTATTGTAAATAGGGCTGCAATGAACATTGGGGTGCATGTGTCTTTTTGAATTATGGTTTTCTCTGGGTATATGTCCAGCAGTGGGATTGCTGGGTCATATGGTAATTCTATTTTTAGTTTTTTAAGGAACCTCCATACTGTTCTCCATAGTGGCTGTATCAATTTACATTCCCACCAACAGTGCAAGAGGGTTCCCTTTTCTCCACACCCTCTGCAGCATTTGCTGTTTGTAGATTTTCTGAGGATGCCCATTCTAACTGGTGTGAGGTGATACCTCATTGTAGTTTTGATTTGCATTTCTCTAATAATTAGTGATGTTGAGTTGCTTTTCACGTGCTTCTTGGCCATCTGTATGTCTTCTTTGGAGAAATGTCTATTTAGGTCTTCTGCCCATTTTTGGATTGGGTTCTTTGTTTTTTCGATATTGAGCTGCTTGTAAATTTTGGAGATTAATCCTTTGTCAGTTGCTTCATTTCCAAATATTTTCTCCCATTCTGAGGGTTGTCTTTTCGTCTTGTTTATGGTTTCTTGCTGAGCAAAAGCTTTGAAGTTTCATTAGGTCCCATTTGTTTATTTTTGTTTTTATTTCCATTTCCCTAGGAGGTGGGTCAAACAGGATCTTGCTGTGATTTATGTCATAGAGTGTTCTACTTATCTTTTCCTCTAAGAGTTTTATAGTGTCTGGCCTTACATCAAGCTCTTTAATCCATTTTGAGTTTATTTTTGTATATGCTGTTGGGGAGTATTCTAATTTCATTCTTTTACATGTAGCTGTCCAGTTTTCCCACCACCACTTATTGAAGAGGCTGTCTTTTCTCTATTGTATATTCTTGCCTCCTTTGTCAAAAATAAGGTGACCACAGGTGCGTAGGTTTCCCTCTGGGCTTTCTATCCTATTCCATTGATCTATATTTCTGTTTTTGTGGCAGTACCATATTGTCTTGATAACTGTAGCTTCGTAGTATAGTCTGAAGTCAGGGAGTCTGATTCCTCCAGCTCCGTTTTTTATCCCTCAAAAATGCTTTGGCTATTTGGGGTCTTTTGTGTCTCCATACAAATTTTAAGATTTTTTTGTTCTAGTTCTGTAAAAAATGCCATTGGTGATTTGATAGGGATTGCACTGAATCTGTAGATTGCTTTGGGTAGTATAGTCATTTTCACAATATTGATTCTTCCAATCCAAGAACATGGTATATCTCTCCATCTGTTTGTATCATTTTTAATTTCTTTCATTACTGTCTTATAGTTTTCTGCATAAAGGTCTTTTGTCTCCCTGCGTAGGTGTATTCCTAGGTATTTTATTCTTTTCGTTGCAATAGTAAATGGGAGTGTTTCCTTAATTTCTCTTTCAGATTTTTCGTCATTAGTGTAGAGGAATGCAAGAAATTTCTGTGCATTAATTTTGTATGCTGCAGATTTACCAAATTCATTGATCAGCTCTAGTAGTTTTCTGGTGGCATCTTTAGGATTCTCTATGTATAGTATCATGTCATCTGCAAACAGTGACAGTTTTACTTCTTCTCTTCCAGTCTGTATTCCTTTTATTTCTTTTTCTTCTCTGATTGCCGTGGTAGGACTTCCAAAACTATGTTGAATAATAGTGGCCAGACTGGACATCCTTGTCTTGTTCCTGATCTTAGAGGAAATGCACTCAGTTTTTCACCATTGAGGATGATGTTTGCTGTGTGTCTGTCATATATGGCCTTTATTATGTTGAGGAAGGTTCCCTCTGTGCCCACTTTCTGGAGTGTTTATCAAAAATCGGTGCTGAATTTTGTCAAAAGCTTTTTCTGCATCTATTGAGAGGATCATATGTTTTTTCTTCTTCAATTTGTTAATATGGTGTATCACATTGATTGATTTGCGTATATTGAAGAATCCTTGTGTCCCTGGGATAAATCCTACTTGATCATGGTGTATGATCCTTTTAATGTGCTGTTGGATTCTGTTTGCTAGTATTTTGTTGAGGATTTTTGCATCTATATTCATCAGTGATACTGGTCTCTAATTTTCTTTTTTTGTTGTACCTTTGTCTGGTGTTGGTATCAGGGTGAAGGTGGCCTCATAGAATGAGTTCGGGAGTGTTCCTTCCTCTGCAACTTTTTGGAAGAGTTTGAGAAGCATGGGTGTTGGCTCTTCTCCAAATGTTTGATAGAATTCACCTGTGAAGCCATCTGGTCCTGGACTTTTGTTTGTTGGAAGATTTTTAATCACAGTTTCAATTTCATTACTTGTGATTGGTCTGTTCATATTTTCTATTTCTTCCTGGCTCAGTCTTGGAAGGTTATACCTTTCTAGGAATTTGTCCATTTCTTCCAGGTTGTCCATTTTGTTGGCATAGAGTTGCTTGTAGTAGTCTCTTAGGATGCTTTGTATTTCTGCGGTGTCTGTTGTAACTTCTCCTTTTTCATTTCTAGTTTTATTGAATTGAGTCCTCTCCCTCTTTTCCTTGATGAGTCTGGCTAATGGTTTTTCAATTTTCTTTGTCCTCTCAAACAACCAGCTTTTAGTTTTATTGGTCTTTGCCATTGTTTTCTTTGTTTCTATTTCATTTATTTCTGCTCTGATCTTTATGATTTCTTTCCTTGTACTAACTTTGGGTTCTGTTTGTTCTTCTTTCTCTAAGTTCCCTTAGGTGTAAGGTTAGATTGTTTATTTGAGATTTTTCTTGTTTCCTGAGGTAGACTTGTATAGCTATAAACTTCCCTCTTAGAACTGCTTTTGCTTCATCCCATAGGTTTTGGATCATCGTGTTTTCATTATCATTTGTCTCTAGATATTTTTTGATTTCCTCTTTGTTTTCTTCAGTGATGTCTTGGTTATTTAATAATGTATTGTTTAGCCTCCATGTGTTTGTGTTTATTTACAACTTTTTCCCTGTAATTGATTTCTAATCTCATAGTGTTGTGGTCAGAAAAAATGCTTGATATCATTTCAATTTTCTCAAATTTACTGAGGCTTGATTTGTGACTCAAGATATGATCTATCCTGGAGAATGTTCCGTGTGCACTTGAGAAGAAAGTATAATCTGCTGTGTTTGGTTGGAATGTCCTATAAATATCAATTAAATCTATCTGGTCTATTGTGTCATTTAAAGCTTGTGTTTCCTTATTAATTTTCTGTTTGGATGATCTGTCTGTTGGTGTAAGTCAGGTGTTAAAATTCCCCACTATTATTGTGTTACTGTCGATTTCCTCTTTTATAGGTGTTAGCAGTTGCCTTATGTATTGATGTGCTTCTATGTTGGGTGCATACATATTTATAATTGTTATATCTTCTTCTTGGATTGATCCTTTGATCATTATATAGTGTCCTTCTTTGTCTCTTGTAATAGTCTTTATTTTGAAGTCTACTTTGTGTGATATGAGTATTGCTACTCCAGCTTTCTTTTGATTTCCAGTTGCATGGAATATCTTTATCCATCCCCTCACTTTCAGTCTGTATGTGTCCCTAGGTCTGAAGTGGGTCTCTTGTAGACAGCATATATATCGGTCTTGTTTTTGTATCCATTCAGCAAGCCTGTGTCTTTTGGTTGGAGCACTTATTCCATTCACGTTTAAGGTAATTATCGATATGTATGCTCCTATTACCATTTTCTTAATTGTTTTGTGTTTGTTTTTGTAGGTCCTTTTCTTCTCTTGTGTTTCCCACTTAGAGAAGTTCCTTTAGCATTTGTTGTAGAGCTGGTTTGGTGGTGCAGAATTCTCTTAGCTTTTGCTTTCTGTAAAGCTTTTGATTTCTCCATCGAATCTGAATGAGATCCTTGCCGGCTAGAGTAATCTTGGTTGTAGTTTCTTCCCTTTCATCACTTTAAATATGTCATGCCACTCGCTTCTGGCTTGTAGAGTTTCTGCTGAGAAATCAGCTGTTAACCTTATGGGATTCCCTTGTATGTTATTTGTCATTTTTCCCTTGCTGCTTTCAATAATTTTTCTTTGTCTTTAATTTTTGCCAATTTGATTACTATGTATCTCGGCACGTTTCTCCTTGGATTTATCCTGTATGGGACTCTCTGTGCTTTCTGGACTTGGGTGGCTATTTCCTTTCCCATGCTAGGGAAGTTTTCAACTATAATCTCCTCAAATATTTTCTTGGGTCCTTGCTGTCTCTCTTCTCCTTCCGGGACCCCTGTAATGCGAATGTTAATATGTTTAATGTTGTCCCAGAGGTCTCTTAGGCTGTCTTCATTTCTTTTCATTCTTTTTTCTTTATTCTGTTTTATGACAGTGAATTCCACCATTCTATCTTCCAGGTCACTTATCCGTTCTTCTGCCTCAGTTATTCTGCTATTGATTCCTTCTAGTGTATTTTTTATTTCAGTTATTGTATTGTTCATCTCTGTTTGTTTGTTCTTTAATCCTTTTAGGTCTCTGTTAAACATTTCTTGCATCCTCTTGATCTTTGCCTCCATTCTTTTTCTGAGGTCCTGGTCATCTTCACTATCATTATTCTGAATTCTTTTTCTGGAAGGTTGCCTATCTCCACTTTATTTAGTTGTTTTTCTGGAGTTTTATCTTGTTCCTTCATCTGGTACATAGCCCTCTGCCTTTTCACCCTGTCTATCTTTCTGTGAATGTGGTTTTTCTTCCACAGGCTGCCGGACTGTAATTCTTCTTGCTTCTGCTGTCTGCCCTCTGGTGGATGAGGCTATCTACGAGGCTTGTGCAAGTTTCCTGATGGGAGGGACTGGTGCTGGGTAGAGCTGGCTGTTGCTCTGGTGGGCAGAGCTCAGTAAAACTTTAATCTACTTGTCTGTTGATGGGTGGGGCTGGGTTCCTTCCCTGTTGGTTGTATGGCCTGAGGGGACCCAACACTGGAGCTTACCCAGGCTCTGTGGCGGGGTTAATGGCGGTCTCTGGAAGGGCTCACGCCAAGGAGTACTTCCCAGAACTTCTGCTTCCAGTGTCCTTGTCCTCATGGTGAGACACAGCCACCCCTCGCCTCTAGGAGACCCTCCAACACTAGCAGATAGGTCTGGTTCAGTCTCCTATGGGGTCACCGCTCCTTCCCCTGGGTCCCGACGCGCACACCTCTTTGTGTGTGCCCTCCAAGAGTGCAGTTTCTGTTTCCCCCAGTCCTGCTGAAATCCTGCAATGAAATCCCTCTAGCCTTCAAAGTCTGTTTCTCTAGGAATTCCTCCTCCTGTTGCCGGTACCCCAGGTTGGGAAGCCTGACCTGGGGCTCAGAACCTTCACTCCAGTGGGTGGACTTCTGTGGTATAAGTGTTCTCCAGTTTGTGAGTCATGCACCCAGCAGTTATGGGATTTGATTTTATTGTGATTGCGCCCCTCCTACCTTCTCATCGTGGCTTCTCCTTTGTCTCTGGATGTGGGGTATCTTTTTTGGTGAGTTACAGTGTCTTCCTGTCAATGACTGTTCAGCAGTTAGTTGTGATTCTCATGCTCTTGCAAAGGGGAGTGAGAGTACGTCCTTCTACTCCACCATCTTGAACCCATCTTCCATTCATGCTCTTGTTTTTGTTAAGGTAACAATTTTAAGACAGTCAGTCCTTACTACCCTTATGCTACTGACAGCCAAAGTTAAAACACCAAAATATTTTATTTCAAGATAAATGTTATAATCTAATTAGGGGAAATGCAAAATACCTTAATTTCTGTTATTCGTTTCATTTTGTCAGTATCCAATTTTCTAAGTTGGTCAATAGCATGCTGTACTTCAGTGATCTGAATGATAAAGTAATTCTGTATGAGACATATAAAGACATCTTTGTTTAGTATAACATCTATTCATTTTTAATTTTAATTGCCTGCCAATACAAACTACAAAGTGTTATCAAATATCAAAAAAGGAAATAATGAAAATAACCCATTCCATAAAATAAACTTTTTGCTTTGGAGTAAATTACTATTGAACTGTTGATTTCTTATGTTTTAGGGACCACTTTCCTTTCTGTTTTACTACCATTTTCATGTATTATAAAAATAAATATGTATTTGTAAAAGTTACCATTAAATTAGCACCATGAAAACCAACAACTATTACTATAAGAGGAATACATTAGATTAAGATACTTAGCAAGGCTTTAGAAATTGGCATAATGGTTTATCAGTGGAATCATATTAGAATTACTTAAAAATATTTAATAATGAAATAGTGTATTTTATAACAAAATCTGTTTAATGTGAGAAAAGCTATTCTAGAAGACTTTTAGTTACTTTTCTTCAGAAAAGTTTATGAGCTGTAATAGTCAACAAAGAATTTAAGCTGCTTTTGTGAAAAAAACATTATCATATATTGAACTTGAGAAAACAGTAAGATAAAAAGTTTCAATAATGCTTAAAAAAAAGTATCAGCTAATAAGAAGAAACTTCTACTTGAACTTATTTGGATTTTATATTAAATAGATCTAAAATAGTAAACTTTTACTCATAGAAACAGAAGAGGTTGGTGGCTCTGGCAGAAGCAGGAGGTGGGGATTAGGGGAAATGGGTGACGGTGGTCAAATGTATAAATTGTAGATACAAGGTAAGTAAGTTCTAGGGATGTAATATACAGCATGGCAATTATAGTTAACAATGCTGTACTGTATATTTGAAAGTTGCTAAGAGAGTAGATCTTAAAAGTTCTGATCACACACAAAAATAACTATGTGAGGTGATGGATGTTAACTAAACTTATTGTGGTGTCCATTTTACAACATGAACATATGTCTTAACATTATGTTTCTACTTTAAACTAATACAATGATATATGTCAATTATATCTCAATAAAACTGGGAAAAAAGTAAACTTAATATTTCATGTCTAAAGTTAAATCTATACTCAGTCATAATTAACATACTATAAAATCTTTTTTGGATAAGTGGTATCAACAAACAAAAATTAAACTGATAAATGGCCTCTGGAATTTGTTGTTTAATTATATGGTAGAATTACTCAACTAAAAAATAAACTTCATGTCTCTCATCTGTCAAGATTGAAGACTATCTCAAGAAAATGAATTGATCAAAATTTAATATAATTTATAATTTATTTAGAATATCACTACCTATAGATTCTGTGGTTATCAAACTGTGCTTCCCACCCCCAACTGAAAGAAAAGAAATGTATTACTCACTATTACTCCCTTGCCATACTTCATTAGGTATTTCACTCTTACCCATAGAATCTTGACCCTTTCCACTGGTACAGAGGTAGATCCTAGCATTCGCTGGTAACTATGATCAATCCAGGGTAGGCTTGGTTGATCCCCAATCAGGCCAAAGGGAAAGTTTTATATAGTCCATGCGTCTAGAAGAGGTTGTCTCTTGTTTTGGAGGCATATATCCCTACTTGCCATTGGTAACTCTGTTGCTACCCTGAGGAAAAGCAGTCTTAGAATGAAGCCAACACCGAAAATAATAGGGAGGAAATATCAGAAGTACCTAGGCCCTTAAAGACATCATTAAGCGGCTGATTTTATCTCCTCAGCACGCATTACACGAGATCATGAATTTACTTATTGTTTAAGCCAGGTTAAGCCAAGGTTTTGTTACCTGTAGCCCAAAACATCCTAGATATGATCATACTAACAATTACAAAGCATGTATTTTAAATAGAACTTCTCTAACAGAATGTGAACATATTTAGTAGTACCTTAGAGTCTGTGATGGTTGCCAGATTCTTTGGTCTCATCTTGATCACCCTGGCTTCAAGCTGAATGAGCAATTTTTTATAGTAAAGTTCCAAATCTTCTCGAAGTTTTGTTAAAACCTCCTCCAATGATGCTGTAACTTTCTTTGTTTCAAAGTACTTTTTCTTCCAAACATCATAGGCTATTTAAAAAAAAAAAAGCAAAGGCTATAGTTTGTTTAAACTTTTCAACCTGCAAAGGACCCTAGAGTTAATTTAAACCATTCCTCTCTCCTCTCCTTCCTCTCTTATATTCTGAGGAAATTAGAGTTAAGAGTAAAATGTTTATTGGATAATAAAAGGACTTGCTTATAAATATAGTAAAATACTGATAAATCCAGGAACCAAAATCAAGTTCTTCTTTAAGCTTGTAATTTGTTTAGAAAATCTTTCTTCAAAATACTACCTATAGCCAGAAGTGTATACTTTTTTATTTTTATTTTTTTGCGGTACGCGGGACTCTCACTGTTGTGGCCTCTCCCATCGCGGAACACAGGCTCCGGACGCGCAGGCTCAGTGGCCATGGCTCACGGGGCCAGCCGCTCTGCGGCATGTGGGATCTTCCCGGACCGGGGCACAAACCCGTGTCCCCTGCATCGGCAGGTGGACTCTCAACCACTGTGCCACCAGGGAAGCCCAAGAAGTGTATACTTTTTATTTCAATTACTTTTATCTATAATCTGATTTGAATTCACTATTTATATAATTAAAGCTATGAAAGAAAAGGCAAAATATATTTTTTCAGATTTTCCTTATTTTTCAGCCCCAAAATGACTTGTTTTGTGTAATCAGCTGATTCTGATTCATCATTTATCAACATTGTTCCAGGTATATCCCCAAACTTCTGTAGGGCAGAATTTCTTAAACCTGAGACTTCTGGTTTAGAAAATTAGAAATTAAACTCTGCCAGTTTAGGAATCACTTTGACACCAATGAGATTCTAAATATAAACTTAATTGGGACACAAACTGCATGCTAGTATACCAGAATATGCTTATGTTTCTTTTTTTCAGATTATTGAAGAAACAAAAACACCAAATTTTAAAATTCTATATTATAAATTGATTTAATTAAAAATATAAAACTATGGGGCTTCCCTGGTGGCGCAGTGGTTGAGAGTCCGCCTGCCGATGCAGGGGACACAGGTTCGTGCCCCGGTCCGGGAAGATCCCACATGCCATGGAGCGGCTGGGCCCGTGAGCCATGGCCGCTGAGCTTCTGCGTCCAGAGCCTGTGCTCCGCAACGGGAGAGGCCACAACAGTGAGAGGCCCTTGTATCGCAAATATAAATAAATAAATATATATATATATATATATATATATATATATATATATATATATAAAACTATATGGAACTTTTAATTCAAGATTTTAATTATTTTCCTCAGCCCTATATCCAATCCCTCTGCAAGTTTTACTGGTACCACTGCCAAAATACTTCGAGCATCTGGCACATTATCCCTTCTTCAATGCTACATTCCTAGGCAATCCACTATCATCTTTTGAAAGCTGTATTATTTTTCTAACGGTCTCTCTGCTTCCATACTTGCCCCTCTACAGGCTATTCCATACCGCAGTCATCCTGATATTTTTAAGATATTTTAAAAATCACATAAATCCTTAGTTTAAAAATCTTCTTATGTCTTCCCATATTACTTGTATTGATAATAAAATCCAAACTCCTTGAATTGGCCTATCTGTTCCTTGCTGATCTTTTGATTTTCTCCCTCTACATTCCTCCTTATTTATCACACTCCAGTCGTACTGGTCTTAGTTCAGGTCCTTAATTCTGCAAGTTTATTACTATCTCTGTACCTTGATTTTTAGTGTTCCTCCTGTTTGGACTCTTTTTACCCTGTCTCTTCACATGCTTACCATTTTATTAATCAAATCTTAGTGATATCTGCTCAAAGAAGCCTTCCTTGAAAGCCCTAGCTAAACCATCTCTCCTGCCCCACCATTCTTTACTGCACTCTTTTAATTGACTTTTCAGCTCTAATCAGTAGCTGACATTGTCTTACTTACTTATTGTCGGTCTCCTCCCATTAGAGGCAAGCTCCTTAATGGCAGGACTATGTTTGTCTTGTTTACTGCTGTATCCTCAGCATTTAAAACAATGCTGAGAACTGAGGTATATAGTAGGCTCAATAAATATTTGATGGCTGATACATACCTTTTATCTTGAAACATTCCTGTTGAAATAGAAAGTGACCAATGATTCTCATTTTATAAATAGAAGGAGTGCAGCACAAAGAGGAGAAATAACTTGCCTAAGTATAAGATTATTCTAGTATTAGAATCACTGTCCTGTGATTTCTAATCCATTGCTCAATACTGTCTGATAAAATTGTTCTTTTAACAGCACCATAAGGCCAAATCACTGCCACCACTTCTGGGACACACTTTAATATTATGAGGTAGAACATTAAGAAATACCTCCTGACATTGTCTATAACCTCTAGTCAGATCTAGTATTGAAGCAATAATTTTGCTGTAAATTGAGAATCCTAAAGGCAGTTAATTCCATATATACCTTTTACCCTTTTTATCCTCAAATACAACACAAAATGCAGGCCTCTCAAATTATTTAACATTTCTCAAACCATTATCCTATACTTTCTCCACCCTGGCTCATTTTTCCATTTCTACCAGTTCTAACAACATTGTTTCTAATTCTATTGCAAGGAAACTGTCTATTTTTCCTACCTCATTTCTCTCATTTATTCACTCATCCAGTCAGTTTACCAAAGCAGACGCACACACATACCAACAAAATTGAGCACCTAGGGGACACTAAGGGACTCAAAGAAGGCTTCGAGAGTGGTATCTTAGCTGAGATTGAATGACTGGTAGGAAATAACCAGGAACTGGGAAGAAGTGGGTAGAAGGAGAAGATAGGAAAAGAAGATTTAGGTGGCAGAGGGGAAAGAATGCCTGAAGGCCTACAGCCAAGAGAGGCACAGTTCAGATTCTAGTACATCTACCACTTTTCCTGCAAGCCTTTCTTGACCTCTTCCATCTAATTCAGGTGCTCTTCCTCTGTACTCCTATGCATAGAATTTGTAATTCCTTTATCATAGCAGTCAACAGTATGTACCACTACTGCTTAACTTGATCATCATTTCCCCACTGGACCATAAGCATTTTGAAGGCAGGGACAAGATTATGTTGGCCTATTAGTATCACCTCAGCCCCTGGAACAGTGACTAAGTTCAGTAGGCCCTTAATAAATACTTATTTAATAAATGAATGTTGAAATGAATAAACAAATGTCCATTTTAAAAAATAATTGCATTTTAATAAAAGGCATGTTGCATTTATTGTATAGAGTTGAACAATGATTTCATCTTTCCTATAGTGAATTTATATTAGTGTACCACTTAAACTACAACAGTAAAATAGTAAATATTTCATTTTATCATTTATTCCAAAGGCATAAATTCTGTAAAACTTGAGTTTCATTTATAGTGATAAAAGATATGTAATAAACTTTACCATGATATCGCTTTAATTTGCCTTGTTCCAATAGCCTTTCAACTTTTTTTATTAGTTCTTCTTTAATTATTTCCAGATATCTTCTTTCTTCCTTTACTTGTTTCATTTTTTTCGATAATATTCTCTCCTAGAAGATTATAACCCATACTCATCAATGTCCAAAAGCTAAAAGACGGCTCATATTCTAAAATATAGAGTATAAAACTAAAAAATGCTTACAACAGCAAGTATGAATTTTACCCCAAACTCTGGTTTTCTGGCTGCAGTACAGCATGTGCCACGATGGAAAACACTGAGGAGTCATTTCAGTATCTATAGGGGATTTATATATATATAAACAATACAGTATGTCTCTTCTGCATTTATATACATGTATGGAAACTAGGCAAAGCTCATGTAGTTATACATCTTGTTTTAATTCTTTAAGTAAATTTATCTTGGGACCGAAGTTATTGTACTTAAATCTTACATGGAAAAATGTATATTTTAGAGTACATATTTAAAAAGCAGAAATAATATTAGTGACACACATATGCAGTAATCAACATAACAGTCATAGACTTTAAAATACTTTAACTTCTTGTAGTAAAACATATATAATTGACCATTTTAACCATATTTAAATGTACAGTTCAATGGCACTGCATGCATGCATTCATAATGTTCCGCAACAACCACCACCCCTTTATCGCCAAAACTTTATCTTCCCAAACTGAAACTGTGTATGCATTAAACAATTAACTCCTCATTAACATTATTTAACTTTACCTCACAGAATCATCTGTACTTACATCTGTACTTATGGTATCATCATACTTACTCTCAATCTGTAATATATCAGTATATATATATGATATATCAGTTATTCCTGGAGAAAGAGCAGGTTGACAAGGAACTGAAGGAAAATCAATAAGGTCTGGTAAGCTGATGCACTCTTTTTTACCTAGCCGTAAGCAAACATGATAATCAGTAAGATCTGGTAGGGTTACACATTGTTTTTCACCTATTTGTAAACATCTGGTAATGCACAACAGTAATGCATTGTTTTACTTGTATGGTGATGAACTCCCAAATCTGTCTTTATAACTATAGACACTCTCTTGTGCTCTAGCTTCTCCATTCCACTGGACATTACTTGGACATTATACCACAGGAGCTTCAAACTTAAAATTCAAAAAGAAGAAAAAAAAGAATCCATATTCCTTTCTAAACATGATTTCCTTCCAAGATTTCTGATTTCAGTTACTTGTTATGGCAACTTTTAAATGTTTCTAAGATGGCTATTGATTTTTTTTCATTTTGAGCCAATTTTGATCATGTATATTTGCTTAGAAAATTGGAGATCCTAGCACATTTTCAAATTTTAGCATACATTTTATTCTCATAAATTTTATCACCTCTGTATTTGTGTTATATTGCCTTCATCTCACCTAATTTTTGTGTTTCTACTCTTGTTTTGATAAACTACCTCAAGCCTTACCAATGTTAATGTTTCTGCCACTACCACTTTATAGACCTTGAGTTGTTTTCAATTCTGCCAGGCTTTTAACTTCTGTAACTTATTAGCTTCTACTTTTATCTTCATTAATCCCTTACCCCTACTTTGTTTGTTTTATTATTCTTTTTATATTTTATTGCATTGACCTTAACTTACAAGGTCAGTTTCCCACAGGATAATGGCAGCCACTAAAAATCTCTCCACTCATGCTCTCAACTACTATAAAAAGAAAGCAAATACAATCACCCATAATTTATATCTGTAGAATAACTAGGACACAGAATCCTCTAATTTACATATACTTTTTACATGTAAGTGGGGAAATAAACACCCTAGACCAGCAGAGTGTGCTTAGGAGCTCACACCTGAGCAGAGTCTGATGGGAACTATGCATTAAAGAGCACAATACACAGATAACACAGTAAACATCAACCACAATTTAGTCTTAAAGGAGAAGGTCCTGCATGTGGTGGAAGAATAGTGAGTAAGGGTACCAAATGGTAAATCAAAGCTCTTTCTATGAGGAATCTAAAAGAAAGGGGCTTTTAAAATGTAGGTGGCCAGAGGTGGTAATTATGGGAAAACACAGCTACTGGGTGAGAGGAAAATTCTTTGGAAGCAAGAGATGTTCGTCAGGGCTAGGTGGTAAGAGAAAAGAAGGTGGTCAAGTTAAGAGTTCTGCTGAATTAAATTAGCAGGAAAGAATACAAAGAAAAAAGACCACTTCCCTTAAGGCCCCATTTATTTAAAAATACATAAATAAATAAATGCATTTCACTAAAACAACAGGAGAGAGCTTTCCTAATCTATTGATACAAGCTAAAATAAACCACCAGAACACCTGTTTCTCTATAAGAACACCTGTTACTGATTCAGAAAAATCCAACACAAATAAACATAGACAAAATCTACAACATAATATAGCATCCATACAAAGTTACTTTTTGAAAACTCTCAAAACTGAGAACTAAAACAAAACAAAACCAGCAGCCAGGAAGCAGAGAAAAAATTAACAATATTCCCAACATAGATTAAATTAAATTAAATCAAATCATTTTAGGTATTAATGAACACCACAAATCACATATTTAGAAACTCAGAATAAAAATGGAAAAATAACAGGAAGATGTAAAATGGAAATTGACCAAACTGAAGAAAGAAATTAAAGAAAAAACAAAACTGTCTCAGAAATGAATAACAGGTATCCAAAAAGGAACAGATATGACCAAAAATACAGTAAGCATAATAGAGAACAGAAATAAAAGGAATAAAGAAAATTAAACATAAAGAAAATAGTAAACTAGATCATAGAGAAAGTAGTAGAGATAAAAGGTAAAGAAGAACTAGGAGAAGACCAATTGAGGTCTCTGAAAAAAAAACAAAAAAAAACCATGGAATGGATCTGCTATTTATATTGTTTTCTAGAGTTATAATTTCTTGAAATAAAAGAAGTCCTGATTTTCATACTGAAAGGGCCCACTGGGTACCCATAAAAACCAGACCTAGAACTCTCAACTGAAATATAGCCTGATAAAACTACTACACATTAAAGGGATCCTCTGGCCTTCCAGACAAAAATAACCAAGCCAATTTACAAAGAAAAGAAAATCAGTTTGGCATCATATTTCTTAACAGTAACATATAAAACATCAGTAGAGCAACATTTTAATAAACTCAAGGAAAAATTATGTAAGCCAAGGATGTTACAGCCAATCAAGCTGTCCTTCAAGTACCAAGGCTCTAAAGCAGGGATGAGCAAACTTCTTCTGTAAAAGGCCTCAGAGTAAATAATTTAGGTTTTGTGGGCCACATATGGTATTTGTCATAATTCTTATTTTTTTCAACTTTTTAAAAATGTAAAAAACATTTTTAGGTCCCATGCTTCACAAAACAAGCTGTGGGCCTTGTCTGCCTATTCCTGCTCTAGACAAAATTTTAAATACGTAAGAAGTAAGGGAATATCGTACCTGGGAGCTTTTTTTTTAGTAAGTAGAGCTTTACCCAATGAAGAAATGATTGAAAAATCTTGTGTAAAAGAACTGGCAGTAAGTGTTGAACATATTTAATTATAGATCTAAGACTAAAACAAAGGTGAGGAGGATAAGACAAGAAGCACAGCCCATAAATGTTCCGCTCTTTTACAAAGTAGAAATAACACAACTAAAACTACATGAGAGGAGAAAGGAGGGGGAAAGATGACTTTTTAATTGCCTTGAATTTAAAGATAGGAGTCAGAGGATAATTTTAGAGGTAACAAATCAAAATCAGAAGCATAAATTTTAAAAAAAGGAAAAAGGAGGGTTAGGAATACTAGCACAAATTTGTATCAGTATAAAGGTGAACACTAGAATGAGATTCAGGTTTCCTAAATACCAGGAGTAGGGGGGAGTGCAAATAAACCACATAGTAACACATAGTAACTATAACATAAAGTAAAATGAGAAATCTGAGGTCAAATATATCAGTCCTATCAAAAACATAAATGGACATAACTCATCTACTAAATGAAAATGACTTTCAGACTGGCTTACAAAGGGAAACCCAACTCTAGCGTGTCTGTTAAAGACATACCTAAAACAAAGCAATTCAGAAAAGTTGGGGAAAAAAGTAGGGGAGGAATATAGGGGTATACCAAATAAATGTAAACAAAAAGAAAGGAGAGGTTAGTATCTTGATATGCAGTAAGGGAGAATTCAGGTCAAAAAAGCATTTAATGAGTCAAAGAAGGGCACTTCATAATGCAAAAGTGATAATATTACTATTTGCATGAGAACAACTTTGTGCCAAATAATACATAGAAATCTAAATAAATCAAAAACCACAGGAGATGTAAGGATAAACAGTAAAATACTAATAACAGAAGATTCTAATATATCTATTCTCAGTCCAAGACACAGAAAGAAAAATGTAGGAAAAAAAAAAGGATATGGAACACTTAAACAACATATTAAACAATGTAGATTATAGACAAGGCACAGAGTAGGGGAAGATATTTGCAATGCACATAAGCATCAAAGGACTACCCTCCAAAGTATATTAAAAACTCCTACTAATCAGAAATATATGGCAGACAACACAATAGAAATACTTGAAAAGGTAGTTCTCCAAAAAAGTTATCAAAATGGAGTCTATAAAATATAAAAATATGATCAACTGTATGGGTAATCTGGGAAATGAAAATTCAAACCACAGTGAAATAGCATTAAGCACCCACCAGCTGGAAAAATTTTAAAGTGTGAAGACAGGATATTTTATTAATATCTAGCAACAATAAAACAATTATTTGCTGAATATGGCATGCCTCTGCTCCAAAACTCAAAGGCTCTGAGCTGTGATTCTCCTCTCAGGGCTTGTCTCAGACTCCATTCAGCATTCCAACCAACATATCATATATAACCAACAACCAACATACATATGTATTCTGACATATCAAGCATCACTGGACCAGAGGGATATTAGCACACAACTGGCAGCACTGCTTGCTGTGCCTCTTGGATCACCTTGTGAGCCTTCTCTTGCTCTGGGCCCACTCAAAGTTGGCAGTCTTTTAGATTACTTGATTAAAAAAAAAAAAAAAGATTGGAGCCATGCATCCGAATGCAGTAAATCTCCAAATTCCAAACAGGTCCATCAAGTGACTCATTCTTCATGGTAGCTGGGGCAAGATAAAAAACCTGGTTTTTACTTTAAAGGGCATACATCAACATGTCCCAGATCATGAAACTCCCAGAAATTTCACTGAATTGGCAGGCTCCTGAATTTTGAGGTTTATCTCCCCTTCTCTAACATTTAAGGTTAGAAAATTTAAGACATTTTAATCTGCAGTTCCATTTCAATTTCAGTATAAATATTATGGTGCAATACCACATCTAAAAAAATGCAGCACTATTTACAATAGCCAGGTCATGGAAGCAACCTAAATGCCCATCAACAGAGGAATGGATGAAGAAGATGTGGTACATGTATACAATGGAATATTACTCAGCCATAAAAAGGAATGAAAATTGGGTCATTTGTAGAGATGTGGATGGAGCTAGAGACTGTCATACAGAGTGAAGTAAGTCAGAAAGAGAAAAACAAATATCGTATATTAATGCATATATGTGGAATCTAGAAAAATGGTACAGATGAACTGGTTTGTAAGGCAGAAATAGAGACACAGATGTAGAGAACAAATGTACGGACACAAAGGGGGGAAAGCGGCAGGGGGTGGTGGTGGTGGTGGGATGAATTGGGAGATTGGGATTGACATATATACACTAATATGTATAAAATAGCTAACTAATAAGAACCTGCTGTATAAAAAAATAAATAAATAATTTTTTTAATTTAAAAATCATACCTGATTGTCCTCTCTTCTAATGATATTAGTTCTATCATCTTCATTTTTCCAAAGAAACTGACTTAAAGGGGAATGACAGATTTGTAAGTCATATTAAAAAATGATTCCATGAATATTAACTTTTCATGTTTTTTATTTAATATTCTATAAACACAAATATAACATTAAAAATTTTTAAAGTCTGCTTGAAACCATTATATTATCTTTCAAACTCATTAATTATCAACATAAACTACATTTAGCATGAGTTATAAAATAATATTTCATTATATTATAGCTAAATTCAAATCATAGTCCAATGTCTATAGCCAGGTAAAATAACTGGAAATTTTGTAAACATACTTTGCTTATAGTTCTTTTGTGAATAATTGTTTATAAAATTCCTTATCTTAATTTCAGAAGACTATATGCAAAACTGTTGTCTAAGTACTATAATTTTGAATGAAATGATACCAATGTGAAACTCAAACATGATTAGTTTACTCAAAACCAGGAATATAAAAGAGGCAGAAAAATTAATTCTAAGAAAGGCAAATGAAGATCGAAATTTTTCTGTCATTAGATTGCCCCGATGACAAAAGGATTACAACAGAATAAATTTAAGCAATAAATTATCCCTCATTATGTTGGAAGGGAATATTAGTATCTAACAGTAAACATCAGAATCAAGGTAATTTTAATTAAAAATGTCACTAACTTCACTCATATCTTTGTTCTAATTAGAAGTCTTTATAACAGTACCCTGGATATCTCACTCTTTTTCTTATAGTCTAGATTATGACATGTAGAATCACCATCCGTATTAATTACCTTTTTTTGCCGCTAAAATAATCATTATCGGAATCTTCCTGTGATCCTGGCAATTCAGAATTTCCAATTTGATTATTTCCAGTCTGATTTTCATTTGGAGTGGCTTTTCCCCCAGCTGATGATGATGCCCATCCATAGCAAAGAAAGTTCATAATATTAAGAAAATAAAATAAAATTTTGGTTTTTTATGTACATACTATATACTCTTGTCCCATGTTTCAGAATCTCTATGAACTTTACTCTCCCAAACTGAATTTCATGAAACTTTAGTTTATGCAAAAGGAGAATTCTTTGGTAAATTCAGTTTGGGAAAAATTGGATTAAGCAATCCTAACAGAACACAAATCCCCCCCACACACACACACCCCTATGGCAGGATTTCTCTGTTTTTATGTACAGTATGAACCTGCAAGAGGGGGTAAGTTGGGTTTTATTCAAACTTTGTTGTCTTCATAAAGCTTTTGCCAAAAGCATCTTTTAAAAGGGTATTCTGAGGATCCTTCTCTGGAAAGTGCTGGGTATAAATACAGAGCATATAATGCCATTTGTTATTTCACATACATTTTCATTTATAAAATCTCCCTTCATTTTAACAGAATTTCTCCATATAAGAAAACCACACAATGTCTTTAAAACATTAGCACTAATGTTCCACATGATCCACATGAACAAGAGATCCGTGAACCTGGTAGTGTTAATACAGATTTTTTTCCCTTGGGGAAATCAATTTTTTTTAATTTAGAAAAAATTGGAGTCATATTAGTGTGTGAAAAGTCATTTTACAAGAGTTGCCACAGTATTTTGCAACCAGAAGCCCATATTGGTTTAGTTTTAGTCAGGTTGCTACCACTTATTTCCTATCTGGCACTGGACTTAGTCATTTAAAGACAACAAATAGGGATTTTCTAAAAAGATATATTCAAGGCAAAGGAACAAAAAATGGATATATCAGCTGTTTAAAACTGATAGTAAAATACCACTCCCCCCACCTGCCCCCCAAAACAAACAACAATGGAAAACTCAGTAGATTCTGAGTGACATTTTGATAGGAATATATGACATGTATCTCTTATTCCTAATAACAGTTTAGAGAATAATGTAATGCACCATTCAATACCTATGCAACTTAATAAGAAAGCAGGTCTATTTACTTTTGAAAACATATAGTGTTTTGAGAGCTAGAGTAGATGTACATATAAAATGTTATAGATTCACAGAAAAAGGAGTGTGTTATTTGGGGGGAGAATTCATTTAATTCATAAATGTTTAGTATATTTGCTTTTCCATCACAATTTATTTGCTGTATGCAGTAAGGTAAAAAAATTCAACTGACTTTTTTTCAATCGATTCTTAGAGTGTAGTTCCAGCTTTATTTATATGTTTATAAGTTTAATTTTGATTTCTTTAATTACCTACCACTTTTTAAGAACTGAATTATCAGTAAATTGGTGGGTGTAACCATATAAAAAATTTTAAAGTCTTTGAAATACAAATGTCTCCCAACATTAAAGTTGTTTTGCTTTGGTTTGATACTGTTTTCCTGGCTAAGATATTTCTGAACTATAATAATAATATCAAGATTTTATGAAACAATAACTTCTTTTCTCCTTTAGCCTTAACTTTATCTGAAACTATTATAAAAGGTGGTAGACTTTACGTAAGTGCTGTAAGTATTTTGACTTTATTTGATTTTTAAATTTTATTTATTTTTTTTTGCAGGCTCTAGAGCACAGGGTCAGTAGTTGTGGCACATGGGCTTAGTTGCTCTGCGGCATGTGGGATCTTCCCAGAACAGGGCTTGAACCCATGTCCCCTGCATTGGCAGGCAGATTCTTAACCACTGCACCACCAGGGAAGCCCTGATTTTATTTTTATTTTCGAACAGTACTTAAATTGTCTTTTTTACCTCCCAACTGGTGAAACTAGTTTTTAAAATCCCCATATTGAATTGTAGCTTTCCTTTTATACTGCCTATATTCGTAAGGCTAGATTTGCCCAGAATTTGCCCAGACCTGACTGTTAAAATGTACTATAACAACCTCTTTGTCTTTCCCATTCCAGTTGAAATCACCTTCTTCCTGATTCTTGTTAAGAAGCTTTTTCAAAGTGTTTTCTAAACAACTGGGATCTGCTCCAGGTTCTTCCTTTGACAAAGTTACACTAAGTGGTCTGTGTATTATTCTGTCAGCCTCAGCAACACCATTATTAGTCTGGTGCACATCTAAAGAAACTGCTGATGATGCTGAATAAATATTTCCTAAATGATCCATTATAGGAAGCAAATATAACTCTGACTGAAGAGCCTAAAACATACAGGAAATTTTAAAAAATTAGCTTACACTTTAAAAAATAAGTTAAAAAATTAGTATAAGTTTAAAATGTCACATTACATACATATGGAGGAGCAAATGATTTGAGTTTCAGTTCTGATTCTTGCTTTGCCTTCACCTGGAAATAAATGAGGAAATAAAGCTTCTGTAATTACTTTTTCAATTACTTTTACCCTCACTTTTTTGCAGACGGCGTATTTCTGTGACATAAAAATCAAATCAAAAAGCTAGTAACTAAGGCTATGTTCTAGAAAACGTAGAATATAATCCTATTTCTATTCACTGTACTAAACATAATAGAAATTCTATGTCATTTAATAATAATTATGGCTATCACTTGTGTGGACTTACTATGTGCCAGGCATTATTCTAAATGCTTTACATATAAAGCTCAGTTAATCCTCACAATTCATGTGATAGGCACACATATTGTCTGTAGTTCACCGACAAGAATGAGGCAAAGAGAGGTTAAGCATCTTGCCCAAGATTTTATAAATAGGAAGTTTTCAAATTGGGATTCAAAACCAGGTAATCTGGTTCTAGAATCCAACTTTGTAAACTTTATTTCCTAAATATTCAGCCCATAGAGTTAATTTGTTATTCATTCATTCTTTCAACAAATATTGAGGTATACTATGTGTCAGGTAGTGTTCTACATGGTGGGGATACAACTGTAAACAATGCAAAGTCCCTGCTCTCACATAGCTTATATTCTACTTGGGAGAGCAGATGTTAAATAAATGTGATTTAAGATAGTGATATGTGATTTATGAAAATAAAACAGAGTGATTTAATAGAGAGGAATTCAGAGAAAGAATATCTGAAAACTAGGTGGTCAGAGAAGGCCATTTTTGAAAGATAATAACTGAGCTGAGAACTGAATTATGAAAACAAGAAGCAAGCTATTTGAAAATCGGGGGAAGTGATTTCCAGGCAAGTACAAAGATGATAAAATAGAAATGAGTTTGCTGTATGTGAGGACCAAAGGAAAATTTTTGTGGCTAAAGTGTAGAACCAAGGAGAAAATAGTAGTAGATCAAATCTGAGAGGCAGCCTTTTCCTGAGACTCTCCTTATCTCTTGCCTAACCACTGCAAAAGTCTCCTGGTTACAATTCCTGTCTCTAGTTTCTTAAGGCTCTCATCATATCATCTTTTGCTCAAAAACTCCAAAGCTTCAGAAAAAAAAAAAAATTCAAATTCATTAATCTGGCATTCAAGACCTTCAATAAACAACTTTTACAAATTGTTGTCTACTATTCCCTTTCACACAGTCAATGCTCTAGTAAAAACCGAACCACTCACTTTTCCCTAGAGTTGCCTCCTTTGCCACTTCTGTGCTCATTCTATTTTCTCTGCTCAGAAAGCTTCTCCCACCCAACATCTTTGCAAGATCAAATATTTTTCTGTCAAAATCTAAACTGATGATCACTTTTTCCTTAAAGTTCTCCATCTCCCCTCTTGTCCTGCTGGAAGCAGTCTCCTTTTCTTCTAAATATACAGAATATGCTATTTTAATTATTTATGTATTTTATCTTCACCACTACACTGAATATTCTTTAAGAGCAGGATCCATAGTCAATTCTTTTTTCTCATTTTGTATACAGAAAAACATCAATAAATATTTGTTGAAAATATTATAATAAAATATTGATATTAGAAGCATTTTAGAAGTTGGCTTAAATTGTCATTAGGTCCCTTCCAATCTAGAATTCTGTGATTGGTATTTTGCAATTTTACTTATCATGAAAAAGAACAAAAAGTTATGAGGGTTGTTCCTTTCCTTCCCTGATTAAGGAAAACTAACTTAATGATCAGTAAATTAATATTCTGCTATACTAAACAGAACTCTAATGACAAAAACTTTAAATCTACCTACTGAGCCCAAGAATTCCACATAGCAAATTCCTTTATAGTTTTACTTTGGGGGAAAATTTTTTTTCCCATTATCATTCATTATTTAATTTTTTCAATAAACATTTAAATGCCTCTAAGTGCTAAACACCTTGTTAGGCACTGGTTGTAAATACAGTAGTGAATAACATAAAGTCCCTGCTCACAGGGAGCTACAGTCTAATGGCAGTTATGTTAAACAAATAATCGCATAAGCAAATACATAATAATGATACGTTAACTAGCATAGAATAGAAATATACTGCATTTTAAAGGGTTTAAATATGGAAAAATCTTGATTAAAGAAATAAACCTTATATAAATACGAGAAACCAGAAGTGAGCATATATGTGTATATATACACGTGTGTGTGTGTGTGTGTGTGTGTGTGTGTATTCTGTTTCTATTTTTAAACAGTTCAGTGAAAAAGTAATTGTAGATATACTGGTTTAATCGCTATTCACAGCTCTTCAACAGGTTTCTAATTTCAGATAATTTCTCTCTTAATTCTCTTTGGGTATAGCCATAGTAATACACAGGTTATACTCTGTTTTCTAGGTGGCAGTACTATGGCTAAGTGACATCTGTTCCTATAGTACTTTTTAACTGTTATATAGCACTACCTATTGATAGTATTCATTAAGTCAGGGACTGGATCCATCACATGAATAAGATATTTTTCACTTAGAATTTTTGAATTTCCAGAAAGCATTTTTCTCTGCAGAAAAAAAAAAGATTGCTTTTTCAGGCACATTGTAACATGACTACAAAATACTTGCCTTATAAATCCAGCTAAAGTTAATTTGTTAACAACTTCTATTGCAATGGTATTTAACTGATAGTTCCAAGATCCTTCAGGGACATAAAAAACATGAAGTTCCACCAAGTGAATAAATTGAGAATAAAATCAGTTAAAATTATTTTTAAAGTGAAAAAAATCAACTGATGTCCTCTAGAATTTTAATTTTAATAAACATAATTGAAATAAACATGGAATACATGTATCCTCTGAACAAACACAAAAAAACAAAATGAAGAGCCAAAAATTTGTTAGGTTGGCTACTTGGCACTTGGAGCACATTTTCCCTTGGAAACAATGTCATAGCTGTGGTCCTAGAGTTCCTTAACATACCGACATACAATGCTTGTTTTGTGGCTTGCAGTAAGGATACCAGATTGCCAAGATCAGTTTTCTTATTACCAACCTTTCCGCCTTCCCTGACCTCTACCTACACAGTTGCATTGGTGTTATCTTGTGGAATCCTTATCCTTTACATATTGTCTCCCTAACACAGCTGTGATGAGTGCTAGTTCTTGGCACCTGCTAAAGTGTGAATACTAGGGCTTGGGGAATATTTTTGTTTCTCAGGATTCAAGGAAGAACCTATTCCTGACCAGTGATGGGGAAAGGAATGGTTGTTTTCACATAGGGCATGTCTGTGCTTATATGCACTATCTTTTTTCCTATTAGTGTTTTATGACCTCAATTAGAATTCATCTATTGAGAAGAATATTTAGATTACTACAACAGAACAATTACAGCAAATAAAGGCTTATTTTTTAGTCTAATGAAAGTTTGCTATTCATGTATATTAAAAGTCAAAGCATTGAAATGATTATACTCTAAGATATTAAGTGAGAAACATTTTTTAAATTTTAAGTAAATATGATCTTATATTAATATTAGTAATTTTTATAGGAAATGACAATGGCTCTTAACATCTTTTTATTTATTTATTTATTTTTTTGCAGTATGTGGACCTCTCACTGTTGTGGCCTCTCCCGTTGCGGAGCACAGGCTCCAGACACGCAGGTTCAGCGGCCATGGCTCACGGACCCAGCCGCTCCGTGGCATGTGGGTTCTTCCCGGACCGGGGAACGAACCCGTGTCCCCTGCATTGGCAGGCGGACTCTCAACCACTGAGCCACCAGGGAAGCCCGACAATGGCTCTTGAACTGAGTATTTTGCTCAAGTTGTTTTTATAGACCAAGCGGATTACTTGTATAGTTCTGTTTAAGATGTTTGAATAGATGGAATAGTGAAGTTTCCTATATGCTGTATTTTGAATATCAGGGCATTTAAAAGATTATTCTCTAACTATACCATCCTATTAACAGCTAAAGCTATACTATATATTAATACTATAATATTAAATATTAAAGCTTTACTATTAAATATTTGTAAAACCTTCAGAAATCTGAAGTAAATATGGCCTTGCCCATTATATAAATGTATTAATATTTTACAGGAGAAAAAATATTTCTTTAACTAAACATTTTACTCTGCTTTCATAGATGAAGTAATTACTTCTATATATTTTATAACAATTCATGAATTATAATTCAAAGTATATAGACTTTCATTCTATAATTGAAAGAGGAAGCAATACAAAGAAAATATAGTTGACAAAACTTTCCTGACCTTTGAAACATTTTGTGAAGTAAATTAATTTATTGGGAATTTGGATTTATTCATTCATTCAACAAATATGCCTACTATGTGCCAGCACACAGTAGGTACTACAAATATGTAGTGAATAAAACAAAGATCCTTGCCTGCATGCAGCTGAGATTCTAATGAGGTATCAGGACAAGAAGAAGTGTGAGGGAAGTGAAGCACTCACCTCAGGTACAAAATTTAAAGGGGTACCAAAACCTCAGTAATCAAGATAAATAATATTTTAAAAAATCTATTCAGGGACTTCCCTGGTGGCGCAGCAGCTGGGAATCCGCCTGCTAACACTGGGGACACGGGTTCGAGCCCTGGCCCGGGAAGATCCCACATGCCATGGAGCAGATGGGCCCGCGTGCCACGACTACTAAGTCTGCGCTCTGGAGCCCGCGAGCCACAACTACTGAGCTCGTGTGCCGCGACTGCTGAAGCCCGCATGCCTAGAGCCTGTGCTCCACAGTGGGAGGGGCCAGCGCAATAAGAAGCCCGCACACCACAAAGGAGAGTAGCAGAGTAGCTCCCGCTCACCGCAACTGGGGAGGGCCCATGCGCAGCAACGAAGACCCAACACAGCCAAAAATAAAATAAATAAATAAATCTATTCAATGCAAAAAATTCATGATGAATAAAATATCATAAATTTAAAGACAGAATGGTACTATTAGAGCCTGAGTAGAAAGGAAAAATATGAACTGCTATATACATGTTTTTTTAAAAAATACATTTCTTAATGGTTAACTTTTTCCAGAACAACATAGTTGAAAAAATATTGAAAATTTTGAAAGCCTGTATTAAAACTCACAACATCATGTTAAGGTTAAACATTCTATTTATATCAAAACCCAACTTTATCCTGGCTTTAATGGAAGTAAATCCATCAATAATATTCTTATTAAAACTATTATTTTAAAAATACATTAAATAGGACAGGGAACTATAGTCAATATTATGCAATAACCTATAAGAGAAAAGAATCTGAAAAAGAATATATATATATTCATATATATATATACATCTGAATCACTCTGCTGTATACCTGAAACTTACATGATATTGTAAATTAACTATACTTTGATTAAAAAATTATTTTAAATAAGTAAAAATAAAAATAACTATTTTACAATAAATAAATAAATAATAAATATACATTAAAAGGTATACAGACGGGCACATATTTTGCCTTTTGCCTCAGGCTCCAAAATGGCTAGGCATAGCATTATTAGATCCTGTTTCTATTTAAAATGTTGATATCTTGTCACAGCTATTTGCATTAATTTTTCATTTTAAAAATCTTTTATTAAAATATTTATCTTAATTACTTAATTTTTTGGTGCCTGCTTAAGTTTTGCACCAAAGGCAAGTGATTCATTTTCCTCAGACTAGTCTCAGTCCTGTGAAGGACATAGACAATAAACATTAAATATAAAACACTGGTAAGTGATATAGCAAATCAGAAAGTGGGCAGTACTGGGAAAAGAGAATAAGTAGAGCAGGGCAAGGAAATTGGGAAGATAAAAGAGGGAGTAGTTTTCAGTTTTAAATAGAATAGTCCGGATACAAATCTAAGAAAATTAACAATTCCTTAATGTCAACTAATATCTAGTCCATATACAAATTTTGCCAACTGTCCAACTGTCCTCAGAATGTTTTTTCAATCTAGAATTCAATCAAGGATAACATATTGCATTTGGTTGTTACGTCTTTTTTTTTTTAATTGAAGTATAGTTGATTTACAATTTGTGTTAGTTTCAGGTATACAGCAAAGTGATTCAGTTATTTTCTTTCAGATTATATTCCATTATAGGTTATTGTAAGACACTGAATATAATTCCCTGTGCTATACAGTAATCCTTGTTGCTTATTTATCTTATGTATACTAGTGTGTATCTATTAATCCCGTACTCCTAATTTGTCCTTCCCTCTCTCCTTCTCCCCTTTGTCACAACTTTTAAAAAGCTTAATTTGGAAGAGTATTCCAGACCTGCCTTTTTTTCTCTTCATGGCACTTTTTAAAGAGACTGGACCAATTGTTTAACAGGCTGTTCTGCATTCTGAATTTACCTTATTAACTCCTAAGGTGTCATTTAACTTATTTCTCCAATCCTTCTCTCTCCTGTAAACAGTTGACTTTATAGCCCTCAATTGACACGTGTTAATCAACTGGGGTAAGTACACTTCATAATACCCTGTATTACATATTACTTCACATTTGGGCATACATAATGCTCTACTCCCAAATATTTGTATATTTAATAATTATTAAAGGGATAATAGAATAGACTATAAGGGACAAGAAAATGGAACCTGTTATAGAGTTATTTGAATATTTCAAGTGTGAGGTGATAGTGGCTCAGACTAACATGCTAGCAATATAGGTGATGGGAAGTGGTCAGATTTTGTATATAATTTGAAGCTAGAGTCCAAGAAGTGAAGTTTGAGTAAGGTGTGATGTATGACTCCAAGGTATTTGGCCTCAGATATCGAAAGGATGGATTTGCCGTCAACTGAGATGGGTAAGGTCATGGTTAGTATGGGTTTGGGCTGCGGGGAGAACTGTAGTTCAGTTTCAGACATACTGAGTTTCAGCTGTCTATTGGTTATCCAAGCGGAGATTCCAACTAGGCAGCTTGAGAAGAGAGCAAAGAGCTGACCCCTGAAATTCCCCAATATCAAGGGAACAGGAAGAAGAAAAAGACACAAAAAAGAAGACTGAAAATGAATAACAAGGAATGTAGAAGGAAAACCAAGATAATGTGTATGCTAAAAGCCAAGTGAAGGAATTATGTCAAGGAAGACAGAGTGATCAACAGTGTCAACTGCTGTGCACACACAGATCAAGCCTATGTGGAATAAGAATTAAGCAATAGATTTAGTAATGTAGAGGTGAATTTAACAGAGCAGTTTTGGTGGAATAGTAGAGTGAAAGCTTGACTGGAGTTGATTTAAAGTGAAAATGAGAAGAAGGTATTGGGGGTTTAAGAAGGTATGAAATAGTTATCTAGAATAGTGGAAGAGTGAATGAGTGAGTGGGAGATAGTCTTATTGCCTACTAGCAAAAAGTTCCACTTGAGATTCATGGTCATTAATTTAAAATGAGAATAGTCCTATGCTGGTATATTTTTCTCCAGCCATGTTCCACTGTAGGTACATATGAAGAATAGGTGAAGAAGATTAAGCAGGGTTTTTGTTTTGTCAAGGACTACAGTGAAATGAGAGAGGGCAAGGAGTCAAAAGTATGTGCAAGAGAGTGATCAAGAATGCTCCATGAATTTGCAGGGCAGAAATAGAGACAAAGATGTAGAGAACAAACGTATGGACACCAAAGGGGGAAAGTGGTGGGGGGTAGGGGTGGGGGTGGGATGAACTGGGAGATTGGGATTGACATGTATACACTAATATGTATAAAATAGCTAACTAATAAGAACCTGCTGTATAAAAAAATAAAATAAAATTCAAAAATTCCAAAAAAACCCCAAAAGAGTGCTCCGTGATATTTAAGCCAGCCACGGAAGGCATCCTGAGAAGAGGAATAAACAAACAAAAAAAGGTGATAGGATCAATGCATTGGAGATCCCAGAATAATTGGGGTCCTTAGAGATACAAGAACTGTAATCAAGTACTGGGATACACAAAGTTGGGTTCACAGTGGTGTTGGTATCTAATACTTTATATAATCCATATTTTTGCTTTATCAAAACTTTTCAAAACCAATGATAAGCAGGTTTTTCTTATATTTTAGTGTAAAAAAGATTTCTTACCTCTGATGAGGAAGGTCGACTTGGACTGAGGGACATATTCACCAACGTCTGAATGGGGTAATTATCAGTTGGAATTTTGTAGGGTTTTTTAATCTTTCTTCATTGAAGTAGTATTTAATAAAGGTTATAACAGATTTTTGGCTTGTTTAAGATAGCATTCCACTCATTTCTGGTCTCTGATTCATTCAAAAAATAAACAGAAAAACACAAAAGGCTTTAGACTCAAAATGAAAACTTGATAAGTATACAATCTTATTATAATAATTCAAAAAGATATACTACTAGTAAGTAGGGCTGGTAACTGCAATGAAATGAACATATATCCCATACAACTAAGTAAAGTGGTAAAGTGGTAAATTATAATAGACTTGTGACTAGAACATTTTTTACTATTCTAAACAATTCATTTTCTCTTGGTCAAAAATTAAGGTTAAATATATATAGTGTTTTACACAAAGCAGAAATATACTTTTGGAAGTAGAAAGACTAAACTTATACAAATGCTGTAAAATGATGAAAATTGTTTTACCCTTTACATTTCTTCCTGGCCTTGGATACCTCAATAATAATAAATGTGAACAATTATTCCAGATGAAAATATCAGTCTTTGAGTATATCAGGTTTGTGTACCTATGTTTGTGTAGTATTTCTTGTGTTTTCCCTCAGAAAATGTATGACAGTTTACAAGAATACACAACAAAATTTAAAGTATATAAATATATAATAAAAGTTAAAAAATAAGGTAGCAGAATTATTACTCTAAAAAAGAATTATCAAAGTGGGGCAATCCTTAGGGATATACTATAATACCAATAGTAGAGAAGTTTTTTCAAGATTCCAAAGCTTTGCTTTATATTAAGATAGTGATTTAAATCTGACAAAACTTAAAATTCAAGCTGAGGGTGCCTGCAGGATAGGAATGGAATGGAGAAAAGAAAGAAAATTGTCTGGCTACCTTTAAATATGAGATCACATGAGGCTGTAGGCAAGCCTCCTCCAATCAAAGGCCTGACTGAGGGCTATAATTAAAAAATTTCTTAAACCTAGGGAGGATTCCCAAAAGTGTTGTAAATAGCGCACCAAAATGGGAAGCCACTGGTCTAAGCTAACCGTACCTCATAGAAATTTTGGGGGAGGCGTTCTCCCCTAAGCTAAATGAGGAAAGTAAAACATTCCAACATAGGTTAATAGGTATATCGGTCTTTCAGTATCATTGAGGTAGCCACCCAATTATTTAAAAAAAGAAAAAAAAAAAAACCAAAACTATCCTTGTTTTACAAATCTGGTCTCTACAGAATCAGAGGTATGGCTCCAAAAATAATCCAAAGCCCACCAATCCTTTTATCACTCCCAAAAGCTTCCCTATTTATCCTAAGAGACTTGTAAGTATTAAAGGGGAAACAGTCATCCTAGGAGGAACTTGCCTGTGCCTTTGAGATGCAAATATCTGACCTGGTTTTCTCCAGGAACCCTAATCTCTGCCATCTTTTTAAAATGCAGATTTTGAAAAAGGGGGTAAATTGGAACTTGTCAAGGACAAATAAAAATCTTAAGCATCTTCTCCATAAATATTATTAACAAGGGTTTAGCCATCTAGACAAGTGAGCTTGATTTGTTACATCTGCCAGAAACCCAATTTTAATCCAACCTCGTTTGCAGACTGATGGGTTTTACATTGCTGTACCTGGCTCACGGCTGAAATTCTGGAATGGGAACAATGAGGTCTCTGTGTTTGTTTGTGTGTTCGTACGTATCTATGTGTGTCTTAGATGTATGGTATTGCCGAAAAGTAATTAGTAAAAGAGCTCTATTTCACTGACTTAAAGGAAATTAGCGCTTATATACTCAGAAATAGAAAATAATCTGGCCAGAATGAATTTCACCTGGTGGCGCAGTGGTTATGAATCCGTCTGCCAATGCAGGGAACACAAGTTTGAGCCCTGGTCTGGGAAGATCCCACATGCCGAGGAGCAACTAAGCCCGTGCGACGCAACTACTGAGCCTGCGCTCTAGAGCCCGCGAGCCACAACTACTGAGCACACGTGCCGCAACTACTGAAGCCCACGTGCCTAGAGCCCATGCTCTGCAACAAGAAAAGCCATCGCAATGAGAAGCCCATGCACTGCAACAAAGAGTAGCCCCAGTAGTACTGGAAAATATTCAGTACTAAATTGATATCTGGTATTAAAGGTGGCTTAAGCTTGTTGGCTTCATTAATATAGACACGTCTTTAGAGTCATCAATGTTAAGTATAATATTGTACAATATTTCTGTTGTACTTAGGTTTACTAGACTTTATTATATCTATTGCAAATTTGTCAGTAAGAAAAGTAACCCAATGTGGAAAGATTTTTAAGCAAAGTTAGATATGTGTCTTCAGTAAAAGAAGGCGTGAGGGGGCTTCCCTGGTGGCACAGTGGTTGAGAATCTGCCTGCTAATGCAGGGGACACGGGTTCGAGCCCTGGTCTGGGAGGATCCCACATGCCGCAGAGCAACTAGGCCCGTGAGCCACAACTAATGAGCCTGTGCGTCTGGAGCCTGTGCTCAGCAACAAGAGAGGCCGCGATAGTGAGAGGCCCGCACACCGCGGTGAAGAGTGGCCCCCACTTGCCACAACTAGAGAAAGCCCTCGCACAGAAATGAAGACCCAACACAGCAAAAATAAATAAAATAAATTAAAAAAAAAGAAGAAGGCGTGAGGATGAAAAAATACTGAAGAGTTACGCATGATCAGGATTTCCTAAGATGGGATTGAATTTAGGTGGGTAAATGGATTTTGTTGGGAGTAAGCTAAGTCTTGGATTTGGTTTCTCTTTCCATTAAGAGAACAAGCTTTTCCTTTTCAAAAAAAAAAAAAAGTTATTTATTTATTTATTTTGGGTTGCATTGGGTCTTCATTGCTGCACGTGGGCTTTCGCTAGTGGCATTGAGCCGCGGCTACTTTTTGTTGTGGTGCACGGGCTTCGCTTGCTGCGGAGCATGGGCTCTAGGTACACGGGCTCAGTAGTTGTGGCTTAGTTGCTCCGCGGCACATGGGATCTTCCCAGACCAGGGAATTAGACCCATGTCCCCTGCGTTGGCAGGAGGATTCTCAACAAATGAGCCACCAGGGAAGTCCCAAGAACAAGGTTTTCTTGGAATACTGTTTTTTTTAATACATTTATTTATTTTATGTACTTATTTTTGGCTGCATTGGGTCTTCGTTGCTGCGTGCGGGCTTTCTCTAGTTGCAGCGAGCGGGGTCTAGTCTTTGTTGCGGTGCGCGGGCTTCTCATTGCGGTGGCTTCTCTTGTTGCGGAGCACGGGCTCTGGGCACGCGGGCTTTAGTAGTTGTGGTGTGTGGACTCAGTAGTTGCGGCTCGTGGGCTCTAGAGCGCAGGCTCAGTAGTTGTGGTGCATGAGCTTAGTTGCTCCGCGGCATGTGGGATCTTCCCGGACCAGGGCTCAAATTCGTGTCCCCTGCATTGGCAGACGGATTCTTAACCACTGTGCCACCAGGGAAGGCCCTGGAATGCCGTTTCTGATAACATATTGTGTGAGTTTCTTTGCCTTTAAGTGATCTGTATTTGCTTTTGAGATCTCTTGTAACTTTGGTTAACAAATAAGTATTGTCTCACAGTGACCAATGACCTTATTTGATCAAGTGTTGAAACTTTTTGAGAAACTTCCCAAATATCAAATTTTAATCAAAGTTCTTTTGACTTTCAGCTAACTTTGGGATGTTTTGGAGGGCCCCTGAGGCATCTCAGAGAGAAATATTTAACCAGTATTATTTGGTATGTTAAATTACATAGAGAGCATTATCACACGAGCGATTAACCTACTTAAGATATACTGTATAGATGAATGTTATTAACACAGACATTCTAAAAATTATATAGTTTCTGGAATTTGGATATGTCCTGGTATAATGCTATAGTTCTAGCTGTCATCTTAAAATGTTGTCTGTCGCTTCTTTATGGATTACACTGTAATCAGATGTTTAACCATGCCTTTTAAGTCTTGTCATTTATAGACAGTTATCCTTGTACTCTGATGCTGTTACAAAAGTACTTCCTCTTCAAGAAGATTGGGTCGGGCTTCCCTGGTGGCGCAGTGGTTGAGAGTCCGCCTGCCGATGCAGGCGACACGGGTTTGTGCCCCGGTCCGGGAAGATCCCACATGCCGTGGAGCGGCTGGGCCCGTGAGCCATGGCCACTGAGCCTGCGCGCCCGGAGCCTGTGCTCCACAATGGGGGAGGCCCGCGTACCGCAAAAAAAAAAAAAAAAAGTGGGCCATGGCTCAATTCCTGGAAATCCTCACCCCTCCCCCAAAACAGCTAGAATACTCCTCCCACTCATTAGCCTACGAAATTACCCACTCCTATAAAAACTGACAACCCCCATACCCTGGTGCCTTTCATCTTCTGAGATAGCCCACACTGTCTATGGAGTGTGCTTCTTTCTCTTAAAAAAAACAAAAAGATTCCAAAGCTTTGCTTTATGTTAAGATAGTGATTTAAATCTGACACAACTTAAAATTCCTGTGATCTAGTACTGATTACGTCTCTATGAAATCCTATCAGACTCCACTAATTGTTCTAATGGTATCAAAATTAAAAGATTATATTCTGGGACACACAATCTTTCAAATCAAATTATTTCCACATATTACTTCCTATATAAATTTTTTACAACAATTAAAACAAAATGTGATTTGTCATTTTAACCATCTCAAACGCTATTTTAAATACATTAGTACTTTAAGGAAACATTAAATATTTCTATTTCTGTATCTATCCAAAGGCTCTTTCTGACATTGTACTACTATTAGTCTCAATTATGAACCTAACAAAGCACAACTCAACTTCTTTATTAGATAAGAATTAATGGTAATAATCTATATTAAATACAGCATACTGGCATTCATTAACTAGTATGCCAACTGGGAGACTACAACTTTCAATTTTTCTGGATGCATTAAAAACTTGATATTCTAACTCAGAACAAATTTTTCATTCAGTGAACTCAAGATAGAGCAATCAAGACCTGCTTTACTATTATCCTAAATTAAACTGCCCCCCTATAGTATTCCTTCTAAAGGAACAGCAAACAAGCCGTGTTTTGAGCTACAATTCCCTTTGTCATTACTGACTGTATCAATACTAAAGACCAAATCCTGGCTGGCCAGAGACAAAGTGGCCTGGCATGTATAGATGAGCCCTTAGGACTTAAAATTGGGAGAAGAACTCAAGATTCAAGTATGTAGTTAGTAGATACTGAAGCAAAATGAATGTATAAAGGGAAGTCATGAAGCAGTATCATATCCATGAAGCAAGCCCATGTTATGAGAAAGCTGTAATTATTTGTAAACCACAACAGAAAAAGAGATAAAGACTAGAGAGAATGACTGATTGAACCAGTAGTGAGATGCCGGCTGAGGAGATACATAGGTAATTCATGTTTATAGCTAAGCACTAAAGAGAAGAGTTAAATTTCTTTTGCTGTTGAGGTCCCTAACCTTGCATCTACTCCTATCGGGGTCCGACGATGGGGAAGCGGGCTGCGGATGGGCCGCCCGTTAGACAAACTTGGGTCACTTAGGGATGCGTCTCTAAGGGGAAAGGGTGGCAGTGACTCAAGCCCGTATTTCTAGCTCTAACGCCTCGGTAAGGCTCTCCCCTTCCCTTCCCTCAACCTCTGCCGCCAACTCCGTCAGGAAAACAGGAACCGCCTCGTCGTCCCGCCACCAGGCCTTTTACAAAGTCCCTCAATATCTGACTTCTCTCACCGGTCCCCTCGGGTCTTGGAGGATAACGACAAGCTCTTTCCTTACCTCTACCAAATCGTCCTCTCCAGAGAGGGAGAGCGGAGAGGATGGGTGTCTGGTCGCGTTAGCATCCCACAGCTGCCGCGCCCACCATCCGCTCCGCCCCTTCTCGCTCCCAGCTCTCCCCTCACCCCACTGAGGCTCGGGCTCCCGCCCGAGTGAGGAGCTGAAACAGAAGGCGGAGAAGGGCGCGCATGCGCGCCGCGGGTGGAGCCACGGGGCAAAGAACCGGAAACTTAGAGACAAAGTTCCGAGCCCCGCCCCCTGCTCAGCAGACCCGCCGCCCCGCCGTCCCGCCGTCTGGCACTGCGGACCTACCACCGATCCACCGACGGATTGCCGATCTGCCCAGCTCTCGCGTGCGCCATGTCTGGTTCCTCCAGCGTCGCCGCTATGAAGAAAGTGGTTCAACAACTCCGGCTGGAGGCCGGGCTCAACCGCGTGAAGGTGAGCGGGGGCGGGCGGCTGAGGGGGAGGGGAGGGCGGGGGAGGTGGCGGGGGGGATCCGGCAGGCGAGCTGGCGCGGCGGGCGAGGCTCGCGTCCGGCTCTCGCCACCCCTAGGGAGGACGCGCTCTCGGCGGCGACGGCGGCGATCTCTGCGGCCAGCTTTAGAAAAGTAGCGGCGCGGGTCGGCGCTGTGGTTTGGGGGGCAGGTTAGTGTGCCCTTCCGCCCCAAGACTTTTCAAGGCGAGCTGGCCCTGGCTTGTACAGCGGCTTTCCGCATTCCGGTCCTCCTCTCGGTCTCCCTCCCTCCGTAGTGACTCCGCGGCCGTGCTCGCCGACAGCTGTTCCTCCGCGCGCAGTCCGCACCCTTCCCGGCCCTCTCGACCAGCTCTTCTGTTTTTTGTCACCCGACGGGGTTTTATCCGACTTTTGATTCAGAAGTATTTTTTCTTTGCATTTCAGAGCTTTCCCAAATCCACTCCCTTCAGTAGTAGAGTCTTACTTCCAGCTCCTCTCATTCACCGAACACACACTTGAAAACGAATTCTTGCATAACTTTAAAGAAGCCTGTTTTGGAAACGTTCGCCATGTCTAAGGTTACCACTGGTGCCCTGTACAGCCTCGTACAAAGCGTGCATTTCGTATCTGTTTGGCACCGTTTGCTGTGTTGTGACTTTGGGTATATCTACTGGTCCGCGCGTACCCGAAAAAGTAATTAGGGTGGACCAGTTTTATTTATTTTGGCATCTGTTTAGCATTGATCTTGTCCTGGGGTATTTACTTTGGGGAAAAGGCCTTTTGTGTCTGGTGATATGACAACCTGACGTTCAAGTGCTATTTCGAGTTCCCTGATTTTTTAAATCCTGCGTGGATTGGCTTCTTTCTGGTGCGGGTCAGTTTACGTGTGAAACACTTGTAATTAAAAAAGAAACAGAGAAGAGTATAAAGCATGCACTCTGTTGAAAGAAAAAGCCAGTTTCCAAGATGATTTGATTCTGTACTCATTAGGCTAGTTTTTACTTCCCCCTGAAATGTTTTGTGGAGTAAGATGGTCTCCTATTTACCCATTTCCTTAAGTAGAAATGTCAGGGACCTAGTTTACTCAGTTGTGGTCATCTCGGGAGGGAAGGGAAATTCCCATGAGTCTTGGGGTGGGATTCTCCTCTTCCTGTCCTTTAAGTGTTGTAAACTCCATTGCTGTCTCGAATCCATTTCTCTAATCTCCAGATTCTTACCTCATTCCAGTGATTTATGGTTAGTCTTGGCTGGATTTAACTTTGAAATCACTATCTTATCATTCAGGCGTGTCTTTATCATGGATCGGAGTGGCCCGGGAAAGAAAAAAATGCGGGGAGGGGAAAAATGCTGATTGAAAGCAGAAAGTGTTAAGTAGGGGTATTTAGCCCTAATCTCCAAAGAAAATGAGTTGAAGTCCTCAGGCTCACGCTTTACCATGAAAACTCTAGCCCCTCCAATAACTCCCCAGCATGATGCCTTCCTCCTATTCTTAGGAGGGTTTTCGTCGGAATCATTAAAGGCACCACAAGTGATTTGGTTTTATTTAGAAATCTGTTTGTCTGATGCCAGGGCTGTGTGTAACAAGGAGAGGAGGCATTACACCTTGAGACTTTAAATGAGCTTTTCATTAGACATGTTGCAAAGTGTGGTTAGTTCGATTTCATTTTGTGCTTCTGTTTTACCCATGACTCTATGCTAGATGCTTTTGTAGTGATATTTTACTTTCGAATTACCACAGCTTTACTTTTTAAACCTTTATGTTTGAGTAGTTGATAGAAATTATCACAAATGCTTGACAGACTCTCCCACTGTTGGGTAACCATACACTTAACCCAGGGCACTTTTGAAAGAGGGCGCTGATTATGATGCCAGGATTATAGGGTTTCAGCCTCCTGGATGGTGATTATTACAGTGCCATAGGGGCTAGAAGCTTGTTAGAGTTTTAAGCCTTTGTGTCCATTTTCCCACTGATTGGAATTGTCACTGATCATTTTCTCACTGATGGTCACTTGGCTGGATCTCTTGTCACTGAGATCTCAATTTAAATGTCACCTCCTCAAAGACACTTTCTCTTAGGTCCTGATCTAAAAAAACACTTGTTTTTCTGCAGAGCACCTTGTCTCTTTTCATCTGAACTGTTAGCTCCATGACAGCAGGGATCTGGCTGTTCTTACATATTCTCAGTCCCTAAAATTTTATTTGGCACATAGAGGTGATGAGAAGTTTGTGAAAGGGAGTTAAGCTGGCGCCTACCTACACTTTAGGCAGATAATTAACACATTCTTTACTGCTGGTTAATGTGAATGAATGAAACCATGTTATACAACAGTGAAAAATTATACCACCATTCCCCCACTGTAGCTACACCTTTTAGGGGAGCAGGGTACCCATTTGTTATAGTACTTGGTACCAGGAATTTATAAACTGTTTACTCACACAGTTGCTAAATAAATTCATGGAACTCATTACCCTGGATTGGTATATAAGCCAAACATATAAATTAGATTCCAATAAGAGTTTAGATTCATCTCATGATGATGGATCCTTTTATCAGGTTAATGTCTGGGGTACAGCTGTCATGTGCAGAAGTTCTTTGTAGAGAGCATTTGTGATGCCCTAAGCTCCCTTTCAAAGGCTAAATATTACCCAGCCAGACTGGACACCTGTTCTCACCCTCCTTAAGGGAAGTTAAAACAATAAAATAAATGATTATCTTCTCCATCTTAAACCTCAATTCAAGAGTTAGGATATTGTATGTATTTGAGGCATCCTTTAGTCATTCATGTTATATATCTGAACTATTCAGTTTATTGTTTTGGTGTCCTGTATCACACCTTACCAGAATATATACAAATAGTAGATGTTTAAGTGATACATGATATAAAGTTATTTTAACTATGAAGCCACAGAAGTTCCTAAGTCCTGTTTAAATGGCTTTGCATACATATATGAAAATTATTAAATCACATTTAAGGCATACACAGTTTCACAAAGGCAGGCTGCTTGGTAAAGTTGTTAAAATAAACTGAAGTTTGCTAATCAGCCTTTCAGTCACATGACCCTGAGCAGAAACTGTCACTGTCCAGTTTTGTAACATTAAACAGCTGATGGTACATATACCAAAACAATAAATTGAATGGTTCAGATTTTGAACATGATCTTCACTCAGAGTAGCATTTTCCCATTTCCCATACTGCTTTCAAGACAGAGTGATAGTTTACTAGCATTTTAACACTTTTTAACCTATAATATCCTGTGTACTGCTTTTAATAAAAGACAAGATGTTGAGTACCCTCAAGGTTACAGTAGAACAACCTATTTATTAATAAACTAGCAGGATGTGCTGTGCTTTACAAATAAGCAGAATTGTACTGTTCATACTTATTTACAAGCAGTGTTTTAAGTATAAGTATATGACTGTTGAGCTTCAATTAGTATATTTCTTTTTTGAGTTAAGATAAGTGTTTATTGGCAGGTATTTTTGAAGATTTGAGAAAAACTTAATTAAAACATTGTCACCACCTCCCACCCACTTCCCCCACCCTTTGTTATATACAGGTTTCGCAGGCAGCTGCAGATTTGAAACAATTCTGTCTGCAGAATGCTCAACATGACCCCCTGCTGACTGGAGTATCTTCAAGTACAAATCCCTTCAGACCTCAGAAAGTCTGTTCCTTTTTGTAGTAAAATGAATCTTTGCAAGGTAAGTTTCCTTAAATGAAAACAACAAAGCCCCACACAGTAGGGATAACTAGTCAGGTCTCTTTCTTTGCAGCACTTATAAGTTGAGCAAAATCATCCCATACACTTTTGTTTGGCACTTATTAGAGTTTCCAGTCTTTGTTTTGTGAGGATTGATGAAATTTGCTGATTTAGTAGTCATAAAGACTCACTGTTTCTATTTTACCATAAAGGATTAAGTAGAGGATTTAATAACCATAAAGAGGATATAGGAGTTACTAGAAAATTTCACTGCTGTGACAAGTCATGTTACCTTTTATAGCATTGGCCTAATGGTGTATTCTGGTGCCCCCAAATACTAGTTTAATTTTTGTGTATCTAGCAAATATTTAGACATTGGACTACCCTGGCTGGTCCAGTGGTTAAGACTCCGTGCTTCCAATGCACAGGTTTGATCCCTGGTCTGGAAACTAAGATCCCACATGCTGTGCGGCCAAAAAAAAAAGAGGATAAATCAGTAAATAACAGCACATTATTAAAGAAAAAAATTAGACATTAAAAAAAAATCTGCAGTGTTCATGGTGGTGGCTTTTGAAGTACTATCAACTGATTTGGATTAATGATGATCTAGTAGAACAGCATAGCAAATAATTGGGAGTTGTGAATGCAAGAGAAACTGAAGAGATAGCCGAATAAGCTTACATGGTGTTGGCATTTGGACTGGGGAACAACAGGTTTTAATTTTATTGTTGTTAGGTAAAGATAAAATGAGAGAAATGAAGTATATATGTTCATGGTGGCAGACAGTGGATTGGTTTTCAGAGGATTAAGAAACTAAATTTGGGGCTGGTTTAAAGCATACGTTAACGTGTAACTTACAGAACAAATGTCAGTGTATGCAAAAACATATGTTAATCCAAAAGAGATGTGACAAGAAAACATGATGTGGATAATTGAAAATGTAATCCAAGGGTACTACCTTCATAAATCCATAGGACTTTGGTCAGAGCATTTACTCATATTGACCTACGAGAAGCAAACTTAAATAGTGCTTCAAAAAAAAAAAGACTGTGTATGGCACACACCATCTACAGACATTCTGACTCCTCCAAGTGCAGGAAGCTGCTTCCTAAAATACCATGTTACATAGTTGTGCCCTCCCTAATTAAACTTTGTAGACTTGGGAGTGTCCAGGAAGTTTGTATAAGTACATGTTTCCAGTAAATACAATGATGGGTTGAATTGGTTAAGATTTTCGAAACACAGGAAAAAAAAAAACCCGCCTTTGAGTTTAAGGGAAGTAATTCTTTTTAAGTCTAGCACCTTCATATTTAACAGGTTAAAAGTCGTTTGCTCCTGGCAGTATTAATTCTTCATGGCAGTTTTGGGAAATTTCATATTTTTACGGTTCCTCTTGTATTCTCTTCACAAAGTGTTTATTTTCATTTAAAATACTGTTAAGCCTGGCTTCTTAATTGGCTGTTAATAGTTTCATTTCATAGGAGTCTGCAGACAAGTGTTTAATGAGTTGCTCAAGGTTAAAATATGGTTGGGATAAGAATCTAGATTTAAAAGTAAAATAATGGCTGTTAATTCTGGCAGTATAATAAGCCCTTAGCTTTGTGGATATTATGATTTGAAACACTTTTGGCTAGGAAAAGAATATTTGGATGTAAAAGCATTTCTTCTCAAACTTGAAAGTAGGTCTGGGATGTTATGCTGATGTTGGTTGTCCTAGGCACACTGAGTGGCATGGATGCAAAGAGTCTGTATTTAAGTCTTTATACTCATAGCTTTTAAAAATATATATATTTATATAATTTTTTTAAAAGCATAGATAATTTAGCAACAGATAGTACAAGGTATTAAAATAGAAGTTATCATGATCCACATACCTAGAAATAACCACTGTTAACAGATACTCCCTTTTAAGAGAAAAAAACTATCATTGAAAAATAGTGATCATAGTATGCAGTTTTTTTCTACACTTGAATTTTCTTATTTCATTTAATAGTCTTTGTAAGTTCCCTGGTGGTCTAGAGGTTAGGATTTGGTGCTCTCATTTAATAGTCCTTGTAAATGTGGTTGTACTATAAGTTAAATTATACTTCATCGAATATTGAGGTTTCCAAATTTGAGGATACACTGAGGCGAAGATCTTGGTACCCATTGTATACTTTACCCATTTCTTTAAGATAAATTCCCAGAAGTAACAATAAGGAATGACATTTAAAATGTAATAACCTTGAAAACTGCCAAATTAAACTTTGCTATTCCGTCTGGAGCTTAAGAGTACTTTTTTGCTGAGCCCTTGCCAAACAGATCTCAGATTCTTTGCTACTTTCTTCTGCCTATCTCATTTTTGTAATTTGCACTGATTAACTGAGGCTACACATTGTTTTTTTCACCACTGATTTTTGTGATGAAGTAACAGATTTTTGTAATGAAGTAACAGAAATTTTTAACTAAGTATAAAAAACCACTGATTTTTGTGGTGAGGTAACACATTTTTGTAATGAAGTAACAGAAATTTTTAACTAAGTATAAAAAACCAGGTGTCTACTCTTCTGAATTAAATGGTTTACCTTTTTTTTTTTTTTTGGTTGCTCTGTGTGGCTTGTGGGATCTCAGTTCCCAGATCAGGGATTGAACCCTGGCACTTGGCAGTGAAAGCTCCAAGTCCTAACCACTGGACTGCCAGGGTTCCCAACTTTCAAGAAATAAAAGATACTCTTCCTACCTTTCTATATGGATGACTTAACCTGAAGTTGTTATGCCCCTGTTTTTACTTTTTATATATATTTATTGTTTTATAGTTTTAAACCATAGGTATTATTTTTAAGGAACAACTATTACTGCATTACTTTTGAGATTTGTGTTAATCCATAGATTGTTTTGTCGTTTTAATTGCTGTATAGTATTCTGTCATGTGTATGAACCTTAGTTTATTTATCCATTGGCTTATTGAGTTGCATTTAGGCTACTTCCAGTCCTCTGCTGTTAAACCATTACTATAGTCAATATCCATGTACACATTTCTCTTTGTATATAGGTTTATGTGAGTAAATAGAAGGGATTGCATCTTGCTCTCCTCAATACTATTGCTCATTTCCTAGAGGTGTTCAGATATTTCTCAACTTCAGAGATTTTTATATTAACCTTTTTAAAAAGTCGGATCCGGAGTGTATTTTGGCAATGATATTGGCAAGTCAAACTTTAAGTCTGTTTATTTCTAAACCCTAAGTTACATATACTTGAGAGTGGTTATAAATCATAAGTTATATATATATATACTTGAGAGTGGTTAAGAGAAAGTTACATTTTACACCACAGGCATTTTCTATCCTGTTTCTCATTTTTTTCCCTAGAAACCCTGTGATGTCTGTTTTGTTTTTTTTTTTCTTTTTTAAACAGGCTTAGTTTAATTGAAAGCATTTTATAAGCTGACATTCAGATGAATACCTTAAATGTAATGTAAGATGTACTGCTATTCAGAAAAAAAGCTATTGTTCTTATGATACTTTACCCTAATTCACTGTTTTTTTTTTGTTTTTTCATTTCAGGTTTTTAAACCACTTTTCATAAACCGGTGAATATTCAAAGGAAAGCTAAATCTGAAGCCTGTACAAAAGCCTGTCTCTATAACATGTGCCATACTATACAAACTTCTACTTTTGTCAGTCTACCTCTCTGAATATTCATGAATTTCTGTTTCACAAGGGTAATTATTTTATATACACGGGTGGCAGCATACAATAAAATACTTAGTATAAAAGTTTTTGGATTAATTACTGGTATTAAATATACTATGTATAATATTAATTTGTTTTGAACACCTAAGAACAAAATGACAATTTTCCCATCATCTTTAAGGGGTTAAAATTTTTAGTGTTTGTTCCAGCAACTCATCTCACATAACTTTATGCCATACATTTGCAAGACTGTTAGAGAATTAAAGGTAAGTTGCAAATTTGTTCTTTTAAGGTCAGGAGGAGGCTGCTAATAATACTAGTTTCTATTGATGAGTTATTTACAGGGTTAACTTTGTTTTCTAATGAGCTACTTTGTGGGGTATTACCATTACACCTAGAAGTTATTTACTTCATAACACATGGCTCTCCTAGTAAGGATAGTAAAGACTAGATATATAAGAATTCCATTACAAGATGGAAGAGAAAAATTTCAGAGCCCGAGGTAATTCCTGTGGAGCACTACAGTACAATGTAATGAGGTAAAGAAGTACCAAGGGAAAGGGAACCAAAGATTAGCATCAATAATTTGCAACTTTTGCTTTTAGTCCTTGGCAAAACACTTTGCTTTAAAAATTTCTACCCTTCTTGAAAGGCTTAAGGAAATGTTAAAACAGCCTAGAAACCTCACCCCCAAATATATGTATTTTCGGGAAACAGAATTAAAACTATGAAGATCAGTCTGATAGAAAACAGTGGGCTACACAGTATTTACCAAGCACTGTATTTCTCTCCAGCCCACATGTTCCATGAAAGTACAAACAGGAATGTTAGTTTGAATGCTGATCCCAATTTCAACTATTAACAGTTACCTAAAAATAAGAGAATTAAGCTTTAGGAAACTTGAATTTATAAACTCTTACCAAAATGACCTTTTATTTGCTACATAAATAGTGAGTGGCAATTCATGGCACTTGGTACTTTATCCAGACATGACAGAAGGCTTATGAAATCAGTAAATGCCATTTTGAAAAGGTTCTTCTTTCATAAATTCAAGATAGGCCTGTTCAGCACAATCCAATACTATCCCCTCAGTGCTTTATAAATGGAATTTTCTTCTACTTGTATCCATTTCCCGGGGCTGAAAATTAGAAAAAACAACAACAAAAGTAAACAATCTGTAACAGTGCTATAAAAAAAGGACCTCTAGGTTTGTCTCTGAGACAGTTTAAGTCTTTAGCTCTAATATAAAAAGTATCGGAAACTACTGCTCCAATATGTGTGTGTATAATAGATATAAAATTTTAGTCATACTTAGGTGAAATATTTCTTATTAGGTTGAAAAATTATGTGTTTTAAAGTATTAAAGTTTTCATTTATAATTTAAAATGATCTCCAAACCTCTATAAAACCTTCTATAAAATAATTTGAACTTTAATGTAACTTCTATATAACTTTTATAAAATAATTTTCAAGCATGCTGCAGAATCATATAACACAGGCTCATAAACAGACTGCTGGCCCACTCCCTAAGTTACTGATTCAGCAGGTCTGTAGCCCAACAGTCTGCCTTCGTAACAGGTTCTTAGGTGATGCTACTGGTCCCACTTTGAGAACCACTGATCTTTAGGGATATTTCAGATGAACCAGGGTTAATCTCTAGACCAGAACGCTGTATCAGAGATTGATTATTGCTAGCTCCTGGGAAGAAATTCAGAAGCCTAACTTAAGGTATAAACGCCCAAAGCTTAAAGTACGTCGTTTTATTCTCATTCCATCCTTTTAAAATTATCTAAATGGCTTTTCAAAGAGTAAGCACATACCTTATGTACCCATTCATATTCTCCATATTTAGAATCAAAGGTTCCTTTCTGAAGAGATCTTAATTTTAAGGTAAAACGTGGTCCAAGTTCCTGAATTCCCACTTTCTTTTCACTCTTGAATATGTATCTTCAAAGATAAAATAGAGTTAAGGAAATTAGTGTGAATGAACCCAAACTGTTATTTCTTTAATATGACAGTTTGAAAGATAATTTCTCATCTACAATACTTGTCAGAATACATTAGAAAACAGGTTTGTGTGTAAAATGTATTTCATCATTGAAGTCCAAGGAGTTTCTCACCTGTGAAATCTGAAGAAGATATAATCCCGTTGATTGTGGAATGTGGCAACCTGCCTTCCAATGAATTGAGGATTATGGGGAAAGAGAGATGCAAACATACGTCCAACAGAATGACCCAGCCGTGTTGTAAAATTGTTTAAAATTATTTCAGGTATGTGTTCTGTGGGGTCCTTGCCTCTTCTCTAGAAAAATGATGAAAAGTCACAATAACGATCTCACTGCAATTTCAAGTTTTCGAATTTACATGACATTGAAACATTTTAGTTATCTTAATGGCTTAATCAAACCCATGAAATAAGATTTATCTAAAATTATTTAATATGCAGTGAATGCACCAAAAAGAAAGTTCTACTAAAAAGTGACATGTTTCATAGTAACGAAGGCTATTGCTTGTCTGCCATAACTCAATTATAATCTCACAAGAAAACGGTCAGTACACGAAAGTATCCCTTTAACCAGAAGAGGAAATACCATTATTAAAATCAATTAGATCTATATAGGTTATAGCATTTACTGATCAAATACTGTGAGAAGACCAATGCCAATCAAGGAATGCATAAAACTTACCTTAATTTCTTTACGCAGACGAACACTGCTCATTTTAAAATGAGCAGTTGGGCCATTTGGCAAGTGACTCAGAATTAATCCATCTGTTCACAAAGCTAAGAACACATTTAGATTACATTCTGTAATCTAAGTTTTAAATTGTTTAAATAACTAGTCCTTTGTATGCCCAAAGCCTCCTAAAATCTGTAGCTAGGTAAATAGGTGGGTGCATGTATTCCTCTGGCTTAACAGATTTTCTTACCATACCCAAAACTCAAGACACAGAAGTCAACCTAAATCTTTCAGAAAAATAGACTAACCTACAGCAGTCCTACTTTTTCTCTTCACAATATGGTAAATAGCTATAGGGTATGTTCGGCATTCAACTGAAATAGGTGAAAAGAGCTAAAATCCACTACTATAATACTCTAAAAGAATGAGATTCTAGCATACCTGTAGCATTGCAAATGGAATATAAGTTTACCTCTATGTTCAGAGGCTTTATAACCCTTAAAAGGCACACTTTCATACATATATATGTCTTACACATTTGTTAAGGTCAGGATATGCAGTTTTGAATATCATCCTACAAGACCAGAGACAAACTCTTCTGGAAATCAAGGTTATTAGTGTTCTCAAGAGACATGGTCTTAATTCTTGGGATTACTGTACCACAATTTAAAATCAACCTATTAATTAAACACTTACCCTACCACAAACAGAATTAGGCTAGACACTCTAAACTACAAATGAAGTATAAGACAACTACCTACAATCAGCAGGATTAGCAGCCCAAGGGCTTTAAAAGTTTGGAATGCGGCTAAACTACACAACAGACCTCAAGTCTTTGTAGCACAACTTGATTCTTTCAAATACTTAACCTTAAAAGGAGGTCAGAATTAAACTCTTTTTCTGCACACAATATGAGTTTTATAAAACAGATGTTGCCATATTTAAAAGCCATCAACATGATGAATTGGGAGACTGGGACTGACATGTATACACTGATGCGTATAAAATGGACGACTAATAAGAACCTGCTGTATAAAAAAATAAAAATTCAAGATTAAAAAAAAAAGCCATCGACATTCTCCCATTCATCTACTGAAAAACTATGGTGGTTATTATCATCACCTTCCTCCTCCCATCAAATCCTATCTACTGCTTTTACCTTCCTAAATTCCTCACTTCTATAGCTTCCTCTTTACCCCAATTGTTACTGTCTTAATTGAGGTCCTTGAGATTTTCCACCCAGATTAGGAAAACAGTATTTTGCTTGGTTTGACCTCTCTCACCATTTCAAGTACATCTTCTAATATAGACTAAATCAAGTTGGATTCAGGCCTTGGTTCTACAGTTACTAAAGCTATGGGACTCGGCTGTGTCACTGTATCTGTACCATAGCTCCTCGTGTGCTATGTGAAAAACTGGATACTGTGAGAGTTTGACAGCTGTAGCTAATTTCAAACTACTCTCACCACAGACTCATCTATAGATTTAAGACATCGTCATAGCAGTCATACTGTGGCTCCAAACTACCTTTCTAACCTGTTGTCTCCCCATATTGCTTCCAAGCTGGTAGACACTGACACAGTCTCTCACACACCACACACACTAATCCTATCATGTGATTTTTGCTCATTGTATTTCAAATATCTACAATATTTTACTCATCCATTAAGACCCACTTCAAATGCCACCTCTCTTTACAGTCAAAATTAAGCTCTAAATAGTCTCGATCTCACTGTTACTTACTACAGCACTTGTCATTTGAGTTACAGTCATGTAAAATGCCTTTCTTCCCAACAAATCTATTAACTAATTTCTGACAGATACTAGTGCCTACTACATAGCAGATTATCAGTAAATGTTTGAATTCTTTCCTTCCCTTCAAGGACTCACCAAAAGTTCAACCTCATGAGGTACAGGCAAAAGTATTTCTGTATCATTTGCACGTTGAAAAAATCATAAAATCTTGAGGGGGTTAAGAGAGGTAGAAGTCATTAGTTTCAACCTAAATCAAGGCTTGAATCCTTTCCAGAACATTCCCAGTAAATTGTCGTTTGTGTCAAAAGAAACTACAGAATCCAGACGTATCAATTCCTAAGTACCTGCACTGTACAAAGGCTTTATGTTATTGCTAATCTCTAACCCAAACCATGTAAAATAGGAGTCATACTGATTTTAGCAATGAGGAAGAGTCTGAGAAGGGTCAGGTAGATTCAACCCAAGTTTCAGTGCTACATGGCAGTAGATCACAACTGGGGTGGGGTTACACCTGAGCCCAAACTCTTGACTGGTAATTTCCATTTAGAAATGTATAGAGGCATTTTGTTAGATTGATACAAAGGCTAGGAATGTAAAACACCCTATAAGCTGCCAAAAGCACAAAGACTTATCCTACCTCAAATTTCCATTTAGAAATAATGAATAGAGGAAGTCTGTCTCTCTCCAGAAAAAGCCTTCATGCTTCCCACTGCACCACAATTAATAAAATGCCTAGTACAGGCCAGGCACTATGCCTCTGAAACATAATACATTTAATGTGATCCTTGTGGGAACCCCAAAGATAGGTATTATTTCCTACATTTAAAATATGAGGAAACTAAGAAACTTGACTAAATTCACAAAAATAGCAAGTAATGAACTCTGAATTTGATATCACATCTGCCTGACCCAAAGCCACAAGGCTACTGGTAGGATAACAAAGTTCTTTTCTAGAATAAGTCAAAAATGTATACCCCTATAAATTTCCACCATATGGCACACAGTAGCCCTTCCTACTGTCAATATATCTTTAGACAGCTGTCATGTTCCCACTTTCTTATTTCCAGGCTGGATATCTTCAATTCTTTCAACTTTTCTCCAAGTGCCATCATTAGGAGTCATGATTTGTTATTTGTGAGCCCATGTTAAGTCTCTAGGAATCACCATTTCTATTAGGTGCTTACAAATTATTCTCCCTTTAATTCTACATTTTGGGGGGTGGGATCATGGCAAAGATTAGCCACTGTCCTTCCTCCATTTACCTGTCTCGTATCTTCCTTAGAGCAACAGTCTCATTTACAAGTTTCTGCAGATATTCTTTGCCTTATCTTACAATCTCTTATCCAAGATGGACTTCCAGTCCAGCTTACCAATGTGCATTAGTCTGAAGATCATTCTATGTGATCAAGTAAATCAAGAGATTTGTTTTCCTAGTGTCTTTCACTGATACTCTGACATCAGCTGCATTACTAGATGTTAATCAGAAAAGAAAATGAAACATCTTTGAAATTACAAAAATTAACATCCAGGCAGGATTATACTTATAAAACTTCCAATCATGAGGACTTTTAGAAACTGCTGCATGATTCTGTATCCAAAAATTAAGTCTTGGGTAATTTTCCCTCAGTATCTGTGGGGGACTGGTTCTGGGACCCACCATGGAGGGCAGATCCACAGATGCTCAAGTCCCTTATATAAATTGGCATAGTAGAGTAAGCCCTCCAACTTTCAATACGGTTGGTTGAATCTGCAGATGCAGAACCTGTGGACAGGGAGGGCAGGCTGTATATATATATATGTTTATATGAATAGGAGTAAGCAGTTTCACATTTGGATTACTTAAGTAGCCTAATTATTTCCTTAAATCAGGCCTGTGTACTGATGGTACCTTAATTACCTGACGGTTAACTTACCCTCTAGGGTGTCCAATATGGTAAACAGAAAAATATTAATACATTTTGGGTAAAAAGACAACACAGTATTATAAAGTAAAGAGAATATAAGCTTTCTAAAGGCAAGAGATGGATAGAATGTTTATTGAATTGATATATGCTTGCTTCTTAGCAAAGAGTTACTAGCAGGCTTGCTAGTAATGAAATGATGATGGGTTTTTGACTGCCAAAAATAGAGGAACACAGACCTTGCCACCTTATGTTGGGAGGGTAGTTTTAAAAAGGCAACAGCTACCTTAAAACAAATCTCTTCTGGAATAGTTAAGTATTCAAGAGATTTTTGTTACTTTGTTACAGTAACTCACGATCCGGCCAAATTATAAAATGACCAACAATATACCACAATACAAAGCTAGTTTTAGTCTTAAAAGTCTCTGAAAAGCAACCTGTACAAGTGGGGTAAAGTCTTTAACTCACATTGAAAACAATAAAAGCCATAAAAATTATTTAGATGAAAAAAAAAAACAGCTTGTAAACCATTATTTTTTAAAAAGTGTTCATTGATTTAAGAAAAAAAATGTTAACCTGGCAGCAGAGAAGTACTGTCCCTATTGTTTATAAGTCCTTAATAATCTTGTTTTAATAATTTTGACTCATTCAACTGGCCATCTTTAAAGTTACTGAGTTCACAGGCCACCATGAGATGAGTAAGTAAAACAACAGCAATGACAAAAAATCTAGGCATCCTTTATATGATCTCTTACCTCACAACAGGAAGAAACACCTAGGGTTTAGGGAACACATTCACCTCAGATCTGTGATTCATGGTAAAAGGATAGATTATTCTTGGCATCTGATATACTAGTTAATACATAATATGGGCCCAAATACCTACTTCAAAAATGCAATCCTGTGATACCACCTCTGGCACCATAAAATCTAGTCATATCAAATGAGAGCTGCAGATCCCCAACTGGGTCAGCACCTTCACGCCTCTATCTTTCCAAATGGTTATTTCTGCAGTGGGTACTCTTCCTCTTCCTTACCTCATTCACCCATATCCACCTAGACGGGGTTTAAGCACTTTTTTCTATCAAGTACTTCCTCCCTGATATCCCCAGGGCAGATTTTACCAGAGTTTGCACTGTATCCTGTATTTCTCTCTGAATTGTACTATCCACACTATATTTTTGTTTGTTTACATGTTTCTTTTCTCCTACTAGATTATGAATTCCCTGAAGCTGTCTCTTGTTTAGACAGGAAAACTTCCATAAAAAAACAAAGGATACTTGGTATTTTACGATCTTCATTAATAACAATCAGGTCTGTGAAATCTCTTGAGATGCACTGTGGAATAATTTTTTTCAGAGCCAGTCCTCTTCTGTAATAAACATGTGAGTTTGGTATAACTGTGGAGAGCTGTTCACAGAGTCGTACTGTTCTCTATAAAACAAAATAACAAAAATCCTCAAAAGTGAAAAAGAATACAAATCTGTGTAGCACATATTTATAAGCAAAGAAGTAATTATTATAAGATAGTGTTATTAAAAGAGAGCAAGGCTAGGGAAAGAGTGAAACCTAAACAATGTTTCATCCATCAAAGGCTGATCAACCTAAAGCAGTGGTTTTCAACGAGGGACAATTTTGCCATCAAGGGATGTTTGGCAACATCTGGAAGCATTTCTGGTGGTTATGACTGGTGGTACTGTGGGGTTTGGCTGCTACGGATATCTAGTGCATAGAGCCCAGAGATGCTGCTAAACATCCTATAATGAACAGGACAATCTGCATAATAAAAAATTATCCAGCCTAAAATACTAACAGTGCTGAGGCTGGGAAAGCCTATCCTGAAGAATCATGCTTAGTGAACCTATATCACATCAGCATTACATTTTATTTAGCTTATTTACAGGCATAATCTAAGGCAATTACTAATAATTTAACTCTTCTGAACAGAGTTATTTTAAATAATCTAAGTAATGTAAGAAAATTAAGAATTCAAGAGCTATACTAATTGATATGTTTACCCCATGAGGTCTATCTGATGTAGTGATGAGAATCTTGGGAGAAGTTTGTCTGTTGAAGTAAGAAGCAAATTCATCCGTAGCTTCATCATAAGCAACCTGAAAACAGAAAAAGAGATAATTTTACATCAAACATTCTACTGGGCCAGCATTTTAAAAATAGTTACAGTAGGGATTCTATAACACTGACTACCTAGCTGACTGGTGATTTTTTAAAGAGGGCCCAGGAGGGACTTAGGTTAATGGCAACATGAAGAGGTTGGGTAATTTTCTATTTGAAGAATACTAATATAAAACTGGAAAAAAACTGTCAAAAACAATTTCAAGACACACACTGAGATGCGTTTATTCTTGAAAAATGGATACATCTGTGGGCAAGAACATCAAGAACCTTGCCTAGAGCTATTCCATTTCCTCTATCAACCTGATTGGTGAAAACAGTAACTTTACCAACTTCAGGACTGATAGTAGGCGAGAACCAGCAATCCTGAATCCAGAGGTGGTGGACCAGATTCAAGGAGGGGCAGGTGTGAAGACGCTATCTTTGCCAATCCAAGGTTACAGGCCCAGTTCAGGGTAGATGTGGACCAGCCAAAAATTTAATGAGAGCTCTGGAAGTAAAAATCATAGAGGGACTGACATAATCTCTCCCAAAATTCCTGACTGACAGCTAAACTACACATGAGAGAGACCTGAGAATCCAGTGCACCTGAAAGGCAAGGGAGACTTGAGAAATGGCTGCAACTCTGAATGCATTCCTCAATCCACACACAGCTCAGCTGGCAGAGGGCATGTATGTCTTAGGGGTTCATGGTGTCGCACCACAACCTCTACCCAAATCACTGGCTGACCATTAAGCCACACAAACACTGGGACAGTCCCTAGGGAGGCATGTTAAAAATAACAAACTGAGTAGTAACATAATGCTACTGTCAGACAGATTCCAGTTTAAGTCCAGACAAGTTACTAAAACAAAAAGAATCAATAACCCTTAAAAAAATAAAACAATCCAGAGTTATTGCAATGTTTTCTAAAATGTCCAATTTTCAACCAAAATATCAGATATACAAAGAATCAGAAAAGTATGACTTATAATCAGGAAAAGAGAAGTCAATAAAAACTGAGTGGGCCCAGATGTTGAATTTAGTGAAAATTTCAAAGCAGCTATAACAGATATATTCAAGGAATTAAGGAAAAATACAGGCTTAATAGCAGATCTAAGATACAGAATAATCAATAAACTTGAAAATAGATTAATAAGTATCCAATCTGAAGAATGGAGAACACAATCAGCAAAAGGAGCAAAGCCGCAGAAACTTTTAGAACACTCTTAACCATTTCAACAGTGTGTGTGAAAAGGAAGTCCCCGAAGGAGAGAAGAGGGCAGAAAAAAATTTTCAAAGAAATAAAGGATGAAAAACTAACTTAAGGTCCAAACTCAGAAAACCTTAAGTAGAATAAAAAGAAAGAACAACACCTAAACATATCAGTGTCAAACTGGTAAAAGCCAAAAAACAGAAAATTTTGAAAGAAGAAAAAAATAAATCATGTACATGGGAACAATGATTATTAATGGCTGCTTTCTCAAGAGAAATAATGAAGGTCAAAATGCAATGGAACAAGTTCAAAGTACCAGAAGAAAAAAAAAGTCAACCAAGGATTCTATATCCCACAAAATTCTTTCAAAAATGAAGGCAAAATAAGCACACTTTCAGATAAACAAAAGCTGAGATAATTAGCTATCAGACCTGCTATAAAAACAAAGGCTTAAGAAAGTCCTAGAAGCTGAAAGAGAATGATACCAGATGGTAACTCTGATCCAGAAACAGGAAAGAAGAGCATTGTAAATAGGTAATGATGAAGGTAAACATAAAAGACTCTGGGTGTGTTGTGTGTGTATGCTCTTAATTTCTTTAAAAAAAACAGGATGTTTAAAGCAGTAATTACAACACTGGGTTTATAACATAGACAGATGTAATATATAACAACGTGTGCTGACAATAATAGCATGATTAAGAGTGGAGGGTCATGAAGCTATACTGGTGCAAACTTGCTGTATTTTACCAGAATCGTGTCAGTATTTATTTGAAGTAGATTGTGATAAATCATTCTTCAGAATAGATCTTATTTATGCTAGGACAGAAATGCTAGGACATTTCTTTAATTGAAAAGGACTGAAATCAAACAAAATATGTCCCAAACCACAATAAAATTGAATTAGAAATCAACAGCAGAAAGGAATCTGGGAAATCCTCAAATATTTGGAAATTAAAAAGGACACTTCTTGAAAATCATAAGCCAAAGAAGAAATCACAAGAGAAATTAGAAAATATCTTGAACAGAATGAAAATGAAAACACAACAAGCATACCAAAATGTATGGGATGTGGCTAAAGCAGTGCTTAGGGGAAAACCAGAGCTTTATATGCTTATACTAGGAAAAAAGTATAAAATCAATAATCTAAGCTTCCATCTTAGGAAGCTAGAAAAAGAAGAGCAAATGGAAGAGCTTTCATTTGCTCTTCCAGGTAAGCAGAAGGAAAGAAATAACAAGGATCAGGGGAAAACTAATGAAATAAAAAAATATAGCAAACAAGAAGAAATCATCTTTCATTAAAAGAGGTACTCAGATTTAAACAATAATGAAAGAAATGCATCTTAAAACTTGGAGGCTATAGCAAAAGTGAATTTTATGACCTTAGTTGCTCATAATAAAAAAGATGAAAATAAGCTAATCAAAAAAATAAAAACAGTAAACTCACAGGGTAAAAGAAATAAAGGTATGAGGAGATATAAATGAATTAGAAAACAAAGATTCAATAGAGAAGATTAAAGAAAACAATAGTTTGAAAAGAAAAACAAAACAGATACACCTTTGGTGAAAAGCCCAAATAAATAAAATTAGGAATGAAAATAGGACATTACTGTAGTCTCACTCATGAACACACATGTACATGTTCTAAACAAAGTATTAAAAAACCAAAACAATATGTTAAGAAGATAAAACATCTTTTTTTTTAAACATCTTTATTGGAGTATAACTGCTTCCCAATGGTGTGTTAGTTTCTGCTTTATAACAAAGTGAATCAGTTATACATATACATATGTTCCCATATCTCTTCCCTCTTGCATCTCCCTCCCTCCCACCCTCCCTATCCCACCCCTCCAGGTGGTCACAAAGCACCGAGCTGATCTCCCTGTGCTATGCGGCTGCTTCCCACTAGCTATCTATTTTATGTTTGGTTGTGTATACATGTCCATGCCACTCTCTCACTTTGTCCCAGCTTACCCTTCCCCCTCCCCGTATCCTCAAGTCCATTCTCTAGTAGGCCTGTGTCATCTTAACTAAATTGTATTTATCCCATGAATACAAGAGGTTTAAGATTAGAAAATCTATTTCGTTTACTACATTAGTGCAATAAAGGAGAAAACTGCACATTCATCTCAATATCTGCAGAAAAAGTGCATAAATTATCTTAATATTTGCAGGAAAAGCATCTAACTTTCTACATTCATTCATTAAACAAAAAATCCAGCAAAAAAAGAATGGAATTTCCATAACTCATAAGGAGAATCTACCATTAATGACACAAACATTAATAATGATACACGAAGTATTCTCTTTAAAATCAGTAACATGGCACAGATGCTAATATTGCTTTTTCAATTTATTTGACATGCTGGAGGTTCTAAGTAAGAACGAAAGAAACTGTTAATGGATTGAAAGTAATTAACAAAAACTTATTTGCAGAAAGGATTAAACATGAAATGAAAACAACATTCAGACAAATTATTAGAAATGAATTTAGGTAAACTACTGGTTAGAAGATCATGATCCAAAAATCAATTGCAGGGACTTCCCTGGGCACAGTGGTTAAGAATCCGCCTGCCAATGCAGGGGACATAAGTTCGATCCCTGGTCCAGGAAGATCCCGCATGCCGTGGAGCAACTAACTCATGCTCCACAACTACTGAACCTGCACTCTGGAGCCTGCAAGCCACAACTACTGAGCCTGCGTGCCACAACTACTGAAGCCTGCAGGCCTAGAACCTGTGCTCCGCAGAAAGAGAAGCCACCGCGATGAGAAGCCTGTGCACCACAACGAAGAGTAGCCTCCGCTTGCAGCAACTAGAGAAAGCCCACGCGCAGCAACTAGAGAAAGCCCATACGCAGCAACGAAGACCCAACGGAGCCAAATATAGATAGATAGATATTTTTTTAAATGTATTAAAAAAATCAACTGCATTTTTGTAAATCAGCAATTTAAACAGTTTTCAAAGAGATGTGCTTTACACTAATAAGAAAAAATGTAAGATACCCAGGAATAGCTCTAACAAGATTCATATGTACAACTTGTATTAAGAAAACAATGAAATTCACTGAAATACATTTTCAGTATTTAAATAAGACCTAATTAAGCAATATATATATATCCTCAAACTGATCTGATTTAGTACAATTTATAATTTTATATGGAAGACCAAAGGTCCAGGAAGAGAACACTCCTGAACAGAGGGATTTGAGGATGGTAATGGGGAGGGGCATCTTGCCCTAACAGGTATCAAAACTTATCATGAAGCTAAATAATTAAGAAAGTAAAGAACTGATCCAGCAACAAACTACAAAAAAAATAGCCCAGAAAAAGACTAAGCATATACGGATACCTAATATATGACACAGCATTACAATTTACTATGGGAAAAGGTTGTACTGCTCCAAAAATGGTGCTGGGGAAACTGGTTACGTATGAGGGGGAAGGAGGGAGCAGTGGAAGAGAGAAACTGGTTTCCTTTCTCACACCAAACAGAGAAATTCATTCCTGATAATTAAGTACATAAATGTGAAAAGTAGCTCTCCACAGTTCTTTTAGGAAAAAAAGTATGATATCATATGATTACAGGATAGAGACAAATTTCTTAAACATGACAAAAACAGCATTCACTACAAAAACAAAAAAAATTAAACCCAACTATATTACGGACTTTTGTTCATCAGAAGACACCAGAGAAGAAAGTAAAAAGAGAATCCACAAATTGGAAGATACTTGTAATACATGTAAAGGATTAGTAGAAATTAGAGAAATTCTACAAATCAGTAAAATGCACTACAGGATAGAAAATAGGGCAAAAGACATGAGTTGGCATATCTCTACCAAAACCACAGTACATGCACAAAAAGATGCTCAACCACTTTAGGAATGAGGGAAGTGCAAACTCAAGCCACAATGAGATAGCCCTTTATCACTAACCTGAATATACCAAGCAATGGACAGAACGTGGATGACCAGGAATATTGCTCTTACACCATGGGAGTGCAAAATGATACAACCACTACTTTGGAAAACATTTTGGCACTTTCATGTAAAGTTGAACATTTATACATCCCATGAACTAACAAATTCTCCCCTATGTAAATATTTAGGGAAACTTTTACATTACATGTTTTTGATCCCCAATTTATCTCCAGCCAAGGTCTGTTCCATACCTTGTCAATGATAATTCCATCATTCTATCCTTCTAATTGCTCAGGCTAAAAACCTCAATGCCATCTTTGAATCCTCTTTCTCTAACACCTCATATCAAGAAATTCTTAGTGGCTCTAATATCAAAATACACCAAGGCCAAAAACTCAAACCTCAGAATCAGACTGATTCTCAACATTCACTGTAACCACTGTGGTCCCAATATCATCATCATCACCCCCACCACCGTCATTATCATCATCTCTTTCCTGGATTAGCTTCCTAACTAGTCTGTTTACCTCTCTGACTGCTATCTCAGTAAAGCAACCAATTACTTAAAAAAATTAAATACAATCACATCATTCCCCTGTTCAAAACCATCCAATGGCTCCTCATTTCACTAAGTATAAAAGCCAAAGTCCTCACAATGGCCAGCAAAGTCACTGATCTGGCCTCTTCCCTTCCCCGTATTTTCCTGGCACCTCTTCTACCACCCTCCCTCTTGCTCACTTAATTTCAGCATACTGGCTTCCTTATTGATTCTCAAAAATAAACTAAGCATGTTCCTGCCTTAGAGCTTTTGCACTGGCCATGTCCCCTTATCCTGGATTACTTTCTGCCCAAAGATGGCTGATTTCTTCACATCCTTCAAGTCTTTGCTAAAAGGTCATCTCCTCAATGAAGCCTACCCTAACCATTGTATAAAAATTGCAACCCTAACCAACAGAAAAATGGGCAAGAGACATGAACAAACAATTGATTAGAAAGAAAGGAAGAAAACATGAAAAGATGTCCAACCTCATTCATAACAAAAGAACAGCAAATTAAAACTACATGGAAATACTATTTCTCACCTATCAGACTGGAAAAAATTATTTGTAATTGCAAAATCTTGAGTGAGAATTTAAAGAGTAACATATATTTATTTATATAATCTCAAAGTATCTCCCTCCCAAAATACTGATTAAATTCAAAGGGGAAAATAGTACTTATAGTGGAGAAACCTGACAGACACCACTTTAATCATGTGATGAAAGTTAATATAACCAGTAATGGGAAAATCAACAATATGTGACTCCTGCTAAGAGCACTGAAAAGAACATAACGTCACAACTGTGGTACTCCTGTCAAAAGTACATAAGCTGAATATAATCATGAGCAAACACCAAACTCAGATTAAGTGGCATTCTACAAGTATACCTGGTCTGTACTCTTCAAAAATGTCAATGTCATTAAAAGCAAATTCTGCGGAACTGTTCCAAACTAAAGGAGGTTAGAGTCATTGTAATGGGATGAAATGCAAGAACTGGGATTTTTCTTTTATGAAAAATGACATCATTGTGACATCTGAGTAAGCTGTACAGATCAGATAATAATGTATATCAATGTTAATTGTCTAATTTTGGAAACTGTACACTGTGCTTATTAAAGAAAAAGTTTATAGGTAAAACACACTAAGCATGTATGAGTAAAGGGGCTTATATCTGCCACTTACTCTCAAGCATTTCAGAGAGAACATAAATGAAAATGAAGTGTGATACAATTTAACATTTAGGAAATCCAGGTGAAGTGTATACATGAATTCTTACTTTTCTATTAAGTCTGAAATTATGTTGCAATAAATAAAATGCAGGCACACACACACACAGATACTCTCTCTCATGCACCCCCCCTTTTTGTAAAATTGCAAACTCGCTCTACACCAAGTTGTCCTGAATCTCCTTTACCCTATTTAATTTTAGTAACCTACCATCTGCTAACCTATGGTAATTTATTTTATTATGTTCATTGTTTGTCTCTCTTCCTAGAAAGTAAGCTCTGGGTGGGCAGAAATTTTGTGTGTATATGTGTATTTTGTGCACTGATGAATCCCATGTCCCTAAAACAGATCTCCATACATAGCAGGCAATCAAGAAGCATTTGCTGGAAAACTGACTGACAAACTGAATGAATGAATGGCTATACCAGGAAATATGTGAAAGAATGTTGGTAACAGCATTGTTTGAAAGCAAATAAATATAACAAAAACAAGTTTCCCATACACAAATCAAAGAATACATATATATACAAAGTTTTAAAACCTTGATTCTCTCACTGTACTGTTGCAAACTATTTAAAGGGAAAATGTGAAAAGTGGAAGGTTATCTTGAAACCAAGAGTTTTATGAGGACACAAAAATACCATCAAATGTCATCCTTAGGTGTCAAAATGTATAACAAATACTACAAAAATCTATAGTATGAGGAATGCTTTTCAAATGACATTAAAAAACACTGGAACTATTATAGAGATTAAATGACACATAAGTTTACCTAGGCATAAAATACAATACCTTTCTAGGAAATAAATAATTACTCCCTTTTTCTACAGCATTGTTGGGAAACTCAATTATGAAATAATCTACAATAAATAATGATAATATGCCAACATTACAGTTGAATCAGTCCATTATACATCTTCACCAGTTAGTACTTTAATTTAAACATTGACATACGAATAGACAATTTATCAAGTGTGGTCATCCAAATTCATTTAAGACTTCTAACATTACCTCTTCATCATTAGGGTCTACTGTGGTTTCATCATATACTCGCTGGTTGTCAATGGTCTTCGGTATAGGCTTTGGTGGAGCCTAAATAAAAGAAAAAGGGTTAAGTCTTAGGAGCATTTTACATTAATAATTTTGCATTATGATTGGGGAAGAATAACAGAAATCTGCAAATAATACAAAAACTCAATCTGTTCCTCATTTCAACCCACTGCTACATCAATCCTAATAACAATATTGAGTAAGAGGCTTTTTAATTCTCTGAGCAGACACATGCACATACTGGAAGAACTGCTGACACTAAATAAAATGGCTTAAAACCAGGCAGAAGTAGCAGAGAGAAGAAACTGGAATCAAAATAATTATTCATGAAGAAGAAAAATATCAAATGGGAAAAAATTACAAAGGTACATATATATGTAGCTTTGTTTCAATACTTTCAGAAAGCTATTCAGAAATATATAAGAAAAGCTATAAATCTGTTTCCATCTACTGAACTAGTAAATCTAGTTTGGGGGATTTATGGTAAGGAATGAAAAGGGGGAGCAATTTATACAAAGAAATATGTATTATCACTATGGTTAGTGGAAATGAACAGTAAATAGGGCAGATGTCCAACAACAGGATAATGACTACAGCATTTCCAGCATAATGGAATACCATGAGAATCAGCAATCATGCACAATATTGTTTGCTTAGACCAAAATATTGTGTAAATGAAATTTTAAGGAGCAAGAACACAGAACTGTAACCATATACTGACTAAAACTAATCCAAAATATATGTACACTAACAGAGATGAATATGAACTGACAAACTAGGATTTTTTTATTATTCTATGAAATGAATATTAAATTTGAAGTAATTTTTTTAAAAGAGGCAGTTCTAGGAAGTCATCTTTCAATCCAAAAACAAGAAAGGTGATATTCTCAAATGGTGATCAGCATATTAATTTGCTATAACTGACTGATTATTGAGAGTTTAAAAAAGACTAACATTGCTTGATAGGATTTCACAGGTCAAAACAGTCTAATATTGGCAACTTCCTGTGATTTAACCTAATACTATAAATAGAATTCACGAAGAAGAAACGTTTAGTTTGTGTGTGTGTGTGTGTGTGTGTGTGTGTGTGTATATAGTCTATTATTTTTCACTTTCTCAAAAATGCTTATCATTTCTTGGTCCCTCATCTTAAGAGATGGGAGGGGGGAAAAGTTGAACATTTTTTAAATTTTGCAAGTATAAATTGTAACCTAGAACTAACTATAAATAAAATGAAACTAAAATGAAAATAACTTAGCTGTGCAATAATGCAGAAGTATTTAGTAGTTCTTTTAAAATTTTTCAATAGAAAGATTTCACTTTTTGTTAATATCACAAAAATAGCCAAATCCTTTCTTGATGCATTATCTCTTCTCTCTTCTTTGCCATAATCCACTCAGGTATCTCACCTTCCTCCCACTCCCCATTCTCACTCTTCGCAGGTTCCTAACCTCAGAGTCAGCTCTCATTCTTACATGCCCCAACCCTACAACAGAAGAGGCTGTGCCCAGCCATTCCCCAGCCTTGCATAACAAAGTGCATCAAGTCAGAAGAGCTCCAGTTACAGGCCTAAACCGGGGATCTTCCCCATTCCCAGTCAGGGAGATGTGTCTCTGCCTCTCAAACACATAAAGTTAAGTAAAGTAAGCAAGTTGAAGTATACACACCATTTTGAAATTTTGAAAACATGCAAAACACCACTACTGGGTTTACTGTTTAGGGACACAAACATAGTAAAGGTAATAAAGGAAGTGCATGGGAACAATAAAGAGCAATTTCATGAGTGCTTATCTTTTTTTTTTTTTTTGGCCATGCTACATGTCAAGAGGGATCTAAGTTTGAAACCGGTGCCCCCTGCAGTGGAAGCGCGGTGTCTTAACCCTCTTAACCACTGGACCACCAGGGAAGTCCCAATGAGTGTTTCTTTGGAGGGGAAAACAATCAGAAAAAAGTACACAAGAACTTGAACACTATCTACTAATGCATAATTTCTTAAGCTGAGTAAAGGATAGAAAGGGGTATGCTGCCTTATTTTTATATCATTTTATATATCCAAAATATTTCATAATAAATTTTAAAAGAAAGTGATTCAATGTAAGTATCAGGGAGCACTCCATAATACCAGACAGAAAGCAGAGGACTAAAAGTTTCATTTACCTTATCACCAAGAGCCTCTCTCTCTTTTTTAAGTTTTTTCTTAGCTGCCAACTTTTCCTAAAGGATTTGAAAAAGAAAAGAACAATATTGAGAAACCACCAGTTATATCACAAACACATACTGAAGTTACAAATTACTAATGCTATGAATATTTAAACTGAGCAATCTTAGAAATGTATTAAAAGAAACATCCTGACTTACATTTTCGTAGCTGTTATTGTAAACCAAATGAGCTAGCCAATCAATAAGATTTCTCAAAGATTCTGCTCCTTCAAAACACTAATCTAAATTGACAAGTTTAAATGTTTAAAATTTCACTAGCTTTATCTTTTACTATAAAACCTCAAATTAAGTGAAAGTGCAAAATGTACATCTAAACAAGTTAAATAGTTTTTGTTGTTTTGTTTTGCATTCCTTTGCAAGTTGCATCCTAAAGAAAACCATGGCTATGCTGGTTGCTTGTCTTGAAAAGTACTAAAAATAAACGGTAATGAGAGAGTTTTCAGGTTGTTTCCAATAAAACCATCACTAGTTACTCAAATATTTTATAAACAAAACATGCTTTTAAAATGATCAAGAACCGGCAAGATGTACCGTAAATCTGTAACTTCTGTCGACTTCTGAACAGAATGCTTGACACACAATATAAAATAGGTTTTTTTTTTTTCCCCCAGCGCCTGTTGACCCTCAATCCATCAGATCTCGGATTAGAAATTATAGTCCCAATAAGTCTTCTAGGACACCCTTCCCCCATACGTGCACACCAGAATGGGTTAGATGCCCCTTCTACATCCCCTCCATCCCCCAACTTCCACCCCAGAGGAGCGAAAGGGACATCGCGCACGCGCTCTGCCGCCTCCGCGCCTCATACCTTCCGCTGCTGCTGTTTCCACCGCGTGAACATTAAGTGTCGCCGCTGTTTGTTCTTAATCTCCGAAACGCTGAAGCCTGGAGGAAAGGCAGCCGCCTTCGAGGGTTGGACCCCACTTTCCGTCGTCCCATCCTCAGCGACTGCAGCCTCCTGAGGTTCTTCAGTAGCAGCTTTGCGTTTCAAGCCTTTGTTTCCGCTGCCGCCGCTCTTTTCCCCGGCCTTCGCCATGGTATTTTTGCTCCTTGTGGTCTGTACGGAAACGGAAGTAGCTTTCTCCTCCGACCCCCGTCCTTAAGCTATTACTTCCGGGGTCGGAAAGTTCTTAAAGGAAAATGTATAGTTTTGTGAGTTCTAGCGGTTTAAGAAGGTGCTGAAATTTAGGCTTAAGGAGAGTTTAGGGAGCTTGCCCAGCAGTGTGAACAATGAAATGATGAGTTGGTGGAATCCGTTATTGAGCGTTTTCCGTGTGCCGACCCCCTAAAACCTAAGAACAAAACAATCTTTGAAGTATAGAGAGTTTACATTCTACTAGAGACAAAAATGAGCTCCAAAATAATTAGTGTGGTAAGCTATTAATATTAAGTAGTGCACGGTGTGGAAAGAATAGAACAGGATAAAAGAAGATGAGGGGATAGAGGGGCAGATTACAACTCTTAAATAGGATTCTCAGAGTGGGCTTCATTATTGAGCAGAGATTTGAAGGAGGTAATGGGGCATACTATGCAGTTAACTGGGGGAAGATCTGTTAATCTGAGAAAAGCTGTCCAGGCAAAGGAAACTTACAGCTCCAAGGCTCCTAGTCAGTAGCAAGCCTAGCTTGTTCAGGAAACACCGTGGAAGCCAGGAGTCAAATGAGAAAGGAGGAGAGTAAGTGCTGGGGGGGGGGGGGGGGGGGGGGGGTTAGGGTGCCAGATTGTGTAGGGTTTTGTAAGGACTTTGGCTTTTATGTGACGTGAAGATTTCTTGGAGCATTTTGAGAAAAGGAATGGCGTGACCTGACACATTTTAAAAGCATCACTCAGACTCTTCTCTTGAGAAAGGACTGTAGGGGAGGGAAAGTGACAGGAGGGGCGAAATGAATGTCATGAACCAGGGTGGTTCTAGTGGAGGTGGTAAGAAGTGATCAGATTCTTCCTACGATTGAATAAAAGGCATGAGAGAAAGAGAAGAATCTTGGATGACTCCAAGATTTTTTAACCGAGTGACTGGAAGGATGGAGTTACCATCAATTGAGATGGGAGAGACTTCATGTGGAGCAAGTTTGAAGGGTAAGATCAAGACTTCAGTAACGGAATGTTAAGTTTGAGATGCTTACTCGTCATCATGTTGTCAGGTAGTCAGTTGGGATGTGTGATTCTGCAGCAGGAGAGAGAGCTGTGGGCTAGAGAGCAAAACTAGGGAGTCATCAGCAAACGGATAGTATTTCAAACCATTATAATGAGTGTAGATAAAGAACTGAAAAATAGAAGAGGATGAAGGACTGAATCCTGGAGCAGTCCCACATGAAGAGCTGTAGAGAAAAGGAGGACCTAGTAAAGGAGAATGAGAAGGGAAAAACAAGAGAGTAGAGTGTCATGGAAGCCAAGTGAAGAAAGTGTTTCCCCAGTGGTTAAATTTTGCTGTATTTCTCATTTTAATTTTTTATGAAAATGCCCTCCAAACAGAATTCCTTTTGGTTTAGAGTCAGCACTTGATTTTCCAGAAATTGTCTTAGTTTCAAGTTATATGTTTCAATATTGACATTGGGTGTTTTGATAATCCAACATTTTGGTGTCTATACTGTGTTTTTCACCTTTTTAAGTTCTTTTAAACAGGACATTAAAAACATCAAAACTGTCTTTTAGAATAAGAGTCCCACCAAAACTTACTACCAAGCCACAACTGCAAAATTGTGATTAGAAGACAAACCTATCATGTTTAGATCCAAAACTGGATTTGAATTGTACAATACAATAGAAAGGAACAAATAGTGTTGTGCTAAAAAATCACTGACATACAGGTTTGGCTGTAATAATTTATAAAATATTATGCAGTTTATTTAAAGAGGAAAAATCAGATCAAAAGCGAGGAGTTGGAGGAGGAGGAGGAGGAGGAGGGGCAGCAGGAGGAGACAAACCAACCTTTATCTAAAAAACATAGACTGAAAAAAATATTTTGGAAGTCTCTTCTAGCCTTAATATTTTATCTCCCTACATATAATACATTCTTTCCTTATAAGAATACAAAATAATCCTGAACTAGATAACTGTCTTTAATTTATTCAGTGGTGCCCTACAAATGAGACCAAAAGCTGTTTATGGGCTTCCCTGGTGGCGCAGTGGTTGAGAGTCCGCTTGCCGATGCAGAGGACACGGGTTCGTGCCCCGGTCAGATCCCACGTGCCGCGGAGCGGCTGGGCCCGTGAGCCATGGCCGCTGAGCCTGCGCGTCTGGAGCCTGTGCTCCACAACAGGAGAGGCCACAACAGTGAGAGGCCTGCGTACAGCAAAAAAAAAAAAAAAAAAAAGACTGCTTATAGAGACTGCCTTCATGACTTACTGGTAATAATAGTTGTGTGGGTTGAATAAGACAATTTCTATGATCAGAATAAAATTCTTATCTGGAAGAAATCATAAAAGCATTGATCAATTCATCAAATGTGTATTTAATGCTACTCAATAAATGAATAGAGTGAGTAAGTATGATGGAAACAGTGGGCTCTATATTCAGATCTGTGTTCAGATTTTGGCTCAGATGCTATAAAATCTCAGTTAAATCACATAATCTCTGTGAGCTTCATTTTCTTCATCTGTAAACTGGGCTAATTATATTACCACATAGGTTGTTGAGATAATGTACATTAAAGAAATACACACACCCAATAAATGCTAACTAGCTATTTTTATTACGTCTAGATCTAGAGACTAAGCTAAACATTGTTGAGAAAGAAAGACATCATGTTTGCCCTCAAGTACCTTACAGTTCAGCAGAAGATAAAACACAATTCTAGTGTAAGTATTCAGTAGTGGTCAGTGTAGAGTGCTGCTTAATATGAGGTCCATTTCTTCCATTTGTTTTTTCTCAGTAATTGCTTCATTGTTCATTATTTTCAGGGCCCCCTTCTAATAGAGTATACATTATTTTAAAATAAAACACTTATTTTTGATATTTAATAAATATCTTTTACTTGTTTTAGTTCTGACATTTGGGAGACCATGGAATACAACACTTGGACACCAGATGAGTTCAGTGATCTAAATAAATATATGACCTAAGATTCTGTTGAGAAAATTTGATCTGTATTTTACAATATGACTTAAGCTCTTTATATCACAGAAACCATTCCAAAAGTTCAAAATATTAATCCATTGCATGAGAAAAAGGAATATCAGTTTTAGGGATGGAAGATTTTTTATTTGCAATGTGGTATAACCCTTGGGCAAACACAAAGTAATAAATTAACGCTTTCTGAGCTTGAATTATGCCATTCAGTTTGTTGCTCAGAATTGTTAAAAGAAAAACCAAAACAGAGGCCACATTTTGAATATACTTTTTGACCAAACACTCATAGTTAAATAACCAAAACTTAAACTATCCTGATTTCCCCAAAGTACTGACTCCGACCTAAAACAATCCTGATTTCCCCAAAGTACTGCCTCTGACCTAAAACACAAAAGCTTTCTTCAGGTCAGTGTACACAGTGCTACTCCCATAAAAAGACGTTAAGTTTCTAGTAACCAATCACAAAAAAAAAAAATGTACTCCCTCATCCATGCTTTATAAATTCAGCTGTAACTGCTGAATGCTGAGCTTCTAACCACCTTTCAGCTCAAATCGCCCTGTTTGTGAGTAGTGTTTCTTGCTTGATAAAATGTTTATATCAAGTAAAGCTCTCCAAATTTTCTTTTGACAGAACAATAGAACTATTACAAAGCTAGCCTCTCATCTATGAATGTTTCCTTGGTACCCAAGACCTGTTTGGGGCACTTAAACTACTTATCTAATGGAAGTTTGAGAGTTCTCTTTTTCGTTTACAGTATTCTTTACCTTAAGTTACCTTAGTGACTAATGAGGTTTGTTTCCCAGACTGTACTGACACAGGAAGTTGGTTGAGAAGTTATTACAAGGATTCCAAGTGTCGAAAGGACTCTCACAATGTCAGCTCTCCTTTGAAAGAAATTAAAGTCCACACGAGTAGAATGAATACAATTTTGTGAGGAGATATTAGAACCACACCCTCTCCTATCTAAAACTGAATTAGAATGACTCAAATACAGGGACTTCTCAGATACTGAAAACCTGGAGAGTAATTGTGTGGTGAATACTATCATCCCTATATACTCCACACTGTGAAATAGACAATGCATTTCCTGGCCTTTCCAGAAACCAAAAATATATTAGGAAACCAGAAGTTTTCCTCCAGAAATAAGTCTTTAGATTGTATCTTTGGAATAACTTCTGATCATTTCCTTGAGACCTTTAACTTTTTTTCGGTAGACTCTAAACTTGGCCATGATGGTGTAGGATGCAAGGACAGTGCTCTCTTTATTTTCCAAGTAGCTTGATCCTTAGCAATAAGGTGAGATGTCTGAATAAACAGGGTTTTTTTCTGCCTGTTAATATTTCCAGAGCACGTAGAGGTCCACCATGTCAGAAATGGTGATACATATTTCTGATCCTTACCTGACCAGGGAAAGCAGCACCACAATTAAAATGCAGTTTCAGGGACTTGCATGGTGGCGCAGTGGATAAGACTCCGTGCTCCCAATGCAGGGGTCCCAGGGTCGATCCCTGGTCAGGGAACTAGATCCCACATGCATGCCACAGCTAAGAGTTTGCATGCCACAACTAAGGAGCCTGCCTGCTGCAGCTAAGACCCAGTGCAACCAAATTAATAATAATTTTTTTAAAATGCAGTTTCACTAAAATATCATCGCTTAAAGTGATTTCTTATTGTTTGAGTTCATCAAAGGAACTTTTATTTATTTCTTTGTAAGGTATACTGTGCCTCTGAGTGGTGTTTCTGACTATGTAGCAACCGTAAATATAATTTAAATATCAGCCTGGAATGGCTTTTATATATCTAAGTATCTAGTGTTCTTTTGATTCATTCATTAAACAAATATTTATTAAGTCATACTTTATGCCAGATCCTCTGGCTATAGCATTATAAAACAAACAAACCTATCTCCCTGCCTTCAAAGAACTCCAGTGGGGAGAGCCCAAGTAAGAAAGCAAATCCCAAAAGTATGAGAGGTTCTATAACCACTACCTTGTTTTATAATGAAGACCAAGTTTCTTCTCATGTCTTCTTCAAAGAGCCAGATTAGGTGTGTTTGTAAGTCCCTTGTTGGTAGCTCAGGATGTATTTCCCATCGATATTAACCTGCATGTAGTGATTAGATCACTCAGACCAGAGACACAGATACTCATTCATTTATTTGTTTTCAACCGATGCTGTTTATTTTCCCCATATTTGTCTTAATTTTCCATAATCATAGAAAGAATTACTATGTGAAATAAAATATTCTCTACCATATCATTTCATGAACATAAAATATAGCAAACATTCTATACAATTATCAGAGACACAATATTAAAAATGAAAGCTAATGAAGCATAGTCCTTAGCTTAGGCTAGCGGTTTTCAAACTTTTTGTTTTAGAACATTTTGTCCTTAAAAATTATTGGGGACCCCAAAGAACTTTCATTTATGTGGTTTCTATCTATCAATATTTACCATGTAGAAATTAAAACTGAGAAAAAATATATTTTACTTAAAAATAATAACAATAGACCCATTATGTGATAACATACACACATTATGAAAATGACTGTATTTTTCCAAACAAAAAAGCTAATGAGAAGAGTGACATTATTTTACATGCTTGGCAAATCTCTTTTATGTCTGGCTTAATAGGAGGTAGCTGGGTTTGTATCTACTTCTATGTTTAACCTGTTGTGACATACCATTTTGGTTGAAGTATATAAGGAAAAATCTGGCCTCAAACAGGTATATGGTTGGAAAAGAGGAGTATTTAAGAACTTCTTCAGATAGCCATGGATGTTCGTCTTTGATATTACATTAAAATTTGACTAGTTTTAAGATCTTAAAGGCTGGTTGCAATGTACAATCTGAAATCATATTAAGCAGCTCTTTATGCTCTGTTACATTAAAATCTAATAGTCCATTTTTCATTTTTAATGGATCTTTTACCCATGCATGATTTTGTAATATCATGCATTCACTGGTCGTCTGGAAAATATTGGTTCACTGAGTTACGCATTTCTTCTAAAAGTTGACACACTATATTTTACAATATCAACAAATCACGTTTGTTAAAATCACTACTAGTCTCATCAGAAAAGTCTTCAGGTACTAGTAAGCTGCCAAGCTTACAATGGGGGATAGAGGTTTTCTGAAATTCTGATTTTCTTGAATAGGGGCTTCCTTTGGCTCCAGGTCACTGATGGTAGTACCTATAATGCAATGCAGGGGTTGGAAGCAAGGAATTAGGAGATTTGTGAGTGGTGAGGGCCTCTTGTTGATATATACTTCCCATGGCTATTTCTCAGGCTAGGCCATCTCACTGTTACGTTTTTCATCTATGGACTCCTGAAAATTGCCTGACTTTTCCATTGCCACCATTAGTTAGCTAGAGCCACCTTATCATTAACTTGAAAATATTTTGGGAGTCTACCGATAGAGACAGTCTGAGGGGTGCTTTGTGGGGGTCCTTCTACGCTGTTCATTTGTGCAAGATGCACATCACCATCCCACCCTATGATGGATCATTAGGCAGCATCTTGGGAGAGCCAAAGTTTATACTATTAGCTGTTTCTGACTAAGGTTTTTCTTCTTTTCCAACCCACGATGGAAAAGAATGCATTCTCATAGCCACTCTTCTTCTTGAGGCAATCAACAAACCTTTTCAATTTTTCTGAAGTTTCCTTTTTTTTTTCTTATAGCAACCAGTTGAAATAGAGATAAAAGACTCCTTATCCTTTATCCCTTTACACTCTAATAGGGATGATAAGGTCTTACATAATGTTGGCCTTTGGCTCCACAAAAATTGAAAGAAAGCTAAGCTTCATTTAGGGGAAATAACAAAAGTCGGTAGCTTTCCTGGAATTTCCATCATACGAGCCAGTAGGACCTCTGGGACAGAGAGGTAAGGAGATGGAAGAACAGTCTGAGGAACTGAAGACGTGTTCATGAGATGAGCATTCACAGCAGCGATGTGGGCAGAAACTGCAGAACTGGATTATACTCTTCTCTATTTTTTCTCTAGGTGACTCCTACTTACTAGATTAACTAGGGTAAAAAAGTGGAGATTAGAGATAAAGGACCCCTCAGTAAGTGACCAGGTTCCAAAAGTTTCCACCATGTACCAGTACCCTCCAGGAAGATTTTGTTGATTTAGTTTCCCTACAATTATCCCTTCTTTATTCTAAAGTCTAGAGTTCAGAGGCAGATTAGTATATTCCAAAATTTGCCTTAGTCCAAGGCACTATTCCTACGACAGAGACATGCTAGGAAGTTCCAGGGTTCTCCAGGGAGCACTAGATGCTAGAACATCTTGTATTTGCTAAAACCTTCAGAAGGCATAATAGAGCTAACTTGAAGTATGATCCATGGCCCAGCAGCAGTGGCATCATCTGGAAGCTCGACAGAAATGCAGAATCTCGGGGTCCATACCCAGGCCAACCGAGAGATCCCCAGGTGATCCGTAAACACATTAAAGTCTGAGAAACACTGCTGAAGATGTGCGTTACATCCCCCACCCATATTAATTTCCACTGATCAGTCAGAGGCCTTGTTTCAGGCCAAAAATTTATTGTTGGTTTATAATATTATTGTTAAAAACAATATTATTTTTTAAATGATTACATTGCTTGAAGGGAAGACAGACTGGTGGAACTACTGCAGAAAGCTAATATATTTGTTTTATTTTTCTAACTTAGTCGTTGCACAGACATGAAATGAGATTTAACAGACCCCTTATCTGACTGGTAGGCAACAGATAAATCCAGGGACCTATGATTATACCTTGTCAGAACAAAATAGCTTTATTTTTCTTTCATGCAACTATCAACAAGAGTGATTCCCAAAGTTTAGTACCAGGACCAGCAGCATCACATCACCTGGGAACTTGTTAGAAGTGCAAATGCCTGGGCTAGCCAAGACCCTCTGAGTCAGGCTCTGGGGATGGAACTCAGAAATCTGTATTTTAATAAGCCCTCTAGGTGATCCTGGTGCATGCCCAAACTGGAGACCCACTGGTCTTGATCCATAATTATCTTCTGATACATATAAGCCGACCATTTAAGGTTTTTTTTTTCTCTAGTGTCTAAGGTAAGCTTCCTTAACTGGGAACCAAATCAGCCTCTTCCCATGTCTTCGTTTGGAAAATCTAGGTGCCTACACTAGGTGATACCAAAAGAATGATCACATCAAAATGTTCTCATGGATATACTAAAAAAAAAAAAAAAGCCCCCAGAACAAAAAACAAACAAACAAAAAAACCCCTCTAGAAATGATGATAGAGCTTGTATTGATACAATCGTCACCTTTAGGTAAATAAAAAAGATTGGGCTTCCCTGGTGGCGCAGTGGTTGAGCGTCCGCCTGCCGATCAGGGGACACAGGTTCGTGCCCCGGTCCGCGAAGATCCCACATGCAGCGGAGCGGCTGCACCCGTGAGCCACGGCCACTGAGCCTGCGCGTCCGGGGCCTGTTGCTCCGCAACGGGAGAGGCCACAACAGTGAGAGGCCCGTGTACCGCAAAAAAATAAAATAAAAAAATAAAAGATTAATGACCGCCTACAAAACCATATTTAACTTTTTCCAAAGTTAGTTAAGAATCTGATACTATGGTGTGCCCAGGTGGCCCTTGGACACTCAATTCATTTTTATTACTGCTCACATTAATATTTTGACTGAGTAGCCTCATTGTCCAGAAACGACTGATATTTTAAATAGCAGCAGCAAGACGTTAGACACTCCTGCTAAATGCAATGTGATATATGGATTGAATCCTGAAACAGAAAAAGACATTAGTGGAAAATGAATGAAATTAGAATAAATTCCAAAGTTTAATCAATAGTAATATACCAATGTTGGTTCTAGTTTTGAAAAATGTACTATGGCAATGCAAAATATTAACATTAGGGGAAACTGGGTAAGGGTATATAGGAACCCTGTATTATTTTTGCAACATTTCTGTAAATCTAAAATTATTCCAAAACAAAAAGTTTCTTAAAAATATCTCTCCCTGACCCTTCATTTAACAAAACTGTTGCAGTATTACCAGGTAAAACAAATTAAAGAACTGCTCTGCACCAACCCAGGCTGCCCATTTGTAAGTCGACCAACATTGTTTAATTTGTTTTCTTGGGATGCCAGCAAAGCTACTAGCAGTCACAAAACACATTTACTAAATGTATAGGACAGGCAGTTAAAGCAGGAAAGGTGCTTCCTTTATTCTCCATTTCTTGAACTTTTGTGTATACAGTTTCCACTTGAATACTTTGTACTTGGTGATATGTTGTGTTAATAATAATCCTTAAATCATTTCATGATGACTGTTCCCATCTACCGCCACCCTCCTCCAGAGCACTTAATGCAGTGTGCTGCAGGAAGTCGGCATTCAGAGCTCAGATTTCTCTGACTAACTGACTGACTCAATGTGCTACCTGTAATTATATTTTAAAATTTAATCAAGGCAGTTCTAGGAACTCAAGGGGATAAAGTCAAAATCAACTATTCAAGTTAGGTTTGTATTAATTGTCTAGAGTGAATAGACTTCATCAAAACTTGTCAAAATGCAGAATTCATCAGTGGAAACCAGAATATCAGAAATTTAAATCATCCCTATGAAATACACTTAAGACTGAAGGTGAATAGTTCATGGTGAAGTTAACATTTCTAAAATAAATTTTGAGCTGAATAGAAAGTTACCAGTCTTACTTCTTTCATGCTTTTTAAAAATTGTATTTGTTTTTTAAAGTAATCAAGGATCACAAATATTATTTTGCTCTGGTTGTTGATATGTGTTGAGAAATTCTGAAAAAGGCTTGTAATAGAAGGAAACATTTATCTCTCCAGTCTTCCTCAGTAGTATCTATGTAAAATAAAGCCAAAGCTACTTAAAAATACCAAGAATTATGATACAGCTAACCTTAGATATTCTCAAAGTGTTTCTGATATATCATCTCAGTCCTCCTAAAATTCCTATAAGTAGATACAAGTCAGGAATTTCACCATTTTTCCAGCGGGAAAGCGGAAATTCAAAAAGATTTAAAACAGCATCCAGATTAAACTACAAATTGTAGTTCTTAGGCCATTGCTCTTTTAACTTACAATGTGTCATGCCCTTAGGTCCATATTACTTAGAGTAAATGATTAAGTGAACACAACCTCATATAGCTGCATATAACTCATTTTCTTTTCTTGACTCTGCAGTGAATGTTCAGGAGCAAAGCACTTGATGAAGTAAGCTGTGGATCCTTTAAAGAGGCAGATGCATGAAGTTGGAAGCAGTGAATGTGAGAGCAGTATTTGTTTTTCATTTAATTATTTCAACGCACGTTTTCTATTGTGGAGATGATAAAGCTTCATACAATTTTGGCAAAATGAATTTAAGCAAAAATGCATATATTTGATGTATTGTTTCCCATATCGATGACTAAATAGGGAGATTTACCTCAGGGGCTCCCAGTTGTAGTAAGTGGGAAAGAATTATCTTTATGATTTCCTGACGTGAGGTAATAAATTGAAAATTATTTGGTTGACACAATTACAAAATTGTTGGTCAGAAGCCAGGAGAATTATTGATTTCTCTTCTAGGTTTCTTTCTCAGTAACAAAATAGTTTTCAAATACCTGAATAAGATTTTACATTCACACCATTCATGGGGAGATTTAATATTTGAGCAGGTAAATGGAGGTTTACTATCTGAATGGTGCCTTCTAGCCTTATACAAAATGAAGATGAACCTAATGTACTTTACATAGCTGATAAAAGGTATTGTCTATTTAATATTTTATCTCAAATTAACATAAACATTTCGGCAATTGTTTTGAAACTAACATCTAACAAAGTGGTCAGGTTTTGATGTTCTAGATAAGAAAATACGGTGTGTTAACTTTTCCAGAGGAACATTATATTGTCATATCAAACACTTAAATAGGAGTCATGGCATTGATCCATAGGCATCTTTATTAAAAATATGTCTCCCTAAACTTGGAATTGTGTTTAATGAACATAGCACATTTAGTCCACATAAACTATTAAGTAAGGTACTTCCAGTACTCATTTATTCATTCATCCTATATAAATATTTCTCAGCCCTCACAACCAAGCATGGGCCATGTGAGGAAGCCAGAGAAGCAAAACACAATAAAAGGCCCCTCTCTGCCAGTAACTTAAAATTTAATGAAAAATCAAAACATACAAACATGAAGTCTTATATCTTAATCCAGGTGTTAAATAGCACTGGAAAAAAACAGTACTGTAAGGATTAGAAGATTATATCTCCAGATACAATCTTAAATATTAAATGAGGGAGAAAGCCCTGTGTTTTGGAAACAATGTATTATAATGGTTAGGAACATAGGTTTCTAAAAAATTTTTTTGGACAACATTATTACCTAAAATCATTCTACTGTGCTTAGATCTCTGAGGCTTATTTACTACTCATTGTAAGTTTGTACCCTTGAACACCATCTCTCTTAACAGCACCTCCTCCCCCCATGCCCTGGTAACCACCATTTTACTCTCTATTTTTAATAGGTGTAACTTTTTTAGATTCCACAAACAAGTGGTACCATACAGTACTTGTCTTTCTTTCTGACTTATCTCCCTTAGCATAATGTGCTCAAGGTCTATCCATGTTGTCATAAATGGGAGGATATCCTCCTTTCTCCTGGCTGAATAATATTCCATTGTGTATATGGACCACATTTTTTTAACATCTTTATTGGAGTATAATTGCTTTACAATGGTGTGTTAGTTTCTGCTTTATAACAAAGTGAATCAGATATACATATACATATATCCCCATATCTCTTCCCTCTTGCATCTCCCTCCCTCCCACCCTCCCTATCCCACCCCTCTAGGTGGTCACAAAGCACTGAGCTGATCTCTCTGTGCTATGCGGCTGCTTTCCACTAGTTATCTATTTTACGTTTGGCAGTGTATATATGTCCATGCTACTCTCTCACTCTCTCCCAGCTTACTCTTCCCCCTTCCCATATCCTCAAGTTCATTCTCTAGTATGTCTGTGTCTTTATTCCCATCATGCCCCTAGGTTCTTCATGACCATTTTTTTTTTTTAGATTCCATATATACGTGTTAGCATACAGTATTTGTTTTTCTCTTTCTGACTTACTTCACTCTGTATGACAGACTCTAGGTCCATCCACCTCACTACACATAACTCAATTTCGTTTCTTTTTATGGCTGAGTAATATTCCATTGTATATATGTACCACATCTTCTTTATCCATTCACCTGTTGATGGACACTTAAGTTGCTTCCATGTCCTGCCTATTATAAATACAGCTGCAATGAACATTGTGGTACATGACTCTTTTTGAATTATGGTTTTCTCAGGGTTTATCCCCAGTAGTGGGATTTCTGGGTTGTATGGTAGTTCTATTTTTAGTTTTTTAACGAATCTCCATACTCTTCTCCATAGTGGATGTATCAATTTACATTCCCACCAACAGTGCAAGAGGGTTCCCTTTTCTCCACACCCTCTCCAGCACTTATTGTTTATAGATTTTTTGATGATGGCCATTCTGACTGGTGTGAGATGATATCTCATTGTAGTTTTGATTTGCATTTCTCTAATGATTCATGATGTTGAGCATTCTTTCATGTGTTTGTTGGCAATCTGTATATCTTCTTTGGAGAAATGTCTATTTATTCCTCTGCCCATTTTGGATTGGGTTGTTTTTCTGATATTGAGCTGCATGAGATGCTTGTAAATTTTGGAGATTAATCTTTTGTCAGTTGCTTCATTTACAAATATTTTCTCCCATTCTGAGGGTCGTCTTTTCATCTTGTTTGTGGTTTCCTTTGCTGTGCAAAAGCTTTTAAGTTTCATTATGTCCCATTTGTTTATTTTTGTTTTTATTTCCATTTCTCTAGGAGGGGGGTCAAAAAGGATCTTGCTGTGATGTATGTCATAGAATGCTCTGCCTATGTTTACCTCTAAGAGTTTGATAGTGTCTGGCCTTACGTTTGGATCTTTAATCCAATTTGAGTTTATTTTTGTGTATGGTGTTAGGGAGTGTTCTAATTTCATTCTTTAACACGTAGCTTCTGGTTTTCCCAGCACCGCTTATTGAAGAGGCTGTCTTTTGTCCACTGTATATTCTTGCCTCCTTTATCAAAGATAAGGTGACCATATGTGCGTGGGTTTATCTCTGGGCTTTCTATCCTGTTCCATTGATCTATATTTCTGATTTTGTGCCAGTACAATACTGTCTTGATTACCGTAGCTTTGTAGTATAGTCTGAAGTTAGGGAACCTGATTCCTCCGGCTCCATTTTTTCTTTCTCAAGATTGCTTTGGCTATTCAGGGTCATTTGTGTTTCCATACAAATTGTGAAATTTTTTTTCTGGTTCTGTGAAAAATGCCAGCGGTAGTTTGATAGGGATTGCATTGAATCTGTAGATTGCTTTGGGTAGTATAGTCATTTTCCCAATGTCGATTCTTCCAAACCAAGAACATGGTATATCTCTCCATCTATTTGTATCATTTCTTTCATCAGTGTCTCATAATTTTCTGCATACAGGTATTTTGTCTCCTTAGGTAGGTTTATTCCGAGGCATTTTATTCTTTTTGTTGCAGTGGTAAATGGGCGTGTTTCCTTAATTTCACTTTCAGATTTTTCATCATTAGTGTATAGGAATGCAAGAGATTTCTGTGCATTAATTTTGTATCCTGCTACTTTACCAAATTCATTGATTAGCTCTAGTAGTTTTCTGGTAGCACCTTTAGGATTCTCTATGTATAGTATCATGTCATCTGCAAACAGTGACAGCTTTACTTCTTCTTTTCCGATTTGGATTCCTTTTATTTCCTTTTCTTCTCTGATTGCTGTGGCTAAAACTTCCAAAACTATGTTGAATAAGAGTGGTGAGAGTGGGCAACCTTGTCTTGTTCCTGATCTTAGCGGAAATGTTTTCAGTTTTTCACCATTGAGGACGATGATAGCTGTGGGTTTGTCATATATGGCCTTTATTATGTTGAAGAAAGTTCCCTCTATGCCTACTTTCTGGAGGGTTTTTATCATAAATGGGCGTTGAATTTTGTCAAAAGCTTTCTCTACATCTATTGAGATGATCATATGGTTTTTCTCCTTCAATTTGTTAATATGGTGTATCACGTTGATTGATTTGTGTATATTGAAGAATCCTTGCATTCCTGGAATAAACCCCACTTGATCATGGTGTATGATTCGTTTAATGTGCTGTTGGATTCTGTTTGCTAGTATTTTGTTGAGGATCTTTGCATCTATGTTCATCAGTGATATTGGCCTGTAGTTTTCTTTCTTTGTGACATCTTTGTCTGGTTTTGGTATCAGGGTGATGGTGGCCTCGTAGAATGAGTTGGGGAGTGTTCCTCCCTCTGCTATATCTTGGAAGAGTTTGAGAAGGATAGGTGATAGCTCTTCTCTAAATGTTTGATAGAATTCGCCTGTGAAGCCATCTGGTCCTGGGCTTTTGCTTGTTGGAAGATTTTTAATCACAGTTTCAATTTCAGTGCTTGTGATTGGTCTGTTCATATTTTCTATTTCTTCCTGATTCAGTCTTGGCAGGTTGTGCATTTCTAAGAATTTGTCCATTTCTTCCAGGTTTTCCATTTTATTGGCATAGAGTTGCTTGTAGTAATCTCTCATGATCTTTTGTATTTCTGCAGTGTCAGTTGTTACTTCTCCTTTTTCATTTCTAATTCTATTGATTTCAGTCTTCTCCCTTTTTTTCTTGATGAGTCTGGCTAATGGTTTATCAATTTTGTTTATCCTTTCAAAGAACCAGCTTTTAGTTTTATTGATCTTTGCTATCATTTCCTTCATTTCTTTTTCATTTATTTCTGATCTGATCTTTATGATTTCTTTCCTTCTGCTAACTTTGGGCGTTTTTTGTTCTTCTTTCTCTAATTGCTTTAGGTGCAAGGTTAGGTTGTTTATTTGAGATGTTTCCTGTTTCTTAAGGTAGGATTGTATTGCTATAAACTTCCCTCTTAGAACTGCTTTTGCTGCATCCCATAGATTTTGAGTCATCGTGTCTCCATTGTCATTTGTTTCTAGGTATTTTTTGATTTCTACTTTGAATTTTTCAGTGATCACTTCGTTATTAGGTAGTGTATTGTTTAGCCTCCATGTGTTTGTATTTTTTGCAGATCTTTTCCTGTAATTGATATCTAGTCTCATAGCGTTGTGGTCGGAAAAGATACTTGATACAATTTCAATTTTCTTAAATTTACCAAGGCTTGGTTTGTGACCCAAGATATGATCTATCCTGGAGAATGTTCCATGAGCACTTGAGAAGAAAGTGTATTCTGTAGTTTTTGGATGGAATGTCCTATAAATATCAATTAAGTCCATCTTGTTTAATGTATCATTTAAAACTTGTGTTTCCTTATTTATTTTCATTTTGGGTGATCTGTCCATTGGTGAAAGTGGGGTGTTAAAGTCCCCTACTATGAATGTGTTACTGTCGATTTCCCCTTTTATGGCTGTTAGTATTGGCCTTATGTATTGAGGTGCTCCTATGGTGGGTGCATAAATATTTACAATTGTTATATCTTCTTCTTGGATCGATCCCTTGATCATTATGTAGTGTCCTTCTTTGTCTCTTCTAATAGTCTTTATTTTAAAGTGTATTTTGTCTGATATGAGAATTGCTACTCCAGCTTTCTTTTGATTTCCGTTTGCATGGAATATCTTTTTTTTCCATCCCCTCACTTTCAGTCTGTATGTGTCTCTAGGTCTGAAGTGGGTCTCTTGTAGACAGCAAATATATGCGTCTTGTTTTTGTATCCATTCAGCCAATCTGTGTCTTTTGGTGGGAGCATTTAGTCCATTTACATTTAAGGTAATTATCGATATGTATGTTCCCATTCCCATTTTCTTAATTGTTTTGGGTTCGTTATTGTAGGTCTTTTCCTTCTTTTGTGTTTCTTGCCTAGAGAAGTTCCTTAAGCAGTTGTTGTAGAGCTGGTTTGGTGGTGCTGAACTCTCTCAGCTTTTGCTTGTCTGTAAAGGTTTTAATTTCTCCATCAAATCTGAATGAGATCCTTGCTGGGTAGAGTAATCTTGTTTGCAGGTTTTTCTCCTTCAACACTTTCAATATGTCCTGCCACTCCCTTCTGGCTTGCAGAGTTTCTACTGAAAGATCAGCTGTTAACCTTATGGGGATTCCCTTGTGTGTTATTTGTTGTTTTTCCCTTGCTGCTTTTAATATGCTTTCTTTGTATTTAATTTTTGACAGTTTGATTAATATGTGTCTTGGCGTATTTCTCCTTGGATTTATCCTGTATGGGACTCTCTGTGCTTCCTGGACTTAACTATTTCCTTTCCCATACTAGGGAAGTTTTCAACTATAATCTCTTCAAATATTTTCTCAGTCCCTTTCTTTTTCTCTTCTTCTTCTGGAACCCCTATAATTCGAATGTTGGTGCATTTAATGTTGTCCCAGAGGTCTCTGAGACCGTCCTCAGTTCTTTTCACTCTTTTTTCTTTATTCTGCTCTGCATTAGTTATTTCCACTATTTTATCTTCCAGGTCACTTATCCGTTCTTCTGCCCCAGTTATTCTGCTATTGATCCCATCTAGAGTATTTTTCATTTCATTTATTGTGTTGTTCATCATTGTTTGTTTCATCATTAGTTCTTCTAGGTCCTTGTTAACTGTTTCTTGCATTTTGTCTATTCTATTTCCAAGATTTTGGATCATCTTTACTATCATTATTCTGAATTCTTTTTCAGGTAGACTGCCTATTTCCTCTTCATTTGTTATGTCTGGTGGGTTTTTGTCTTGCTCCTTCATCTGCTGTGTGTTTTTCTGTCTTTTCATTTTGCTTATCTTACTGTGTTTGGGGTCTCCTTTTTGCAGGCTGAAGGTTCGTAGTTCTTGTTGTTTTTAGTGTCTGTCCCCAGTGGCTAAGGTTGGTTCAGTGGGTTGTGTAGGCTTCCTGGTGGAGGGTACTAGTGCCTGTGTTGTGGTGGATGAGGCTGGATCTTGTCTTTCTGGTGGGTAGGTCCACGTCTGGTGGTGTGTTTTGGGGTGACTGTAGTATTATGATTTTGGGCAGCCTCTCTGCTAATGGGTGGGGTTGTGTTCCTGTCTTGCTAGTTGTTTGGCATGGGATGTCCAGCACTGTAGCTTGCTGGTCGTTGAGTGAAGCTGGGTGCTGGTGTTGAGATGGAGATCTCTGGGAGGTTTTCGCCATTTGATATTATGTGCAGCTGGGAGGCCTCTTGTGGACCAGTGTCCTGAAGTTGGCTCTCCCACCTCAGAGGCACAGCACTAACTCCTGGCTGCAGCACCAAGAGCCTTTCATCCACACGGCTCCTTAATTTGGGATGATTCGTTGTCTATTCATGTATTCCACAGATGCAGGGTACATCAAGTTGATTGTGGAGCTTTAATCTGCTGCTTCTGAGGCTGCTGGGAGAGATTTCCCTTTCTCTTCTTTGTTCTCACAGCTCCCAGGGGCTCAGCTTTGGATTTGGCCCTGCCTCTGCATGTAGGTCGCCGGAGTGCGTCTGTTCTTTGCTCAGACAGGACGGGGTTAAACGAGCCGCTGATTCGGAGGCTCTGGCTCACTCAGGCCGGGGGGTAGGGAAGGTCACGGAGTGCGGGGTGGGCCTGTGGCGGCAGAGGCCGGCATGACGTTGCCAGCCTGAGGCGCGCCGTGCGTTCTCCCGGGGGAGTTGTCCCTGGATCCAGGGACCCTGGCAGTGGCGGGCTGCACAGGCTCCCCGGAAGGGTGGTTTAGATAGTGACCTGTGTTCGCACACAGGCTTCTTGGTGGCGGCAGCAGCGGCCTTAGCGTCTCATGTCTGTCTCCGGGGTCTGCACTTTTAGCCGTGGCTCGCGCCCGTCTCTGGAGCTCCTTTAAGCAGCGTGCTTAATCCCCTCTCCTCGCGCACCAGGAAATAAAGAGGGAAGAAAAAGTCTCTTGCCTCTTCGGCAGGTCCAGACTTTTCCCCGGACTCCCTCCCGGCTAGCCGCGGTGCACTAATGCCCTGCAGGCTGTATTCACGCCGCCAACCCCAGTCCTCTCCCGGCCCTCCGACTGAAGCAGGAGCCTCAGCTCCCAGCCCCGCCTGCCCCGGCGGGTGAGCAGACAAGCCTCTCAGCTGGTGAGTGCTGGTCGGCCCTGATCCTCTGCGCTGGAATCTCTCCGCTTTGCCCTCCGCACCCCTGTTGCTGTGCTCTCCTCCGCGGCTCCGAAGCTCCCCCACTCCGCCACCCGCAGTCTCCGCCCGTGAAGGGGCTTCCTAGTGTGTGGACACTTTTCCTCCTTCACAGCTCCCTCCCGCTGGTGCAGGACCCGTCCCTATCCTTTTGTCTCTGTTTATTTTTTTCTTTTGCCCTAACCAGGTACGTGGGGGGTTTCTTGCCTTTTGGGAGGTCTGAAGTCTTCTGCCAGCGTTCAGTAGGTGCTCTGTAGGAGTTGTTCCACGTGTAGATGTATTTCTGGTGTATCTGTGGGGAGGAAGGTGATCTCCGCATCTTACTCTTCCGCCATCTTCCCGGAAGTCCTCTTGTGTTTTCTGCCTAGAGCAGTGCCTTTAGAATTTGTTGTAAAGGTGGTTTGGTGGTGCTGAATTCTCTTAGATTCTGCTTGTCTGTAAAGGTTTTAATTTCTCTGTCAAATCTGAATGAGATCCTTCCTGGGTAGAGTAATCTTGGTTTTATGTTTTTCCCTTTCATCACTTTAAATATGTCCTGCCACTCTTTTCTGGCTTGCAGAGTTTCTGCTGAAAGGTCAGCTGTTAACCCTATGGGGATTCCCTTGTATGTTATGTGTTGTTTTTCCCTTTTAATATTTTTTCTTTGTATTTAATTTTTGATAGTTTGATTAATATGTGTCTCGGATTTATCCTGTATGGGACTCTCTGTGCTTCCTGGACTTGAGTAACTGTTTCCTTTCCCATATTAGGGAAATTTTCAACTATAATCTCTTCAAATTTTTTCTCAGTCCCTTTTTTTTTTCTCTTCTTCTTCTGGGACCCCTATAATTCGAATGTTGGTGCGTGTAATGTTGTCCCAGAGGTCTCCGAGACTGTTCTCAATTCTCTTCATTGTTTTTTCTTTATTCTGCTCTGCAGTAGTTATTTCCACTATTTTATCTTCCAGGTCACTTATCCATTTTTCTGCCTGAGTTATTCTGCTATTGATCCCTTCTAGAGAATTTTTAATTTCATTTATTGTGTTTTCATCATTGTTTGTTTGCTCTTTAGTTCTTCTAGATCCTTGTTAAAAGTTTCTTGTATTTTCTCCATTCTATTTCCAAGATTTTGGATCATCTTTACTACCATTATTTTGAATTCTTTTTCAGGTAGACTGCCTATTTCCTCTTCATTTGTTAGGTCTGGTGGGTTTTTACCTTGCTCCTTCATCTGCTGTGTGTTTCTCTGTCTTCTCATTTTGCTTAACTTACTGTGTTCGGGGTCTCCTTTTCTCAGGCTGTAGGTTCGTAGTTCCCATGGTTTTGGTGTCTCTCCCCAGTGGCTAAGGTTCATTCAGTGGGTTGTGTAGGCTTCCTGGTGGAGGGGACTGGTGCCTGTGTTCTGGTGGATGAGGCTGCATCTTGACTTTCTGGTGGGCAGGTCCACGTCTGGTGGTGTGTTTTGGGGTGTCTGTGACCTTATTATACTTTTAGGCAGCGTCTCTGCTAATAGGTGGTGTTGTGTTCCTGTCTTGCCAGTTGTTTGGCATAGGGTGTAGCTTGCTGGTCACTGAGTGGAGCTGGGTCTTGGCATTGAGATGGATATCTTTGGGAGATTTTTGCTGTTTGATATTACGTGGAGCTGGGAGGTCTCTTTTGGACCAATTTCCTGAACTTGGCTCTCCCACCTCAGAGGCACTGCCCTGATGCCTAGCCAGAGCACCAAGAGCCTGTCATCCACACGGCTCAGAATAAAAGGGAGAGAAAAAGAAAGAAAGAAAGAGATACAAGAAAATAAAATTTAATTAAATAATTTAAAGTAAATAATAATTATTAAAAAAATTTTTTTAAGTAATAAAAAAAAAGAAGGGAAGAGAGCAACCAAACCAAAAAACAAATCCACCAATGATAACAAGTACTAGAAACTATACTAAAAAAAAGAAAAAGAAAAAATCGGACAGATCGACCCCTAGGACAAATGGCAAAAGCAAAGCTATACAGACAAAATCACACACAGGAACATACACATACACAATCACAAAAAAAGAAAAAGGGGAAAAAATATATATATTGTTGCTCCCAAAGTTCACCTCCTCAAATTGGGATGTTGTCTATTCATGTATTCCACAGATGCAGGGTACATCAAGTTGATTGTGGAGATTTAATCCACTGCTCCTGAGGCTGCTGGGAGAGATTTCCCTTTCTCTTCTTTGTTCGCACATCTCCTGGGGTTCAGCTTTGGATTTGGCCCCGCCTCTGCATGTAGGTCGCCTGAGGGCGTCTGTTCTTTGCTCAGACAGGATGGGGTTAAAGGAGCAGCTGATTCAGGGGCTCTGGCTCACTCAGGCCTGGGGGAGGGAGGGGTACGGAATGCTGGGCGAGCCTGCGGCGTCAGAGGCCGGCGTGACGTTGCAGCAGCCTGAGGTGCGCCGTGCGTTCTCCCGGGGAAGTTGTCCCTGGATCCTGGGACCCTAGCAGTGCCGGGCTGCATGGGCTCCCGGGAGGGGAGGTGTGGGGAGTGACCTGTGCTTGCACACAGGCCTCTTGGTGGCTGCAGCCTTAGTGTCTCATGCCCGTCTCTGGGGTCCACGCTGTTAGCCGCGGCTCGCGCCCGTCTCTGGAGCTCCTTTAAGTGGCGCTCTTAATCACCCCTCCTCGCGCACCGCAAAACAAAGGGGCAAGAAAAAGTCTCTTGCATCTTCGGCAGCTCCAGACTTTCTCCCGACTCCCTCCCGGCTAGCTGTGGCGCACTAGCCCCCTTCAGGCTGTGTTCACGCAGCCAACCCCAGTCCTCTCCCTGGAATCCTACCGAAGCCAAAACCGGAACCTCAGCTCCCAGCCCCCGCCCGCCCCGGCGGGTGAGTAGACAAGCCCCTCGGGTTAGTTGAGTGCCGGTCGGCACCGATCCTCTGTGCGGGAATCTCTCCGCTTTGCCCTCCGCACCCCTGTGGCTGCACTCTCCTCCGTGGCTCCGAAGCTTCCCCCCTCCACCATCCGCAGTCTCCGCCCGCGAAGGGGCTTCCTAGTGTGTGGACAACTTTTCTCCTTCACAGCTCCCTCCCACTGGTGCAGGTCTCACCCCTATTCTTTTGTCGCTGTTTTTTCTTTGTAGGCTCACGGGCCCAGCCGCTCCACGGCATGTGGGATCCTCCCGGACCGGGGCACAAACCTGTGTCCCCTGAATCGGCAGGCGGACTCTCAACCACTGCGCCACCAGGGAAGCCCCTGTTTTTTCTTTTTTCTTTTGCCCTACCCAGGTATGTGGGGAGTTTCTTGCCTTTTGGGAGATGTGAGGTCTTCTGCCAGTGTTCAGTAGGTGTTCTGTAGGAGTTGTTCCACATGTAGTTGTGTTTCTGATGTATTTGTTGGGTGGAAGGTGATCTCCACGCCTTGCTGTTCTGCCATCTTGAAGCTCCTCCCGCATCTTTTTTTTATCCATTCATCTATTGGTGGGCATTTGGATTGTTTCCATATCGTGACTATTGAGGAACATAGGTCTTAGAGTCAGCCATATCTGGGTTCCAGTCCCATCTTAATGCACATTTGCTGTGTGGTTTTGGGCAAGTCCCTTAACTTCTCTAAGCCTCTGTTTCCTTCTCTTTTTAAAAAAAAGTGGACAATAAAAGCACCTAGCCCATGGTATTGTTGTGATGATTAGATAAGATTGATAAAGAAACTTTAGCACAATCTGTCTGGCACTCAGTGTGCTCTCACTAAGTACCTCATATTACTACTAGTAGTCCATTATTGTAATCAGAGAAGATTTCCCAGAGAGGACAAGAGCTAAGGTGGACTTGCTCAATGTTTGTGTTGAGGGTAAACCGTATCTCATTTGTTGCTGTTACTGAGGATAAAATATGTTCAGTGATGCCTAGTTGGAGATGTACTCAATGACATTGGTAAATGCATGGAAATTCATTCATTCATTCACTCATTCATTCATTTATTCATCAAATATTTCTTGTGTGCCTTCTCATTGCTAGCTACTGTGCTAAGTGTCAGGAGTAAAAAGGTAAATAAAACTACTCAGGCTCTTTTTTCATTGAACAAATACATAAATATATGTAATTATTATAATAAGTGTTATGAAGATGTATACTGTGCTCTGAGAGTGTGTAACAAGGGAATACTTGCCTAGTTTAAGGAATAGTTTCCTGAGGAAGTGACGTATGAATGGAACTCTAGACGAGTGGGAAGTGGGAAAGGAGGGGTGGGGAAGGGTGTTTTGGCCAGAGGAACAGCATATGTGAAGGCTGATCTTGGTGTGCCTGAGGCCTGGACAGACCAGATTGGGTGGAGTACAGAGCAGGGAGGCGGGGCAGGTGGGACTGGAATCAGGGCTTTGTGGGCAGTGTTAAGGAGTTAGATCTTTATCCCAGGTGTGTTAATGATAAGCCACTAAAGAGTTTAATCAGGAGGGTTATGTGACCAGATCTGTGTTTTACGAGAGCACTGTGGCTGCTGTGTGGAGAGGGCCAAGAGTGCTGGAAGCAGAGAGAAGTCTCTATGATCGATTGTGTACCAGGTGGTTGAAGGGACTTAATTCAGTGGGATATAAACATGAAAAGATTCTACTTTTGTTGCTAACCACTGTCTTCACATGTGCTGATCCCATTTCCTTTCAGATTCCTTAATGACATCTCTAGCAGATTATCATAGTTTGCAGATCATTTACTGTTATTAAAAAGTCCTGTCTGGCCTAGTCCAATCTTATACCCAATTTAAACCTTTCTCCACCCACCCCCACTCAGTCCAGTTATAACCCAAGTACTGAAAGATGTCTCTGGAAGTTGGGTTGCCATGTGGTCTGTTTTCTTACCTTTTTCTCTGTTCCGTGGCCTATGGGGCCTGAGTGTAGAGCTGGGGAAAGGTTACAAATGTCTCCCACTTAATTGGAGCTGCTGCTGATATACTCTGTTTGGTAGGCATCAAATGCTGCCTCTGTCTGATGAGGCATTCTTCACAGGGTCATGCAAGGTCCTCTGCATAGTTCTCTGATGTGGGAGGGGCCACCTCTTTTGACACCCTACTTTAGCAATGTACACCACAGCCTCTTGGTGTTGTGGCACCCTCACTTGGGCTCTGGCCCTCTTGGACACCTACCAGCAATTCCCTTCAAGTGTGGCTTTCTTCTTCAGTGTCTTCTGGGAAATCCAACCACTGTGCCACTCGAACTGATGTCACTTTCCTTTATTCTCAAGTTCTGTTTTTCTGCTGCTCAGGGTGGTGCTGAGAGCAAATTAACAAGTCCACTGCCTAAGTAGATGTCCAACCCAGCAAGGAGATGCTTGTATTTCCTTCTTCCACACGTTTCTTGTCTTTACAAGAAATTTGATTGGTTTTATTACCTCGGCATATGGGGAGGGAAAGAGACACATCATTTATCCCCAGGGACTCTCTTTATGTTACTCTAGTGTGTGTGTGTGTGTGTGTGTGTGTGTGTGTGTGTGTGTATAAAATGCAAAGGGAGGGTGGGAGAGACTGATGCTTGCATTTGCAAAGCTAGTTCTGCTGCTTCTCATTAACCCACTCTTTAGATGATAGGGGTTCCTTGGAGCCTGTTGTTGTTAGCTCTAGAGCTTTGGTGGCAATTCTGAGAACACAGGGAGAGAACAATTTACCAGCCTGAAATATTGGATATGGGAAGTGAGAGGGAAAAGAGTCAAGGATGATTCCCCATCTCTGACCTAGAAAATGGATGGATGGCAAGACAGGGAAAGGTTAAAGCAAAAAAAGACCAAGTAGTCAGGGTAGAGGGCAGGCCCTGAGTTTGATTTTGCACATTTCAAGTGTGAGGTGCTTTTTGAACATCTAACTGGAGTTTTCAAGTAGGCAGTTAGACATATGGCCTGGACCTCAGAAGTATGAGCTGGAGGTATAAATTTGGGAGTCATTTGTGTATACATAATAACTGAAAGCATTCATATGCATGTAAACAAGTAGGGAGGTTATAGCATAAGAAGAATGGTAGGTCTAAGATTGATTTTGAGGAACACCAACAATAAAGGGTGAATAGAAGAGGACAAAAAAAAAAAGTTCGGTAAAAGAGACTGAGAAATAATAGTAGAAGAAAAACAAGGAGTACGTGACTGTAGATTGGTTCAAGATAGTGGAGTAGAAAGACGTGCTCTCACTCCCTCCTGCAAGAACACCAGAATCACAACTAACTGCTGAACAGTCATCGACAGGAAGACACTGGAACTCACCAAAAAAGATACCCCACATCCAAAGACAAAGGAGAAGCCACATTGAGAAGGTAAGAGGGGCAAAATCACAATAAAATCAAATCCCATAACTGTTGGGTGGGTGACTCACAAACTGGAGAACACTTATACCACAGAAGTTCACCCACTGGAGTGAAGGTTCTGAGCCACATGTCAGGCTTCCCAACCTGCGGGTCAGGCAACGGGAGGAGGAATTCCAAGAGAATCAGACTTTGAAGGCTAGCAGGATTTGATTGCAGGATATCGACAGGACTGGGGGAAACAGAGACTCTACTCTTGGAGGGCACACACAAAGTAGTGTGCGCATCGGGACCCAGGGGAAGGAGTGGTGACCCCATAGGAGACTGAACCAGACTTACCTGCCAGTGTTGGAAGGTCTCCGGCAGATGCAGGGGGTGGCTCTCGCTCACCATGAGGACAAGGACGCTGGCAGCAGAAGTTTTGGGAAGTACTCCTGGCATGAGCCCTCCCAGAGTCAGCCATTAGCCCCATCAAAGAACCCAGGTAGGCTCCAGTGTTGGGTCGCCTCAGGCCAAACAACCAACAGGGAGGGAACGCAGCCCCACCCATCAGCAGTCAAGTGGATTAAAGTTTTACTGAGCTCTGCCCACCAGAGCAACAGCCAGCTCTACCCAGCACCAGTCCCTCCCATCAGGAAACTTGCACAAGCCTCGTAGATAGCCTCATCCACCAGAGGGCAGACAGCAGAAGCAAGAAGAATTACAGTCCGGCAGCCTGTGGAACAAAAACCACATTCACAGAAAGATAGACAGGGTGAAAAGGCAGAGGGCTATGTAACAGATGAAGGAACAAGGTAAAACTCCAGAGAAACAACTAAATAAAGTGGTGATAGGCAACCTTCCAGAAAAAGAATTCAGAATAATGATAGTGAAGGTGACCAGGACCTCGGATAAAGAATGGAGGCAAGAAATGAAGATGCAAGAAATGTTCAACAAAGACCTGGAAGAATTAAAGAACAAACAAACAGAGATGAACAATACAATAACTGAAATGAAAAATACACTAGAAGGAATCAACAGCAGAATAACTGAGGCAAAAGAACGGATAAGTGACTGGGAGACAGAATGGTGGAATTCACTGCTGTGGAACAGAATAAAGAAAAAAGAATGAAAAGAAATGAAGACAGCCTAAGGGATCTCTGGGACAACATTAAATGCAAAAATATTCGCATTATAGGGGTCCCAGAAGGAGAAGAGAGAGAGAAAGGACCCGAGAAAATATTTGAAGAGATTATAGTCAAAAACTTCCCTAATATGGGAAAGGAAATAGCCACCCAAGTCCAGGAAGCACAGAGAGTCCCATACAGGATAAACCCAAGGAGAAACACGCCAAGACACATAGTAATGAAAATAGACAAAATTAAAGACAAAGAAAAAATATTGAAAGCAGCAAGGGAAAATCGGCAAATAACATACAAGGGAACTCCCATAAAGTTAACAGCTGATTTCTCAGCAGAATCTCTACAAGCCAAAAGGGAGTGGCATGATATACTTAAACTGATGAAAGGGAAGAACCTACAACCAAGATTACTCTACCCAGCAAGGATCTCATTCAGATTCAATGGAGAAACCAAAAGCTTTCCAGACAAGCAAAAGCTAAGAGAATTCAGCACCAACAAACCAGCTCTACAACAAATGGTAAAGGAACTTCTCTAAGTGGGAAACACAAGAGAAGAAAAGGACCTACAAAAACAAACACAAAACAGTTAAGAAAATGGTAATAGGAAGATACATATCGATAATTACCTGAAATGTAAATGGATTAAATGCTCCAACCAAAAGACACAGACTTGCTGAATGGATACAAAAACAAGACCCATATATATGCTGTCTACAAGAAACCCACTTCAGACCTATGGACACATTCCGACTGAAAGTGAGGGGATGGAAAAATATATTCCATGCAAATGGAAATCAAAAGAAAGCTGGAGTAGCAATTCTCATATCAGACAAAATACACTTTAAAATAAAGACTATTAGAAGAGACAAAGAAGGACACTACATAATGATCAAGGGATCAATCCAAGAAGAAGATATAACAATTATAAATATATATGCACCCAACATAGGACACCTCAATACATAAGGCAACTGCTCACAGCTATAAAAGAGGAAATCGACAGTAACACAATAATAGTGGGGGACATTAACACCTCACTTGCACCAATCGACAGATCATCCAAACAGAAAATTAATTAGGAAACACAAGCTTTAAATGACACAATAGACCAGATAGGTTTAATTGATATTTATAGGACATTCCATCCCAAAACAGTAGATAATACTTTCTTCTCAAGTGAGCACAAAACATTCTCCAGGATAGATCACATCTTGGGTCACAAATCAAGCCTCAGTAAATTTGAGAATATTGAAATCATATCAAGCATCTTTTCTGACCACAACGCTATGAGGTTAGAAATGAATTACAGGGAAAAAAACGTAAAAAACACAAACACATGGAGGCTGAACAATGCGTTACTAAATAACCAAGAGATCACTGAAGAAATCAAAAAGGAAATCAAGAAATACCTAGAGACAAATGACAATGAAAACATGACGATCCAAAACCTATGGGATGCAGCAAAAGCAATTCTAAGAGGTAAGTTTATAGCTATACAAGGCTACTTCAAGAAACAAGGAAAATTTCAAATAAACAATCTAACCTTACACCTAAAGGGACTGGAGAAAAAAGAATAAACAAAACCCAAAGTTAGTACAAGGAAAGAAATCATAAAGATCAGAGCAGTAATAAATAAAATAGAAACAAAGAAGACAATAGCACAGACAAATAAAACTAAAAGCTGGTTGTTTGAGAGGACAAACAAAATTGATAAACCATTAGCCAGACTCATCAAGAAAAAGAGGGAGAGGACTCAATTCAATAAAATTAGAAATGAAAAAGGAGAAGTTAAAACAGACACTGCAGAAATACAAAGCATCCTAAGAGACTACTACAAGCAAATCTATGCCAATAAAATGGAAAACCTGGAAGAAATGGACAAGTTCTTAGAAAGGTATAACCTTCCAAGACTGAACGAGGAAGATAGAAAATATGAACAGACCAATCACAAGTAATGAAATTGAAACTGTGATTAAAAATCTTCCAACAAACAAAAGTCCAGGACCAGATCCCTTCACAGGTGAATTCTATCAAACATTTAGAGAAGAGCTGACACCCATCCTTCTCAAACTCTTCCAAAAATTGCAGAGGGAGGAACACTCCCAAACACATTCTATGAGGCCACCATCACCCTGATACCAAAATGAGACAAAGATACTACAAAAAAAGAAAATTAGAGACCAATATCACTGATGAATATAGATGCAAAAATCCTCAACAAAATACTAGCAAACAGCATCCAACTACATATTAAAAGGATCGTACACCATGATCAAGTGGGATTTATCCTAGGGATGCAAGAATTCTTCAATATACGCAAATCAATCAATGTGATACACCATATTAACTAATTAAAGGATAAAAACGATATGATCATCTCAGTAGATGCAGAAAAAGCTTTTGACAAAATGCAACACCCATTTATGATAAAAAGCTCTCCAGAAAGTGGGCATAGAGGGAACCTCCCTCAACATAATAAAGGCCATATACAACAAACCCACAGCAAACAGCATTCTCAAGTGAAAAACTGAAAGCATTTCCTCTAAGATCAGGAAGAAGACAAGGATGTCCTCTCTCACCACTATTATTCAACATAGTTTTGGAAGTCCCAGCCCTGGCCATCAGAGAAGAAAAAGAAATAAAAGGAATACAGATTGGAAAAGAAGAAGTAAAACTGTCACTGTTTGCAGATGACATGATACTATACATAGAGAATCCTAAAGATGCCACCAGAAAACTACTATAGCTAATCAATGAATTTGGTAAAGTTGCAGGATACAAAATTAAGGCACAGAAATCTCTTGCATTCCTATACACTAATGATGAAACATCTGAAAGAGAAATTAAGGAACACTCCCATTTAGCATTGCAACAAAACAAATAAAATACCTAGGAATACACCTACCTAGGGAGACAAAAGACCTGTAGCAGAAAACTATAAGACACTGATGAAAGAAATTAAAGATGATACCAACAGATGGAGAGATATACCATGTTCTTGGATTGGAAGAATCAATATTGTGAAAATGACTATACTACCCAAAGCAATCTACAGATTCAGTGCAATCCCTGTCAAGTTACTAATGGCATTTTTTACACAACTAGAACTAAAAATTTGTATGGAGACACAAAAGACCCCAAATAGCCAAAGCAGTCTTTAGGGAAAAAAGCAGAGTTGGAGGAATCAGACTCCCTGACTTCAGACTATACTACAAAGCTACAGTCATCAAGACAATATGGTCCTGGCACAAAAACAGAAATATAGATCAATGGAACAAGATAGAAAGCCCAGAGATAAACCCACACACCTATGGTTAACTAGTCTATGACAAAGGAGGCAAGGATTTACAATGGAGAAAAGACAGTCTCTTCAGTAAATGCTGTTGGGCAAACTGGACACCTACATGTAAAAGAATGAAATTAGAACACTCCCTAACACCATACACAAAAATAAACTCAAAATGGATTAGAGATCTAAATGTAAGACTGGACACTATAAAAATCTTAGAGGAAAACATAGGAAGAACACTCTTTGACATAAATCACAGCAAGATCTTTTTTGATCCACCTCCTAGAGTAATGTAAATAAAAACAAAATAAACAAATGGTACCTAAAGAAACTTAAAAGCTTTTGCACAGCAAAGGAAACCATAAACAAAACGAAAAAACAAACCTCAGAATGGGAAAAAAATTTTGCAGACGAATCAATGGACAAAGGATTGATCTCCAAAATATATAAACAGCTCATGCAGTGCAATATGAAAAAAACAACTTAATCCAAAAATGGCAGAAGACCTAAATAGACATTTCTCCAAAGAAGACATACAGATGACCAAGAAGTACATGAAAAGCTTCTCAACATTACTAATTATTAGAGAAATGCAAATCAAAACTACAATGAGTTATCACCTCACACTGTTAGAATGGGCATCATCAGAAAATCTACAAACAACAAATGCTGGAGAGGGTGTGGAGAAAAGGGAACCCTCTTGCACTGTTGGTGGGAATGTAAACTGACACAGCCACTATGGAGGTTCCTTAAAAACTAAAAATAGAACTGCCATACAACCCAGCAATCCCACTACTGGGTATATACCCATAGAAAACCGTAATTCAAAAAGACACATGCACCCCAATGTTCATTGCAGCGCTATTTACAATAGCCAGGTCATGGAAGCAACCTAAATGCCCATCAACAGATGAATGGATAAAGAAGATGTGGTACATATATACAATGGAGTATTACTCAGCCATAAGAAGGAGTGATATTGGGTCACTTGTAGAGACGTGGATGGATCTAGAGACTGTCATACAGAGTGAAGTAAGTCAGAAAGAAAAAAACAAATATCGTATATTAACGCATATATGTGGAACCTAGAAAAATGGTACAGATGAACCGGTTTGCAGGGTAGAAGTAAAGACACAGATGTAGAGAACAAACATATGGGCACAAAGTGGGGAAAGTGGCAATGGGGGTGGTGGTGGTGTGATGAATTGGGAGATTGGGATTGACATGTATACACTGATGTGTATAAAATGGATGACTAATAAGAACCTGCTGTATAAAAAAATAAATAAAATTTAAAATTCCAAAAAAAAACAAACAAACAAGGATCATGTGGTGGAATAGAATCCAAGAGAAGAGAATGTTTCATAGAGGAGTCATCAACGTGTTGAATGCTCCTGAGAGATCAGGTACACTGAGGACTAAAATGTCCATTGGATTTAACAACCTAGAGAACATTGGTGACCTTAGTGACTGTCATTTCAGGGGAGTGAAAATGGAAGTTAGGTCATAGAAGTTTAAAAAAGAGTGTGTAGTGACAAAAGGAAGACAGAGAGTAGACAAATCTTTTATCAGTCTGTGGGGGGCAGGACAGTGATAGGGTGGTATAGAGTAGAGGAGGTGGGATTGAGGGAGGATTTTTTAGAGGTAAAGAGACTGAGTGTATTTGAAAGCTGATGGAAAAGATCAAGTACACAGGGGCATTAGGAAATGAACATACAAGAGAAAAGGCATTTCAGGTGGGATCCAGAACGCAGGAAGAGCAATGGCCTTAGGAAAAAAGAAAGTAAGAAAGGATCGGTATAATTTTATGTAGATGTGTAGGCTTCAGTTTGGGAAAATTGAGGGAGTTTTTGACCCTTTTGAGTAGTAGAAGTAAGGTCATAGGGGGAGATTTTAGCTAAACTGAAAACAAGAGTATTCATTATTATTGCTTTACCATCATCTGTAGAAGCCGTTAGGTTCCAAATTCCATTTGACTTAAGACATTTTCCGAGGTAACATATCTCTCTCACCTGCCAAGGCATCCTCACATATTGTTCCAAACATGCTGAAACAGCACAGTTATTTTTCCCTAGCCAGTAATCTGATTTTACTCATTAATACACATCCCATCAAAAGCTAAACCATAAGAGATTAGGGAGGAGGAAAGGTAATATTTTAGGATTTCAGTAGTCTTAAGGCTTGATTATCATTAAAATCAATAGGCTTTGACCCTGGACTTTAGGGCCAATGCTTATTTTCATAACTACCAAAATATACAATGTCCTTAGTCAACTTGTAATAAGCACAAACTACAGAAATAAGTTTGGATTTCCAAGCATCTTCCCATATAAACAGTGACAATTTGGAAACTCCTGAACGAACTTACAGCGTATTTTATTATATAACTTTTACTGAGTGACCAAAATGCTTAGAAAACCAGGAAAGCCAGTTTTATATGGCACCAACTTCATTTCAACTGTTCTTACAGTGAGTGGATAAGTTATTTAAATTTCCTTTAACAAAAGTCAGCTTCAGAGTAAATGAGTTGGGCTTCTCTGATACATGACTACAGGTTAGTAAACTTTGTAGCTCTGATCTAGGAAACAAGACTGACTGAAAATATAAATACTGACTCATGAAGTAAGTAGATTCATTAATTAGTTCTAGTTCCCTATGCTAAATTGGGCAAAATTGTTTTTCACAAAGTTCAAGATTTTTTAAACTCCTGCCTTTTTCCCAAACTAAAAGGCAATGCCCTTCCTCTCTCAGCCACTTCAAATTAAATAACCTCATTGGACTCATTTGGTTATTTCCCAGTCACTAAGCTCTTGCGTGAGAAAGTATGTTCAAGTGTCCCTGGGTGGATTTGGATTTGTGTTTACCCTATTTCCCCCATTCATTTATCAGTTCCTTAAGGGTCATTCTGTGTTGCAGTGGTTTTCAATTGTTTCTTATGTCCTGATGATTACTTCACCAAAGAATCTGAATCCTACTATCATAGAAACAAACTCATGTTTTCATGCACTTTTTATTATACTTCTCATTTACTGTATTATTTTAATGGCCAAAAAAAATTTTGGTTATATGTTAGGGTGTACATTTTATTGCAATAAGAATGGTGGCTAATTGCGTAGCACAGGGAGATCAGCTCGCTGGTTTGTGACCACCTAGAGGATTGGGATAGGGAGGGTGGGAGGGAGATGCAAGAGGGAGGAGATATGGGGACATATGTATATGTATAAATGATTCACTTTGTTATAAAGCAGAAACTAACACACCATTGTAAAGCAATTATACTCCAATAAAGATGTTAAAAAAAAAAGAATGGTAGCTAACATTTATTTAGCACTTTTTACGTGCTAAGCAGTGTTCTAAGCACTTTACATCTGTGACCCATTTATCCTCTCAACTATTCAATGTGTCGGGTACTATTATGGACCTCACTTGTATAGATTAGGTGTCTGAGGCACAGAGAAGTTAAAATATTCTTGCCCAGAGTCACCTGACCAGGACCAGGATCCACACCCAGGCAATCTGGCTCCTGTACCCACATTCTTAGGGACAATGCTATAAAATGATCCACCATATAAAACCAATGTTTCACTAGTAATTAAAAATATATAAATAATTTGAACTCTGAACTTTACCACTACAGAAATGAAATGAAGACAAATAAAATTTGCAGAAGTAACATCAGCAAGTAAAGTAGGCAGAAAATGGTGCATTGTGCTTGCAAGTGGATATGGGGATTAAGGAAGAGTGAATATTCAGAGATTCTAGTGAAAACCTGTGTCCTACCTAGAACATTTTTCCTTCCCCACTGGTAGTCTGCATACCCCTAATGGAGAATTAATGTGGTAGTAAACATTCTGTGTGACTCCCTACTACACCTCCCGTATATGACTACAAACAGAGTGGGCCCTGGGTGAATTTTGGTGTCTGATTGGGAAGTTCATTAGTTCATTCAATGACCATTTATTCAGAATCTACCCCCGCCAAAAGCTCGTGTATCTGTAGGGGAGTCAAACATATAAACAAATAATTACAACAGTAAAATAAAGTTATCTGGGGATACCAAGATGAAGAAGAGAAGTGGTGGGGAAAGGATGATAGGGAGAAGAAGGTATCCCTGAAGAGGAAGTTTTCAAATTGGGTGAATGGGCTCTGCAGACAGACAAGGGATAGGGAAGGCCTTTCCAAACACAGGGAGTGGCACGTTTAAAGACTCGTGGATATGAATAAGATAACGTATTCAAGGAACTGCAAGTTCCTTGCAGTGTTATGGGAATGTATGGTGCCCTGAAGGAAAGGAATTGAAGTTGGAGGGATAAGCAAGGACTAGAGAAATATAAAGGAATTTAGAGCTTTATTGGAGAGAATGAAGAGTCAATGAATAGTTGTAAGCAGGGGAGTGACACGATGAAGTTAGTACTCAGACAAATTGAACTTCAACTTCTTCCAGCTGATTGTCACACGTGAACAATGTCTTAAAAAGTAATCATGTATATGAGATTTATATATATATATATATATATATATATATATATATAAAGTGGTCATCCGTAGTTGGCAAATATTGTTTATACCTGCCCAGCATCCATTCTTTCTTTCTGTCATTTTCTGTAATAGCATTTGATTCTCCTTTCAGCGGTTAACCCTTCCAGTGCCTACCACTGCCTGCAATTATCAGACAAGTTATTCTACCTTCCTTAGCTGAAAGTTGAGCAAGGGATCTGAGTAAGTTTCCTCCAACTCCTGCAGGAATTTAAATTTTGTGAGGAGTGACTCAAGGATGGGAAAAGATTGTAGCTGTTGTACTTGGTGTCAGCACCCTGAAGGAAGCCCGTACTTCCTGTTAGGTGATCAAAATCACTGCAATCTTCCCCTTTCTGAAGCTAGATCTTCCCAGATTGCTTTTGGTTCCTTAAACTTCCCTATAACCTTCCAGTAAATTCCACTTTTGAGATAATACATTCTTTTCTTGCTCAAACCAGGTGCAGTTGGCTTCCAAGCTAAAAACCTTAGTTTATACATCACCTGCAGGGATGATCTGCTTTACCTTTACCTGCTGACGTTAGCTGGAAATTTTGTACTTAGGTTGTTGTGCTCTTCCCAGCCTAGACACAGCAGGCAGCCCTTTTCTCCCTGGGTCTCGCTGCTGCATTAGTGTGCTGGCAGGACGTGGGCTCAGGTTTGCTTTGCTCTCAGTACCTGCAGACCTCCCTCTCTCTCTCTTCTCCTCTCAGCCACCAACCTAGAACAGAGGGAATCTCTGTCTATAACAGTCTTCTTCCCTTTTTATTTCTGGCCAAGACACTTTTTCTATGTTTAGCACAGAAACATTCATCCCCTTCACAAAGCCATTGTGCTCTCTTAAGATCCTGAAAGAATAATGAAAAAGATTTGCAGACCTCTTCTGCTTTCCATCTTGTCCCAAAGCTACTAGGAGGCAATAAATGCATCATTTTCTACGTGCCTGAATTGGGAAGCAGGTTGAAGGTAAAAGAAAAATGAAAAGACACAAAGGAGGAAAGGAAAAGAAAGGAGGAAAAGAAAAGAAATTAACACTTTGAAATATCCCAGTAGTTTCACAATAAAAATAATGGTACCTTTCAAGATAGCTTCATTATTCTTTATTGTTTTTTCTGTTTGTGTATTTCGCTTCATTTTATATTTTATTCATGGATGGAGATTGTAGATTTATTACTAGGTGTATCGGGTTGTTTTCCTGGGTACATAGTGACTGTTTTTAGTCACTGTACTGCCAGCAATGATTATGTCTGTGTCACAAGATGAACAATATTCATGCATTTTGCAAATCATCAGAAAGAGCTCTGGGAAGCCACACTTCCTGTCAGAATGTATGGGGCCCAGCCTGTCCATCTTAAATATTGGTTTTTGGCAAGGTGTTGTTCTTAGTCATATCCTTCATGCACACCTTCTGACATTCAAAGCTTCCTGTATGCTTTTCTGTGATATCAAATCCAGATGGTGGAACATACGGAGGTGCAACAAATGACTGTGAGTGTTGTAACATTTTTCATGACTGGTCTTTATAATGGTGGACTTTCTTTCCTAAGTCTCTATCTCTGCCACATTCTGTGATCTTTTTTACCAGGTTATATAGACATTCTTATAGAAGCAAGGCTCCAGGGCGCTAAATGGTTCAGCCTCTAACCCTGGTCACACTCTCAGTCTCTCTTCTCATATCATTCCTCTCTTAGCCACAGAAACTTGCAGCTTTGCAATATGTAGAAGATGGAGACAAAGTAGAAGGAAAAGGCACCAAAAGGAAAAGAAAAACAATAAAGAAAGCTGGAGAGAAGAACGAAAACTTGAAAGAGAAGAAGAAGAGAACCAATACTCAAAATATTTTGAAAGTTTTAAAAAGCAAAAGATTAGAGTTCGTCAACAAAAAATTTTACCAGTGTCACTTATGCCTCCTCTCCTCCTTTTACATCTGCGCTCCTTCCCCATCTTTCTCCCCCTCCCCAAGCCTTTCTGATACAGTACATTTTAGTGGACACAGAACCTTTCACAAAAGTAATGATGGTTTTGTACATGTTCTTTAAATATATATATTAGATCTATTGCTCATCAGTACTTGGGATCCTCTAATTAAACAAGAACTGCTTCTAGCTGCTATATCATTACTGGTAGTGAAGTTATACTTCTTGCGAGGGACTGCCTGAGAGGATGACCCAAGGAGGGAGTCAGGATTTGATCCCACCTCTTACTACTCTCCTCAGGATGGAGGTAGCTTGTACTCTGGACCTCATAAAGTCATTTTCTAGTCTTGTTCATGTTTATATTTTGTTTTATGAGGATTTTTTTTACCTGCATCTCCTTGGTATTATTTGAAAACTTTTGTTTGGCTTTAGCTCTTTTCTTGGATATGAATGTAGCCAATAGTAATATAAATGGTATTTTGTTCAAGAGTGATGGCAAAGAAAGCCTAGTTCATTCCTTTTACTATAGGTTTGCCTTCTAAGGAGAGGCTACCATGAGATGAAGGTAGCATTATTTATGCTAGCAAATGTTATGTGCTTTGGTGTTCCTTAGTTCTTTTTTTATATATATATTTTATCTTAGGTTTATATAGCTCACAGCCCATCTTTATACTGTAATTCATCTAATTCTCACAGGTTATCCCCAATACTATTTATCATTCATTTATTCAACAAACATCTATCAAATTGGGCACTTTGAAAATAAAGTGGGAGAGATTTCAACCAGAATATAAGCTCCATGACTGCAGGATTTTAGTCTATTTCGTTCACTGCTATATCCCTAGCACCCAAAACAGTGCCTGGCACATTGGAGGCACTCATAAATATTTGTTGGTGAATGAATAAATGAATATTAGTGTGATTTTTTTGAAAAATTCATTTTAGGGTAAGAGATATACTAAGTATATTGGATCTGGGATTGTGAACAGCATAAAGACCATCATTAAGAAAAGGACCCATTGGAAGACTTGAAGCACCCAAGTGCTAGAGGAGGAATATTCCTTTATGTTCAGAGTGGACAGCTATTTGATGTTCCAGATTGTTTTTACCTCAAAGGAGATATGTAGTTAATTTCATCTTCACTCTTGTTTAGAAAATAAAAAGACTCTCATCTATAATGAATTAGTTTTATTAGTCTTTTCTGTGTTCATTTAGTGCCTGTCTCTAAGGAATTCCAAGGTGTCCACCAGATGGTTGTATTAAGCCTCACAGCTCAGCACAGAGGTTGTGAGCAGAGCTAGCCCTTGGGGCAGGCAGCATGTACTTCTGCAGACAGCTCCTTAGCCAGTGCCAGCTGACTCTCACTAGAGTTTCCATTTTTGAATTTTCTATTTACTGTTCCTCTATTTCTGTATGCTTCTTAGGGTCAGCAGTAAAGTAAGAGGGAATTGAAGATGGGGCCCTGGTGGAGGACTTGGCTGGCACCCTCTGTCACCCACTTTCTTTCCTGTCTGCCTAGCTCAGAACATCTTTTTTTTTCTCCGTTTGCTTTTCCAGCAGCAAAGTCAAAGTGGGAACCAACTGCAGATTTGGCTGTGGGCACTCCCAGGTAGGGAGGTACCATCTCTTTCCTTTTGTAGTCACAGGAGCTGAGACTTCAGTGCAACTTTTCCGAGGTTATGCAATGCCTGCAGCGGTGAGACCAGGAGTTCTGTCTGAGGCCTTTGCCATTTTACTCCACCAAAAAACCTTACATAACACAGTCTAATACTTTTATGTCTCAGTCAAAGTGTTAAGAGATTTCATTTTATAAGAACTTTAAGTCCTACACATAAATCTCTCTCTGGTCAGTGAGGCTTTGTGTTTTTTTGTTTGTTGTTTGTTTTTTTCCCAGTAACTTACTCTGAGTTCATCCAAGGCAAATATTTCTAAACCAGCCGGTTAGAAAAGACATGGTGATGTAGTGGGAAAAGCACAAGATTGCGAATCAGGATCTCATTTCTAGAGTGGACTTTGTTGCTGACCAGCTGAATCAAGACCCTGTGTCTCATTTTTTTGCTTTATAAACTGAGGGAATTGCATGAAATGAACAGTAGCAGTACTTTGAGCTTTAATGTTCTATTTAGGCTCAAGACCTCTGGTCCCTCCTTTCTACCTTTTTTGAATAACGGAATATAAAGCATTGGAAAGAACTGTAGCATCAGTTCAGTAAAAGTTAAGTCTGAGCTAAATAGAATCTAGACAACCTACCTAGTCTATAGAGGAGGGAACTAGGTGAGCACAGAAAAGTCAAGTTACTTGCCTAGATCAACAACTAATTAAGAGCAGAAACCTGACAATTTTATCAATCATGAATTTTTTTCTCAGAAAAATTCCCCTCATTATCTTGTGGTGGTGGTGCTGGTGATGGTGGTCGTGGTGTTGGTGGGTATAGAAGAAACAGAAGTTTTCACAAAAAAGTGGAACTTCTATTTCTGCTGAAGTGGCACTGCCCATTTTGATATTCCCTGCATATCTCTTGACAAACTATTGGTAGCTGTTGTGCAGAAGCATGTGTTAGTTGCTTTAGGATTGAACACAGACCGGAGACTCCTCGAGAAAAAGGCTACCCTGTTCCTTAAGAAACTAACGCCTTTCTTTAATTTCTTTTCCTTCTGACCACTTTTAAAATCATGCTTATTGTTCAAATGGTAAAGGAGGTTAGAAAAATCTGTTCAGTCAAGAAGCAGGAGTTCCAGTCCTGCCTCTGCATGGGTTTTTGGAAAATCTCATGGATGAGTAACATAAACTAATGTGAAAATAATAACACTGTGCTCTACACACTGTTTTCCTGCTCTGGAAGCAGTGTTGTCTAAGTATGAACTCATCATGCTGTCAGAGGCCGGCTCTTCCTGACTTTTCGCCCTCTTTGAACACTGTCCCTATTCTCTATGTTACGCACACTTCAAACTTGAGTCACTTCCCTCCCCACACTTCTCTGATACATTGGAGCAGTTGCTAAACTCCATGGATTCCTTCTTTGCAATATATCTTACATCAGTGTTCCTTCTTCACTCCTGTTTTTCATATATGTCACATAAAGTCATATTTTGTGAGCAGTTAAGAACACAGGTTTGAAGTCAGGCAAAATTGGTTTGAGTCCTAACTCTGCCACTTAGTACCTATGTGTCATTGCTTAATCTCCCTGACTCTCAGTTACCTTATCTGTAAAATGGGAATCATAATTTTATTGGCCCCAAAGATTTGTTGTGAAAATTAAATGACAGAATGTATATAAAATACTCAGTAGCGTGCCTAGCATATAGGTATTCAGCACATAATAGTAATTATTACTGTTTACCCCTCCCTGTCCATCCTACTTCCTGCTAGCAGATTAATCCTCTCAAAGCCCGGCTCTGACGTTCTCTCTTCCTTACTCTCGAAGAGAGGCCTCATCTGCAGCTCGACTGCCTGAGTAACCATTTACTAGCTCTGTGCTCTTGAGCATGTTTACTAACTTCTCTCTGCCTCAGTTTCCTTACCTATGAAATAGGGATAATAGAATCTACCTCAAAGGGTTATTATGAAGTTTATATTATTTAATATTAATAGTTAATATTTTCAAGTACTGGTGCACAAGTTAATATTAATTTTTTTTTTTTTTTTTTTTTTTTTTGCGGTATGTGGGCCTCTCACTGTTGTGGCCTCTCCCGTTGCGGAGCACAGGCTCTGGACGCGCAGGCTCAGCGGCCATGGCTCATGGGCCCAGCTGCTCCGCGGCATGTGGGATCTCCCCAGACCAGGGCACGAACCCGTGTCCCCTGCATCGGCAGGTGGACTCTCAACCACTGCGCCACCAGGGAAGCCCTAATATTAATTTTTGATAAATAAAAACCTATGCTGTCTTTTATTTACTATTTTATAAACATGCTCTGTATTCCTTCCTTTTTTTTTTTTTGCCTTTGATAAGTTTACTTATTTATTTATTTTTTAAACGTCTTTATTGGAGTATAATTGCTTTCCAATGGTGTGTTAGTTTCTGCTTTATAACAAAGTGAATCAGTTATACATATACATATAACCCCATATCTCTTCCCTCTTGCATCTCCCTCCTTCTTACCCTCCCTATCCCACCCCTCCAGGTGGTCACAAAGCACCCAGCTGATCTCCCTGTGCTATGCGGCTGCTTCCCACTAGCTATCTATTTTACGTTTGGTAGTGTATATATGTCCATGCCACTCCCTCACTTTGTCACAGCTTACCCTTCCCCCTCCCCATATCCTCAAGTCCATTCTCTAGTAGGTCTGTGTCTTTATTCCCGTCTTGCCGCTAGGTTCTTCATGATTTTTTTTCCCTTAGATTCCATATATATGTGTTAGCATATGGTATTTGTTTTTCTCTTTCTGACTTACTTGACTCTGTATGACAGACTCTAGGTCCATCCACCTTATGACAAATAACTCAATTTCATTTCTTTTTATGGCTGAGTAATATTCCATTGTATATATGTGCCACATCTTCTTTTTCCATTCATCTGATGGTGGACACTTAGGTTGCTTCCATGTCCTGGCTATTGTAAATACAGCTGCAATGAACATTGTGGTACATGACTCTTTTTGAATTATGGTTTTCTCAGGGTATATGCCCAGCAGTGGGATTGCTGGGCTGTATGGTAGTTCTATTTTTAGTTTTCTAAGGAACCTCCATACTGTTCTCCATAGTGGCTGTATCAATTTACATTTCCACCAACAGTGCAAGAGGGTTCCCTTTTCTCCACACCCTCTCCAGCATTTATTGTTTGTAGATTTTTTGATGATGGCCATTCTGACTGGTGTGAGATGATATCTCATTGTAGTTTTGATTTGCATTTCTCTAATGATTAATGATGTGGAGCATGCTTTCATGTGTTTGTTGGCAATCTGTATATCTTCTTTGGAGAAATGTCTATTTAGGTCTTCTGCCCATTTTTGGACTGGGTTGTTTGTTTTTTTGATATTGAGCTGCATGAGCTGCTTGTAAATTTTGGAGATTAATCCTTTGTCAGTTGCTTCATTTGCAAATATTTTCTCCCATTCTGAGGGTCGTCTTTTTGTCTTGTTTATGGTTTCCTTTGCTGTGCAAAAGCTTTGAAGTTTCATTAGGTCCCATTTGTTTATTTTTGTTTTTATTGTTGATTCTTCCAATCCAAAGCCATGGTATATCTCTCCAACTGTTTGTATCATCTTTGATTTCTTTCATCAGTGTCTTATAATTTTCTGCATACAGGTCCTTTGTCTCCTTAGGTAGGTTTATTCCTAGATATTTTATTCTTTTTGTTGCAGTGGTAAATGGGAGTGTTTTCTTAATTTCACTTTCAGATTTTTCATCATTAGTGTATAGGAATGCAAGGATTTCTGTGCATTAATTTTGTATCCTGAAACTTTACCAGATTCATTGATTAGCTCTAGTAGTTTTATGGTAGCGTCTTTAGGATTCTCTATGTATAGTATCATGTCATCTGCAAACAGTGACAGCTTTACTTCTTCTTTTCCAATTTGGATTCCTTTTTTTTCTTTTTCTTCTCTGATTGGTGTGGCTAACAATTCCAAGACTATGTTGAATAATAGTGGTGAGAGTGGACAACCTTGTCTTCTTCCTGATCTTAGTGGAAATGGTTTCAGTTTTTCACCATTTGTTTTTATTTCTTTGCTCTTGCTGTTCCTTCCACCTAGAATGCAGGGTAGTTTAATGGAAAGAGCACTTGTAACCCAGGGAGAGTAGTAGGTTTTACTTACATGCCAGCTTCGACTTAGTAGTGGTTACATGGATTACTTGTAAAATACTCTGAGGCTTAATATGGTTTCAGTGAGAAGTCATCTAGTTTTGTCTCCCATGGGCCCTGAAGGGAGAAGTAGAGACATCCTTGTATTTTGCCACAATAAAGAAGAAGTCATAGTCATTTATAAGAATCACAATGTTTTCATAATATAAATATACAGCTTACAGTGAAAGATAAATTTTCTTAATACTGAGGGCTAAAGAAAAGAATTTTCCATGGCTGTTCACTTTATTTCATTTTATAGCATTCTTCTGATTTCTTTACATACTTGAATTCATTTATTCCTCATTTATATACAGCATTGTTATAATACAGCATTTTCTAAGGTGGATACTATTATTGTCCTCATCTCCTTTTTACAGATGAGGAAGCAAAGGCAACGGGAAGTCAAGTAACTTGCATGAGATCATGCAATTAGTAAATGTGAGTGCCTGGATTTGAAAACTGGTCAGTCTAGTTCCAAAGTCTACACTTTTGGCCACTATACTAAATATGACTCTTGGTCCTTGGGTTACTTTTTAAGTAAATCTAATTTAACTAAACAATAAGGTAACTGCAATTTGAATAAATTTAATTCCGTACTTTCAGACAATTCTACAAAGGCCCAAATCACTTTTCGAATATGTATCTCTCTGAACATTGGTTTAATCCAGTAATAAAATTAAGAGTATCTTGAGCAATGGATTCAAACCACTGCTTGCAGAAGCCTGGGGTTGCACAGACGTTTTTCTGGGGTCTGAGGGCTGGAAAGTGGTGGGTGTAAAAGTGGCTCTGAGCCTCCACTCTCACTTCAACCAGGGTAGCCTTATTTTATCTATTTAAAAATTGGGATTCTAAATAAGATTTGTTTTGAAGAAAGATCTTTGCCTTTCAAAAGTGAAAAATCACTAATCAAAGGAAATAAATGGGCAGCATATTTTGGGGGGCAACTCTTATTCAATATTATTTCTGGTCAGTGAGCTGCCAATGTGAATTTGGCAGCAGCATTTGCAAAATTATACTTCTGGGAAGAACCTGGAGTGCAAATAATGTTGCATCTATGGTCAGATACACACTCATTAATGGTCAATGGCACAAAGGGCAACAGTAATATTCTCTAACAAAAGCATTCAACCTAAACTCACATAATAGTCACTAGGATATTCCTGTACTCAATGGCTCATTTCTTGAATTTTAGTGATTTATATGTTGAAGCAAAGCATTAGGTCTCCTTGTAAACTTCCCCCTCATTTCGCCTCCCCACTGCCCCAGTTTCCTTGTCTTTGTTGTTAGTCAAGAATGCATGTTTAAGCTCTCTTAACTCATGCATAATAGAAAAAAATACATATCTGGCCTCAATGGATTTTGTAGTATTTTGAGTGTTCAATTTTTATTTATTTATTTTTTAATATTTTTTTTTGATGTGGCCCATTTTTAAAGTCTTTATTGAATTTGTTACAATACTGCTTCTGTTTTATGTTTTGGTTTTTTGGCCGCGAGGCATGTGGGATCTTAGCTCCCTGACCAGGGATCAAACCTGCACCCCCTGCATTGGAAGGCAAAGTCCTAACCACTGGACCACCAGGGAAGTCCCTTAACTGTTCAAATTTCTTTAAAAATCCTGCTTTTTAATAGTAAGCCATGCCCAGATTATCCTGAGATTGGAAAAATTTACTACTTTCCATTAAGTTAAGACACGTGTCAAATGTCCAACAGCAATCAGCGTCAAGACTGCAAAGAACAAAGAGCTTTATTTGGGGTCTCAAGGATTGCAGTTCAGGAGGCACAGATTTGACAGAACCAAAAGAGTGTTCCAGGAAAGAGAAAGAGTCAGGGGCTTACAAAGGCAAAAGCCACAAGGTTGTTAAAACTGTCTGGCAGGAATTATGATCGACTATGACACAAGAAAGGAAATATTATCTTTAAGGGATAAGCTGTCATGAGTTATTTTAGGGTAAGGGTCCAATAAGTATTTTGAGTTTCTGGAACATAGGGAAGATGTTCTGGATGCCTGTGTTGACAGTAAGTGGTCAAAGTTCAGATTTCATCTGGGCTGAGACATACTTTAAGTCACACTTCCTCAATGGCCTCCCAGCTCTATTTTAGAGAGCTCTATTAGCAATACCAACACCATCTTGATTTTCCTTTTACACAACTTTGGTTTGGAATAGAGGGAAAACTGAAAAGGAGAAGATAAGCAACACTTGGAAGAATGCTCCTTGGATTTACTTCTCAGAATACAGTGAGGGCCCTAAACATGCCCTGTTCTTCTCCAGAATCCACTTGTGAAAATGCAAGTATTGGGTCACCCAGGGTCCTAGATTAGACTTTTAGAAGTATGCTTCCAAAATATCATCTGTCTTCAAGAAAGGCACAGTTCTACTAGCAACCAGTTTTTCTGTAGTATAGGAAGCAGGACTGTGGTGCTAATTATTCAAAACTTTGAGTGAGTAGCTTATTTGGCCTTGGGATGCATTGCATTCCTGACCTGTAGAGGATTTCCTTTCCCATTTATGATTTGCTTTATTTTTTAAAAATTTATTTATTTATTTTTGGCTGCATTGGGTTTTCGTTGCTGCACGTGGGCTTTCTCTAGTTGCGGCGAGTAGGGGCTACTCTTCCTTGTGACGTGTGGGCTTCTCATTGCAGTGGCTCCTCTTGTTGTGGAGCATGGACTCTAGGTGTGCGGGTTTCAGTAGTTGTGGCACGCGAGCTATGATTTGCTTTAGGTGAGTGGTATTTAAAATGACTTTACACTCACCAGCTGGGGATAGGCAGAGTGGGTTTGAGAGAATGCTAATAGCAGGAGAAAGTCCTCTTGATATTAACATTCCATGTAGAAAATCTACCAAATAGTAATCCACATAGGGGATAATTGAGAGTTAGTTTTACAAGCAAAACTCATTACTCTAGTTGATTTGTGAGTTAGTTCTGCTGTGACTCTGATCTCCATAGCCTACCGAGTCAATACCTTTATCTCTAAGAGTGAATTAATAAGATACTGATAGAGCAGGAGAAGGGAAATCCTCAATCCTCAACACTGGCACTGCCAACAAAGCCGTGGATACCTGCAGCCTTAATTTAAATGAAGTAAGATTTCAATTCCAGCTGAAACAAGTTGTAGAATTCAAAAGCTGTAGAATTTAAATGGCTACCTTTTTCATTTAAAGTTACCTTTTTAAAAGCACTCTTGAAAGCAAATCTTCCTATGGAAGGCAAAATCCTGATCTGAAACAAGGTTGTATTGAGTGAATATTCAAACAGAGCACCTTCCAGTGGAGTTTTATAAATGCATTTGTGTTGGGTTTCTTGCAACTTCGGTTTGAAGGTAATGAATTTTAGAGAAGTTGGACCCGTAGTCAAATGGAAAATTATTCTGGCTCTTTCCATAGTGGTTTTGGGTGTATGATGATGATTCATGGCCATGACTTAGCTAATGAAGTGGAATCTTTAGTTTTTCAGAGCAACACTGCCTCCTTGTGTAATGAGAATTACCTTCTAGTCCATTAATCTATATAATTAAAAAAATGTATTTCCATTTGAATTTAGATGTTTAAACAACCCAAACCAGATAGGGTGCCTCACTGAAGAAAATCTCTTTGTACCCACATTTGATAATTTCCATTGATAAGACCAACTGTCTTGTTTCCAGGGACTGTTTGCCCAATTTGATATTGTCTATATTTTTTGCTCTTACTCCTAATCCCTCTCATTATGACTTTAAACTGGTAGAAAGCAATAGAGAGAGTAGATGAAATACAAAGCAATATTTTTGCTACTCATTACACTATCTTTGGAAGTTTTTATTGGAAAGAAGATAGAAACCTTTGGATAAGTGAAACAATCCACTAATTAGAAGATTCAAATTATACAGGTATTCTAACTTTATCAAAAGCAGTTGATCCAAAGTAGTAAAGCCTGATGCATTTAAGTTATATATTTTCTCACCTTTTCCTGCTTATTCTTGGTTCAGGGGATTGGTGCTCTTTGGCTCCATGCAATTCATTCAACAAATATCTATGTGCATCTGTTAGGTACCAGACTCTCTTTTAGATGCTGGAGATTCTGTGGAGAATAAAACAGAAAAATCCTGCCCTCATAGAACTTATCTTCCAGTGCGGGAACAGATAAGAAAGATACTAAAGTAAAATATATAGTTGACCCTTGAACCACATGGGTTTGAGCTGCATGGATCCACTTTTATTCGGATTTTTTTCAGTAGTAAGTACTATCATACTACAGGATCCGTGGTTGGTTGAGTCTGTGGATACAGAGGAATTATGTGTTACACACTGATTTTTGACTGCACAGAGGGTTGGCGTCCCTAACCCGCTCATTTTTCAAGGGCCAACAATCTTTTATTTTAGATGGTGATAAGTGCTAAGGAGAAAAAATAAAACAGAGAAAGGGGGTAGTGAAGGTCCAGAGTGAGAAGTGACCTTCAGTGTTAGCTAGGGCGACAGGGAAGGCCTTACTGAGGAAGTGATATTAGAGTGAAGTGAGGAGAAGAGCAGAAAGAGCAAACCACACCATGAGGATGTTTGGGAGAAGACTGTTCTATGCACAGGTAACAGCAAGTGCAAAGGTCCTGAGAAGGGAATGTGTGCCTGGCTTATCTGAGTGACAACAAGAAGGCCAGCATGGCTGGAGCTGAGTGAATAAGCAGTAGAGTCATAGAAGATGAGACCAGACAGAATCTTATAGCCTTTGTAAGGGTTTGGGGTTTTAGGCCATTGTGGGGTTTTGAGCAGAGGAGTGAGATATTTTGACTTATTTTTTAATAGAATAGAATGAAAACAGGTAAGAGTGAAAGTAGAGTGGAAGGTTAGAAGACTGGATTTTGATTTTGTAATCATTCCATCATCTATTCTGGAACATGCATACCTTCATGAACCAAGAATTCGTTAGTAATATACAGGATACTTCTCATGATCAAGGGTTTGTTATTAATAACAAGTTACCATATAATAAAGTTGAATACTGAGTAGGGAATAATTTTTAGAATTCTCAACAGTAATCAACAAGGAGATTTTTGTTTGAACAAGCAAATGATTAGATTTGGGAATAGACATGCAGATATGATTCTAATTAATATTCTCTGTGTTTGTAGAAACCTACCCCATTTAATAAAATTGTGCCTTATGTAGAAAGAAACTTAGGGCACTTAGGAATAGTTCATCTTCTAAAAGAGCAACCCTTTCCTGAACGTGTTAATCTAGTCTAAAAATTTCAGCTACGAAGATCTTTTGACGAGAAACGGAATAAAAACTTGCTCTCTTTTCTTTTGTATACAGGCACTCAGCCGTCACACCAATTCTACTTCCCAGCAGTCTTTGTTTACATTGCAACTGTTTCTTTTTTCCCAGAATTACTTTAAATGCACTGCATCACCATTGTACTCAATTCACTTTTTAAAAAATTAATGTTTGGAAAACTTTAACATTATTACCCGAAAGCTAGTCCCTGAAAGCAAACCGTGGTTTCTGTATACACTCTTAGTAAGGGCTTAACACATTTTTAGATTTGCAGAGATCCCTTATATAAACAACGCTTCCACTCAGGAATCATTAATTTGAGCGATAAAGTCTTTAATAGTGTTGATGATGTTCAGCTAACACTGATGTGGCAACTCTCAAGGACACACCTCATGCCCCCTAAAAGACTCTATCAGTGGTCTGAGGTAAGAAAAGCCTTCAATGATCCCATGACTTAATACAAAAATCTTTCATTATTTGTTCATTTGACATATATTTACTGGACACCTACGATGTGCAAGTTGATGTGGGAGGATACAGATATTCAAGAATCAAAAGAAATAGCCTTGTAAATGTATGCATTATCTTCAACTTATAGTTTCCTACTAAAAACAACTTCACCCTGTCCTTAGGCATTACTATTCATAAACTGAAAATGAATCTTAATCACATAAAACATAAATATACGGCACGTTACATATTCTGTATTGACCCTGGATTTGAGAATCACTGTCTTTTCTCCTCAGGCTTAGAATAGAGAAGGATCTATTGTCCCTTATCCTTCCACTTCCCACCCACACCCAAAGTTCTTAAACATTTATTTCATCTTGTCTGATCACAGTTGCCGATTCCCTCTGATTAGCCAAGCTTATTTGACACGAACCCAGTATTCAAGCCTTTGAGGAATTTCCCTGTCAATTCTAGGATGGATTACCACCTCTGTTCCCTCAATTATGTTTCCCTGGATACCAGAAAAAAATTCAAGCTCTTTGCCTAAGCTGTGTTTAGGGCCAGTCTTGCTAAAGCATGGAATTTACTAGGTGCTCATAGCCTTGTTCAAGACCCTTCTCTACTGCAGGCCTTCAGGGGCCCTGTGATGTCCCGAAGGCTCTTGGTGGCCCCTCAGGATCATTTGATAGGTCTCCTTCCTCCCCAGAGCAATCTGAACCTCTCCTAGCTGCCTTTCCTTCTTCAATCTTTTGTCTAGAATTTTATAAGATAAACTTTTAAGCAAACAAATCCTCGTGGATCTCCTCAAACCACAGTAAATCACAGCATTCCACCTTTGGGGTAGCTGCTCTGTAGATTTATAACCGTAGTATATTTTCAGAACTAGAAAGAACCTTAGCACTTTTCTGGTTTTGTTTGTTTGTTTGTTTTTTAATAATCATGACCTTTGCTTAAAAGAAACCTTATTTGGAAATCCAGCATATAAAACAAGTAAGAGTAGAGCTTCGCTAGATGGAGGAGTAATGGGTTCCCACATCCACCAGCTTCTCACTCTCCACATCCCCAGAGCACCCCAGAGACACCGTAGAAACACTCTCCCACAGAGACCTCTGAAAACCGCCTGATTTGCTAGATGAGGATTGCCCAAGAGCTTCATTTTGTATACTCCCTCCTGCCTCTTGGAGGTCTGATCTCTATTCTTATAAACTTGAGGCTGTTATTTACCTGCCCCCAACCTGCTTGGAGGGTGAGGTGCCAGCCCCCTGGCAGTCACAGTCTTAACAACACTTCACCGTGGTGGGGAGTGTCATGAGGCTGTACTTGATGGATAAGGGTCCTGGAAACTGTTCCAAGAGCCTGCATACAAGTGCTAAGTTTTCTCTTATTACAACATTACACTCTTAAAAATATTTAACAAGAATAGAGACGTGAAAATGTTCTCCTTTCCAGTGACTGTGATGAGAAAGTACTTCCCTGTGAGTTTGCAAAGACACAAAACATTTCTCATTCTCACTTCAGCTTTTGACCAGAAAAATCCAGCTGATTTTCCATTCATATCAATAGTCTCTGTCCCTGGAGGAATCTAAGCCCATTTTCATTACTTTAATGGAAGTGGATGGAGGACTAACACGAGGCTGATAGTGGTGATCATATTTTGGAAAAGTCCATGTTTGAGAACACATTGTTTTATTTACTTGACCTACAGGACAATTTGGGACAGATAGAATATAATCAGGAAGCTTGACGTAGGCAACTTAATTTCGTTTAGGCTTCTGATTTAGAAATAAAGCCCCATGTTTAATGCTGAGGGAAGAGGAGGGGAGCAAATAGAAGGCCCCTTTCTTTTTTATTGCTGGTAATTAGATTTTGCCATCATATCAGACCACACCCTTCTGGGGAGGCAATGGGGGTATAGAGGAAAGTTCAGGAGCTTTCAAATCCTTCATTTTTTTTTTTTTTTTTTCATTTATCTTTTCTTCCCCCCCCCCCTTCTTTATTTCTTCTCTCTCTTTCTAATTTATTTATTTTATTTATTTCTGGCTGTGTTGGGTCTTTGTTGCTGCACGTGGCCAGCGGGGGCTACTCTTCGTTGCGGTGTGCGGTGGCTTCTTTTGTTGTGGAACACGGGCTCTAGAGCACGGGCTTAGTTGCTCTGCGGCATGTGGGATCTTTCCGGACCAGGGATTGAACCTGTGTCCCCTGCATTGGCAGGTGTATTCTTAACCACTGCACCACCAGGGAAGTCCCTCTTTCTTCTCTTGACAGTACCTTTAGGCTTCTAAAATGTGCTTGGTGTTGTCAGCTCCTGGGGTCACAACACTAAATTAAACAGTACGGTGCGTACGGCCTGGGGAGGATTCCCATTCCATCTTTGCCATTTACTAACTGAGCGACCTTTGTCAAAGCACTTAAAGTCTCTGAGCTTCAGTTTCATCTTTTGTGAAATGGGAGTAATAGTAGCTCTTCACAGAGTAGCAACAACCAAATAATTATATGAGATAACATGTGCAAATTACCTCCCCAGAGTGCCTGGCACAGACTAGGGGCTTCAAAAAATGGGACCCCATTATAGATTCCCATCTTTATAGTCATTATAACCTGATATTTAGGTTCATTTTCCCACATTCTATGAGGAATTCTCTGAGGGTTTTGACGTCTGGCTCTAAATTTCATTCTGCCTCAGTCAGCAATTCATAGGCCAACAATGGCATCCCAGAGATGCTGAATTCTCAAAGCCCCATCCATACTCCAGCTTCTGTCCTTCAACCTCTCTCTCCAAGTTCACTGTCCCACTAAATGGGATTTTCAGTTCCTTTGACATCTCTGGTCTCTGGATGTCATCTCAGCTTCCCAAACTGTCAGCCTTCCGCACTCCACCCCATCCCTTCTCTCCGCCAGCTTCATTTCCTTTCATGTTCCTCCTGCACACCACAGCCAAACATTCACTGCCACAGTCTCACCAGGACATTACTCATTGCATTGGCCGTGGCAATCTATCACTCTTAATCAGCCCAATTACTTGTTTTTTTTCTTCTCATACCTTTGGTTTACCCGTTGCTGCTGGAGAAAAGCACTCAACCATGCCGCCACTCATCTCCTTCAGTTTATATTTCCAGTCTTACTGTCCTCTCAATACTGCCCAGGGATTCTTTTACAAACCTTTGGTTGGTTTGACTTTCCTTTCCTCCTACAGAACTACACCAGCATAAAACCTTTACTGTTCTCCTTAAACCCTCATTTCAATGCTGTCCTCCTGAAAACACCACCCCCATCACCATCCGAAAGTCATTTGTACTTCCTCTCTTAACTGTCCAGCTGTCCAAGAAGAACATATACTCTTACTCTTTTCTAAGACTCAGCCTTGATTCTTTCCCCTCCCAACTTCTCTTGAGCCTGTCAACCAATCACTTCTTCTCTCATCTGTCTCTCCCTCTTCATTGGTTCTTCCTCATTAACCTTCAAACATGTTCAAGTCAGCCAGTCTTAGGAAAGTTTCTCCTGCCTCACTCTCTCCTCTGGGCACCACCCTGTTTCTCTCTTCTACTTCAATGCCAGATTTCTCAATAGTGTTTATCCTCATCACTTTTACTTTTTTATCTATCATTTAAACTGTCACTAGAATTGAGTTTGGCCTTCACCACTATACTCCCTTGGGGTCACCAGGGATCTTCTAAATAGCAAAGCCAATGGTTTCTTTAAGTTATCATCCTTCTTGGCTTCTCTTTGGTTTTTGACACTGTTGACTTCTTCTTGAAATTTTCTCCTACTTTGATCAATCTGATAATAATTTCTTTTAGTTTTCCTCCAAAATATCAGAGGATTCTGTCTCAGTTTCCACTAATGGTTCCTTTTCTGACCATTCTTTAAATTTTGGTGATGTTCCCCAAGTTTCCATTTCCAGCCCTCTTCTCTTCATTTTCTTTATTTTCTCTTTGGATGATCTCACCCATACCTATGATTTTAACTCTGATATGTAGGCTGGTGATTTTTAAATCTGTGACTCCATTTCTAAATCCCTCTCCTAAACTCTACTCTTTGTGGTAATAGCTAAGTGGATAAGTTGTAGACCCTTCAAATTCAGTGGAGCTTACCTGCCCCTCCTTAATCTGATCACCCCATCCCTACCACTTCTCAGTTTTAATGTTAGATGCTTTCAGTAATTTCCATGGTGAAATAAACTAAGATCTTTGTAGAATTCTCTTTCTTTCTCCCTCTCCACCATTACAAGTAACTAGTGATTAGCAAAAGTTACTAGTTAATATTATAAGCAATTTCCTACCCCTGGACTTTTCAAAAATTCAAATTGCACCCAGAATTTAAATTATCAAGGCGGGAAAAGTCAATCACCAGGTTCACCTGAGTTGAAGAGACAAAACAAAGAAATGGCCCTAAGAAGTGAGAAACCTGGCACTTAGTCAGGATTTGCCTTATGTCTCGTCATGTGCAGCAGGAAAGGAAATTTCCAGTGTCGTTTAAATAAGTTTCTAATATCCTTGGAATACAATTTTGCAGGTAAGGTCTAAAGCTATTAACTAGCTATGTCCAATTGCCTTATTTTTGTTTTGTTTTAAAATGAAAAAACAAAAACTAACCTGGGCATCTCGGTCAGCAGGGGGAGCACTACTGCTTTGCTCTGGGAAGCTTTTCACCAAGGCAACGACTATCTTTAATATAGATCACATCCTAGCAACGAGGAGGAAAAAAACAATGATATGATAGATAAATTTGCTCCCTTGTGGTTGCAATTTTTAAAAATAGCTTTTTCTGCCTTTGTAATTCAATAGTGTTTGCTTAGTAAGGTGTCATCTGCTGTCTTTTCATCTTCTCTGTCCTGCCTTTCAGTCACATTCTAATTAGAGAGATGTGTTTATTTAATCCAGGAGACAGGGTTTAAAATGGGTCGTGGAGGCTAGTGTAACAGCACCTAGTGAGTATTTAGGCTGTGTCTATGTGACACAGAAACGAAGACACTGACGCTCATTTTATTTAAACTGGTCAATACAGTGAAAGAAATCGGTCAAGCCAGATTTCTGTCTAAAAATGACCTTTTGTTTAAGCAAATTGATTCAAGGATATTGAAATGGGGACATAGTGTCCTTCTCAGACTGAGCTGGAGTGAAGCCTATCAAGCAAGCGTGGCAGCGTTGTGAAAAAAGAGTCAGGAGACCAGGCTGTCATCTGGATTCTGCTCTGTGATCGTGGACAAAACATTTAACTTAACTCTTTGTACCATGATTTCTTCTTTTATTAACTTCATACACTTTTATGAAGAGGAAATGACATAATATATTTGAAAATACCTTGAAAGATCAGGAAATATCTACGTAGTAATTTACACAGAGATCTAGTTTGACACATATATACCTGTATGCACATAGGCTATAGGTGCATACATAGTGCATATATACCCTATGTGCATATATGTATGTATGTGTGTATATATATACATATATATAGCTAAATAGATATATCTGTATAAGATATGTATGTATATATATGAAATGTATATATACACAAGTAAATATATGTGTATAGATTTGTGTATATATGTGTATACATAAATATGAAATCTATACACATAGGAGGTAAAGAGGTAAGAACAATTCTTTCTGAAAGTATTGTACTGTTTATAATAATCATTCCACTCACTCAGAATAATAATAGCTTACAGGTAGAAATAATAAATAATCCCGGACTCTGTAGATAATCATTTGCTTCCTAAAATTCTTATTTGGTGAGGAGAAGTTTGTATGTCTTATTTCCCATGCACATTTTATAAGGAAAAAATTAGAGATGATGCTTTAACTAAAGCTTATAATATACACCCACCCTTATCTGATAATATACCTGATTAGACACTTTGCCAGTTAACTTTTCCCTTGTCTCATTTGTACCCTGAATAGAAGCATGGCATCAAAATATTTTTGTAAGCATTTTGCGAGAAATAAATGATTAAAAAATATACATGATTCCTAATAAAGAGAAATCTAGTTCAGTATGATGAAAAGTGTGCACCTTATTCACTTAGTTTCTTTTTTTTAATATAAATGTATTTATTTATTTACATTTTTGGCTGCATTGGGTGTTCGTTGCTGTGGCGGCTTTCTCTAGTTGTGGTGAAAGGGGCTACTCTTTGTTGTGGTGCGTGGGCTTCTCATTGCGGTGGCTTCTCTTGTTGCAGAACATGGGCTCTAGGCACGCAGGCTTCAGCAGTTGTGGTGCACGGGCTCAGTAGTTGTGGCTCGTGGGCTCTAGAGCGCAGGCTCAGTAGTTGTGGCGCACGGGCTTTGTTGCCCCATGGCATGTGGGATTTTCCCGGATCAGGGCTCGAACCTGTGTCCCTGCATTGGCAGGCAGATTCTTAACCACTGCACCACCAGGGAAGTCCTTTACTTAGTTTCTAAAATGGCTGATTTTTTTTCAATAAATCTTTCTCTTTTTCCAAATGACAAAAAATAATTTAATATGTGACATTAAAATTGTTGCTTTTTAAAGTAGTGTATTTTAGAGAAACAAATGGAATAGCTTTCATTTTTACCAATATATTCCTCCATTTTAAATGCAGTTGGATCTAATTTGATCTGTGACTAGTTAACTCAGTGGTTCAAAGTGAGGTGCTAATGAAGTCAAAGTAATAAATTTAATTCCTATGTGATTTAGGTTTATGCATTACTGTGGTCACAGACACACACATCCCTAATCCTAACTAGTCATTCATGCTACAAATAATTATTGCCCTCCAGAACTGAGACCAGACAATGAGATGTCATCTATATAAGCAAAAACTATCTTCATCAATAAGAGGTAACCAACTAAAGTCCTTTACCCTACTTCTAAGTGTTTTCAGTGTCATTTTGGAACAGTTCATTCACAATTATATTTCATATTTATGTAGTGCTTAGGAAAGGTTATAGGTTGAAGAATTCCAGGTATTTTACTTGAACCCTTTAGGAAAACTGATATCATCTCAGACAAAAAGCTGAAATGCGTGAAAAATATCCTGGACTGGGAACCGGACATACTGTATTTGAATCCCAACTCTTCCATTTACCACTTTTGAGCACTTAGACAAGTCACTTAGCATTTTCCAGCCTCAGTTTTCTGATGGAAGAAGGGAGAGAAATACCTATCTCCCAGCTTATTGAAGGGATTAAATAAGATCATATATGTAAAGTACTAAGCATAAGACTTGGCACAGAGTAAGTACTCGGTAAATAGTAGCCATCTTTATCCACCTCATCATTATTATAGCTCCTATCAAAGAGATATTGTAAGAATTAAATGAATTCTTTCTTGAACTGAAAATATTTTATATACCATTAAGCATTAAATTCATGTAAAATCTATCTCACTAGAAGGAAATGATGCTAAGAAAAGTTAAATGATTTCTTTGTTCATGAATTAAAAGTTCATTTGGCAAGTTATTGTGTATTATGCACAAAATACTTGGATAGGGCTCAAAAAGTCTCATATGAGACTTTCTCTTCTGGGTAAGATATAGTACGCCATGGCAGGCCAACACTCCTCCCAGTACAACAACTAGGGTAATCTGGATAAATGACAAAAATTATATTTTAAAGGCATCAAGTTGCTATGGAAGCAATAAGGATTAGATGAACTAAAATTTCAGAGAGAGTAGAGTCCTTTCTAAAGTGAGTTGACTCTGTGTGATATTTGTTCCCAAAGGTGTTTGCTGATTCTGAGTGTGGGATGATAGGTTTGTTTAGGCAGAGAACCTCTGCTGGGGCAGAGAAAAAGCAGTAATGTTCTTAGCAAGTATAATAGGATGATGGGACAAATAGGAAGGAGAAGACTCAAACACATGGCATATTTCCGCCATAACATATTTGCTGAATTCTGGTACTGCACAGGAGGCTACAGAGCTAGGGCAAAAGCTTCAAAAGGCAGAGTGAAATCTACCTCCCTTAGTCTTGAAATGCTTAGGAAACAAAGGCCCTCTGAGGAAGACTTTGCCTCCAGTATCTCCTCAAGACATTTACCAGATATTTAAGCTGTGCAGGACAGAAGTCTGATGAGCTGGGCTGGAATTTCTGAAGGGCAGAGCTGGATCTCTTGTAGTCTTTCGGGGCTGAGGAGTTGAAGATCCTTAGGTTTACAATCACAAGCCCAGGAGAGCCATATGCTAGGATGGCAGATCAGAGGTAGAGCAAGTCTTAGTAAAACTACAATTCAGGCTCAATGCACCTCAATTTCTCAATATAATGAAAGTGACCAACTCCTTACTCTCTCTGCCTAACAGAGGAAAGGTGAGGCCCTCTTTGGTAGAAGGTAACATTTGGAATCTTCATGATATTTTTATGCCTAATGTCTGGTATATAATATAAAATTAGTGGACATTTGATAAGGCAATAAAATGCGACTAATAATCAAGAGAAAATGCAGATAATAGAAGTAGGCCCATTGATGATCTAGATATCAAAATCAGTAGTCAAGAACTATAAAATAATTCAGAGCATAAAGAGGAGGCCAACAAAGGCACCAACAATTTCAATACAGAGTAACAATCACTTATGATTGATCTATGGTTTGTGGGGGAATGTCCTCACTCAAGAGAAATTATCCTGTTTCTCTCCATTTCATGGAGGGTGCTGGTAAGATAAAGGGAAGAATGATCTTTGGAATGTACAACAGGACCAGGGCCTCATGACCTGAATTGTGAGTGAGAATAAATCCAGATCACCAAATACAAAATTCCAAAGAAGATCCAAGGAGTACAAGCAAAAAGTTCAGGAATCAGTAACTGACGTGTGAAGGTGAGGACTGAAGACTTACCCTGTCCAACAAAGCAGCACACAGGAGGCAGGCTGGAGGGCATATATTTGAGAGATATTAAGGAAGCAGAATCAAGAAGAGATGGTGGTTGTTTGGATGAGTGAGTGAAGGAAAGGGAAGAATCTATGGTGTTATTGATGAGTGGTTCCTAGACAGGGAAAAACCAAGGAGGAGGAGGTCTGAAGAACAAGACTTGAATATGGGACATTTTAAGTACCATCCAGGTGGAGACGTTCATTCACATTGGTTTACAGACTCACATGCACATAAATAAACACAAGTAAGAACTTTGTCAGAAATATAGATATAGGTGTCACCAAAGAAATAGTGGAGAATGTTTCAAATGAGACAATAGCCAGAGATAGAACCCTAAGAAATATTGACATTTGAGGGTTCAGATGGGAAAGGTAAACTTGAAAAGGGACCCGGGTAGGACAGAGGTAGCAAGAAAATAAAGCAAAAAGTATCACAGGAGCCTGGAGGAAAGCATGGCTTAAGAAATGGGGCACAGTCAACTGTGCAAATGCAAATATGAAAAAAATAAGATTAAAACTTAAAAAAAAAGAAAGCATTGGAAAGTAGCAAGGAATTTCTTGGAGAAGTGGCCACAAGATTCAGGGCTATTCCTAAAAGTTTGATTATGAAGGAAAGGAAAGGCATACGTAGGTCAGTGCTGGGAGAGGGTGGGGTACTGTAGGACCTAGGCAGGTTTTTTGGTTTGTTTTGTTTTCAAGCTGGGAGAGACTTGAACATGCTTATATGCTGAAGACAAAGATCTAGTAGAGAGCAAGGGGCTGAAAATGTGGGAGAAGGTAAATAATGGTGTCGGTTCCCGGAAGAAATAGGAAGATATGGGATTTGGTTTAAAAATAGGTATATAATGTCTATATGTATATACTTATATATCAATAAGACTATATAGGTAAAAATCAATTCTCTGGATGGGATTTTTAATATAATGATATGGAATATATTTTATATATGGAATATATAAAATGTATATAATATTTTAAGTGGAGGTGCTATTAGCAGCCAACATGATATAACCCAAACTTAAATGCCACCTTTAAAACTTTATTTTGGAGAGTGATTTTCCAAAATGCTTTACTTTGCCTTCTTAAACAAAATGTTCTGAACATAATTTGACCTTTGCTTGATGACTTGCTCTGAACATCAATCATTGTCCAATGCTATAATACTGCCGTGCCCTCAGGAACATTTGAGGTCCTCAGGGCTCTTAGCCCAATGCTAAATGGCTCCAGACAGCTGTGCATTTACAGTTCTTCCGTCTTCTCACCCTGTCATTTGTCACTTCTCTGCTGTTTTCAGTGTGTCCTGACTCACTGAGGGCTTCTCATATGTTGCCCTCACTATGTATGCACCTGCCGAGTGAGGGCCCGAGAGTGGCTCTGGCCATCCCCAGAGAGCAGACACAGACGTGGGGACAGCTTGTTCAGCCACTCGGGTGCCTTTATGCGGAGTCCTGGCCCAAAGGGACTCGGGCCTTCCTGCCTCCAGGTCTCCAGAGGAAGCTTCAGTTGGGAGCTGAGGGCACTGCAAGTCTGACTTCTTGGATAGAGACACAACTGGCAAGCCCTCCAGCTGGGCCCAGCCTGTCCTTGGTCACCAGGCACTCTTCCTTCTCCTGGAGGTGTGTACACCTGAGTCATCAGGAGGCTCTGATTAAACCCTCATTTGCATATGGCACTGCTGTAAATGAGTCACAAAACCTGACCAGTGTTTTGTTTTTGTTCTTCTGTCAGTGAGGCCAAATTATTTTGGCCCTGGTAAAAGTGGCTGGATTTTAATAGCTTCCTTTCCTATTCTTTAGGAAACATCTACTCCAGAGACAGATTACCCGATAGTTAGAATCTTTGTCTAATATCCCTGGTAGGAGATGTACCTCTCTCTCTCTTTGACTGAGTAGGCCCTCTACACACACAGGTATCCACAAAAGCAGAGGCAGAAACCAGGTGGTAACTGCTGCTCCTTCCCTGCAATTGGGCCTGTACACCGACATCCATATTAACTGCCTGGATGGTTTTGACTAATTCTTCCGGTTCCTTCCCCATTCCTAAGGTCTTGCATAGATAAGAGGGAGTTGGCCCCTGGGGGTTCAGAGTTATGAAGGAAACCAGAACGTTACTCCAAAATATACCACTTTGGCAGAAGGATTATTTTAAGCCAAAGGCACTTGAAAAAACAGCAAGTAGCACTTGAAAAAACAGCAAGTACAAGAAGGGTGCTCTGACCTCCGCTTTTCTTCCTAAAAGCAGGAGATAAAGCTTCCATGTGAAAGATGTCCTCCCTCTACCAGGAGGAAAGAAACATTCTTATCACCCGAAGTGGGGAGTTGAGGCTGAGAGAATTCTGTACAAACAGACCTTGAAGTGGGGAGTTGAGGCTGAGAGAATTCTATACAAACAGACCATGTTAAAATGACTCTTTTCTTTTTTAACCTCCCCATATTTTTGAGTTACTTTTCTACAGTTGCCTCTGGCTGTTCAACCTCGTGTAAAAGCATTTAGGTTTCACCACTTCTTTGGGTCTTCATTTCCTTATGAAGACCCCCATGTCACATAAAACTTATATTAAATAAAACTTGTATGATTTTCTCCTGTTAAATCCGTCTTATGTCAGTTTAATTCTTAGACCTGGCTGGAAACTCTAACAGGGTAAAGTTTTGCTTCCCTTACAGTTACTTCTGGAAAATTATAGCTTTGCCTCTGGAAGAAGTGGTCAGAATTTTCTGTTGTCCTCTGCTTTAGAATGTCTAGTAAATCTCTAGAAGCAGAGGGTTGTGTAGCTGTACATCAGGCATCAACATACAGATGGACTCACATTTTCAGAGGCAAATGTGATGTAGTCAGTGGTATTCGCAGGGGCTGTCAATGGGTTTCTCAGCAGTCACTTGCCATGACATTACCAATGGCAAATGTCGCTATCCAGCACTTATATAGCACCTATTAGGTGCGCAATGATTATTGAATCGTCAATAATGAGATCCTGGAGGCTGTAAAAGTCAAAATAGCTTCCTGCTTCTCTTGCTCCAAAGCATTTTTTTCCCCTTTGGTGTTATGTAATAAGCTTTGTGGGAGCAGTTGGTTACGGTGGTAAAATCTACTTCCAAGTAAGAGAATAAAAAATTGAAATTGATAAAAAACAGTTACATTTGATCAAAAAGACACTTTTTGTGTAAACCAATAGACGTGTGTATTCATAGATACATAGAAAAATCATTTGAAAAAACGTACATAAGAATATTAACAGTAGTTTTGTATGGGTAATGGTGGAAGTACTTTGAAAAGTATTAATTGGCTTTATAGAGGTATAATTTGCATATGAAAAAATATACCCATGTTGAGTATACAGTTCGATGAATTCTGACAATGTATATGCATGTGTAATCACTATCACCGCAAAAAGTTTATCCACGTCCCTTTTAATCATTTCTACCTCCCCCACCCTCCAGGCCCAGGCCACCACTGATCTGCTTTCTTTGCAGAAGGACTTTGAATTTTCTTCCTTTTGCTTATCTGTATAATATCCTTCAGTGAACATCTATCTTTTTTTAATAAAGAAAAAAATAAGCTATTTTAAAATCAATTTAGAAACTATGTTAAAAAACAGGAAAGAAATGCAAAAAATTAATCTATGAGATAAAGTTATTTCCAAATTGATTTATATATTTCTCCCGCATAACATATGCACCAAAGGGTAGGATTTTCATTGTCCTTCTTTGCCCCCTGACTCTAAAGGACTTCCCGCATCCACAAACCCACCCACAGTCCAGTCATTTAGCTGACCCAGAGTCACTCAGCCCAACCCTGCCCACCCCTTTCATGATTCAGTAACCTCTAGGGGTTATAACAATCTTCTCACCCAAAACGGTAAAAAGGGAGATAGCTCCTTTTTCAGAAGGTTGTAGATTTATGACATTGATATAATTTATTGCATGGGACAATCATTTAAATTACTTCTTTTCCTTCAATTCTCTTTGAAATACCTCCCAACCATAGAATGATAATTAAACATAGCGGAAGCTTAACACACTCTAGGTGTGTCAAAAAGAGTGCCTTCCATGGATAGCTCTACTGCCAAACCACTGGAAACATTCTGAGACTACAGGAAATGAAGAAACAGTGGTGAATGAAATAGACAGGATCTTGGGATTAGGTAAGGATGCTCCAGACCTAGGAAGCTGGTGGCTTCTCTACCTACAAAGGTTATGAAGAAGATCCAAGATTAGGTATCGGGTACACAAAGTACTTCCATTAAAACCAAAAGAAATGATCAAATATTTATTGACTACCTGCCTGCCTAGTATCCAGATACAAAATCCTCCTTTGTACCATGTATACTTCAAGTGATACAGCCTAGTAACCTTGATCAGAACAAACGATTTTATTTAGCTAACATTGCCCTAAGCGGGTAGGGATACAATAAACACTGATGCTTATCTTGTATAAGAACTTTTCATATATTATTTTTCTTAACTTTCTCCATTTCACAGATGAGGAAATCAAGGCTTTGAAGGCTTAAATGAATTGTTTGAGGCTGCATGGAAAGCAGCAGAACTGAAATTTAAACCTCCAAAGCCCTGCTCTCATGAAGGGACTCATGCCTGTTTGCTCTGCAAATAATGACAGCAGCGCCCTTTAGTCTACTTATTAATCTTGTATTGAAAGCATTTGCAAAGAATTCTCATGGATGTTTGTAAGGCTTATGCCTGCACCTTCCTCTTCTCTGAGAATATTTCTTATATTCATTTCATTGTGATTCCTCAAGTGTGAGATAAAGTAAAAAATGACTGGCTTTTATTTATTTGTCTATTTGTTATTGAGAAAACACTATCACCATGGAGAAAGGGAACAATTCAAATAAATGGCATTCTCAGTTCCTTTACTTTATTTACACCAATCTGTTAGACTGATTTCTTCACAGGACTGAGTAGTTATTAGAATGTGGTATAGACAGAACAATTGTTTTTCCTTCAACCTCTGAATTAATAAGATTAATTAATACAGTAAATCTTTATTTTTGTCCTGATAGTTTTAAATGGAAGGTGGGGACATTTTTTATGCGCTAAGCACTAAGTGTTTTACAGAGATTATCTTATTTCTATTATTAACATTCTTGTTTTTCAGTTTAGAAAGTGGCTTAGAAAGGTTAAATAATTTGTTGAAGGTCATACAGCTGGTGATTGCTCAAGATCAACAGAGCCAGGTTTCAAATGCAGGCTGTGTGATTCCAGAGCTGTTACACTGTACTGTACCTCTTCCCAGATTCCGCTGGGCTCTCATAGGACGGCATACTGAATTCATTCACGTAACACGAATACATTTGACATTTCCTTCAAAGAGCATCGCAAAAAAAATGTGGGGGGGAAAAAACAACAAAAATTCAAGCAATATTAGAAATAAATGAGTCAAATGGAAACAGAAGAAAAGAGGGGCCTGTTAACAAGGGAGAGGGAGCAAAATGGGGTTAGGGACAACGGGGATCTTGATCTCTAACCAGCACTGACTAAGGCAAGGAGTTGTGTCGATGCTTTAAAGGATATTAGGCAGAAAGTTACATGGCATGAGCCGATGCCTATAGAGGAATGAGTTATTTTAATTGGCTGGTGTGTGGCTTCTTCTTTTGTAAAGAGAAGTGTCAGAAAGGGTGGGAAGAATGAGACTAAAGGGATGGTCTTTTAAAGTGATTAATTGGAAAGGACTATATTCATTTGAATGTGTAAGTACTGGCAAGATGGATGAGAAATCATTTTAATCCCTTTATGGTGCTGCCTCACAGAGGCCTGTTAACATAAAGTTATAACAACTGGTCTGAATAGAGCATCGTTCTAATAAGGTCACAGTCATATAATAATGTGTCATATAATAACAGTCATATAATAAGTCATAGGGACTGTCTACAGTAGAGGACATCTTTTTCACCTGACCATGCTCACCCAGCCACGTGCAGGATGCTGGTGACAACGGATTCTGAGCTAGAGAGTATGTGCAAATTCATTGCCATTGTTACACAGAGACTTCTAGATATCTTGCAAATGTTCAGTAATAGAATCATTTTATGGTACAAAAGCAAATATTTATTGAGCATCTACTATATTTTGTGTTCCCATTACGGAAATAACTATAGTTATTATTAATTTAGGCATGAAATCCTAATAGCTTTTTTAAAATTTAATTTTATTTATTATTTTATACAGCAGGTTCTTATTAGTCATCCATTTTATTTTATACCCATCAGTATATACATGTCAAGCCCAATCGCCCAATTCATCACACCCCCACCCCCACCCCCCACCGCTTTCCCCCCTTGGTGTCCATATTTTTTCTTCTACTTCTGTGTCTCAATTTCTGCTCTGCAAACCAGTTCATCTGTACCATTTTCTAGTTTCCACATATGTGCGTTAATATATGATATTTGTTTTTCTCTTTCTGACTTACTTCACTCTGTATGACAATCTCTAGATGCAACCACATCTCTACAAATGACCCAATTTCGTTTCTTTTTATGGCTGAGTAACATTCCATTGTATATATGTACCACATCTTCTTTATCCATTCGTCTGTCGATGGGCATTTAGGTTGCTTCCATGACCTGGCTATTGTAAATACTGCTGCAATGAACATTAGGATGCATGTGTCTTTTTGAATTATGGTTTTCTATGGGTATATGCCCAGCAGTGGGATTGCTGGGTCATATGGTAATTCTATTTTTAGTTTTTTAAGGAACTTCCATACTGTTCTCCATAGTGGTTGTATCAATTTACATTCCCACCAACAGTGCAAGAGGGTTCCCTTTTCGCCACACCCTCTCCAGCATTTGTTGTTTGTAAATTTTCTGATGATACCCATTCCAACTGGTGTGAGGTGATAACACATTGTCATTTTGATTTCCATTTCTCTAATAATTAGTGATGTTGAACAGCTTTTCATGTGCCTCTTGGCCATCTGTATGTCTTCTTTGGAGAAATGTCTATTTAGGTCTTTGGCCCATTTTTGGATTGGGTTTTTTGTTTTTTTTTAATATTGAGCTGCATGAGCTGTTTATATATTTTGGAAATTAATCTTTTGTCTGTTGATTTGTTTGCAAATATTTTCTCCCATTCTGAGGGTTATCTTTTCATCTTGCTTATGGTTTGCTTTGCTGTGCAAAAGCTTTAAGTTTCATTAGGTTCCATTTGTTTATTTTTGTTTTTATTTCCATTACTCTAGGAGATGGATCAAAAATATTTTGCTGTGATTTATGTCAAAGAGTGTTCTTCCTGTGTTTTCCTCTAAGAGTTTTATAGTGCCCAGTCTTACATTTAGGTGTCTAATCCATTTTGAGTTTATTTTTGTGGATGGTGTCAGGGAGTGTTCTAATTTCATTCTTTTACATGTAGCTGTCCAGTTTTCCCAGCAACACTTATTGAAGAACTGTCTTTTCTCCATTATATATCCTTGCCTCCTTTGGCATACATTAGTTGACCATAGGTGTGTGGGTTTTTCTCTGGGCTTTCTATCTCGTTCCGTTGATCTATATTTCAGTTTTTATGCCAGTACCATATTGTCTTGATTACTGTAGCTTTGTAGTATAGTCTGAAGTCAGGGAGTCTGATGCCTGCAGCACCGTTTTTTTCCCCTCAAGACTGCTTTGGCTATATGGGGTCTTTTGTGTTTCCATACAAATTTTAAGATTTTTTGTTCTAGTTCTGTAAAAAATGCCATTGGTAATTTGATAGGGGTTGCATTGACTCTGTAGATTGCTTTGGGTAGTATAGTCATTTTCACAATATTGATTCTTCCAATCCAAGAACATGGTATATCTCTCCATCAGTTGGTATAATCTTTAATTTCTTTCATCAGTGTCTTATAGTTTTCTGCATACAGGACTTTTGTCTCCTTAAGTATGTTTATTACTAGGTATTTTATTCTTTTTTTGCAATGGTAAATGGGAGTGTTTCCTTAAGTTCACTTTCAGATTTTTCATCATTAGTGTAGAGGAATGCAAGAGATTTCTGTGCATTAATTTTGTATCCTGCTACATTACTAAATTTGTTGATTAGCTCTAGAAGTCTTCTGGTTGCATCTTTAGGATTCTCTATGTATAGTATCATGTCATCTGCAAACAGTGACACTTTTACTTCTTCTCTTCCAATTTGTATTCCTTTTATTTCTTTTTCTTCTCTGATTGCCGTGGCTAGGACTTCCAAAACTTTGTTGAATAATAGTGGTGAGAGTAGACATCCTTGTCTTGTTCCTGATCTTAGAGGAAATGCTTTCAGTTTTTCACTATTGAGAATGATGTTTGCTGTGCATTTCTCATATATGGCCTTTATTATGTTGAGGGAGGTTCCCTCTATGGTCACTTTCTGGAGAGTTTTTATCATAAATGGGTGTTGAATTTTGTCAAAAGCTTTTTCTGCATCTATTGAGATGATCATATGGTTTTTCTTCTTCAATTTGTTAATATGGTGTATCACATTGATTGATTTTCGTATATTGAAGAATCCTTGCATCCCTGGGGTAAATCCCACTTGATCGTGGTGTGTGATCCTTTTAATGTGTTGTTGGATTCTGTTTGCTAGTATTTTGTTGAGGATTTTTGCATCTATATTCATCAGTGATACTGGTCTGTAATTTTCTTTTTTTGTAGTATCTTTGTCTGGTTTTGGTATCAGGGTGATGGTGGCCTCATAGAATGAGTTCAGGAGTGTTCCTTCCTCTGCAGTGTTTTGGAAGAGTTTGGGAAGGATGGGTGTTAGCTCTTCTCTAAATGTTTGATAGAATTCACCTGTGAAGCCATCTGGTCCTGGACTTTTGTTTGTTGGAAGATTTTTAATTACAGTTTCAAGTTCATTACTTGTGATTGGTCTGTTCATATTTTCTATTTCTTCCTGGCTCAGTCTTGGAATGTTATACCTTTCTAAGAATTTGTCCATTTCTTCCAGGTTGTCCATTTTGTTGGCATAGAGTTGCTTGTAGTAGTCTCTTAGGATGCTTTGTATTTCTGTGGTGTCTGTTGTAACTTCTCCTTTTTCATTTCTAGATTTATTGAATTGAGTCCTCTCTCTCTTTTTCTTGATGAGTCTGGCTAATGGTTTATTGATTTTGTTTGTCCTCTCAAACAACCAGCTTTTAGTTTTATTGGTCTTTGCCATTGTTTTCTTTGTTTCTATTTCATTTATTTCTGCTCTGATCTTTATGATTTCTTTCCTTCTGCTAACTTTGGGTTTTGTTTGTTCTTCTTTCTCTAGTTCCCTTAGGTGTAAGGTTAGATTGATTATTTGAGATTTTTCTTGTTTCCTGAGGTAGGCTTGAATAGCTATAAACTTCCCTCTTAGAACTGCTTTTGCTTCATCCCATAGGTTTTGGATCATCGTGTTTTCATTGTCATTTGTCTCTAGATATTTTTTGATTTCCTCTTTGTTTTCTTCAATGATGTCTTGGTTATTTAGTAATGTATTGTTTAGCCTCCATGTGTTTGTGTTTTTTACGATTTTTTCCCTGTAATTGATTTCTAATCTCATAGCGTTGTGGTCAGAAAAAAATGCTTGATATGATTTCAGTTTTCTCAAATTTACTGAGGCTTGATTTGTGACCCAAGATATGATCTATTCTGGAGAATGTTCCGTGTGCACTTGAGAAGAAAGTATAATCTGCTGTGTTTGGTTGGAATGTCCTATAAATATCAATTAAACCTATCTGGTCTATTGTGTCATTTAAAGCTTGTGTTTCCTTATTAATTTTCTGTTTGGATGATCTGTCTGTTGGTGTAAGTCAGGTGTTAAAATTCCCCACTATTATTGTGTTACTGTCGATTTCCTCTTTTATAGGTGTTAGCAGTTGCCTTATGTATTGACGTGCTTCTATGTTGGGTGCATACATATTTATAATTGTTATATCTTCTTCTTGGATTGATCCCTTGATCATTATATAGTGTCCTTCTTTGTCTCTTGTAATAGTCTTTATTTTAAAGTCTATTTTGTGTGATATGAGTATTGCTACTCCAGCTTTCTTTTGATTTCCAGTGGCATGGAATATCTTTATCCATCCCCTCACTTTCAGTCTGTATGTGTCCCTAGGTCTGAAGTGGGTCTCTTGTAGACAGCATATATATGGGTCTTGTTTTTGTATCCATTCAGCAAGCCTGTGTCTTTTGGTTGGAGCATTTATTTAATTCATGTTTAAGGTAATTATCGATATGTATGCTCCTATTACCATTTTCTTAATTGTTTGGGTTTGTTTTTGTAGGTCCTTTTCTTCTCTTGTGTTTCCCACTTAGAGAAGTTCCTTTAGCATTTGTTGTAGAGCTGATTTGGTGGTGCTGAATTCTTTTAGCTTTTGCTTGTCTGTAAAGCTTTTGATTTCTCCATTGAATCTGAATGAAATCCTTGCCGGGTAGAGTAATGTTGGTTGTAGGTTCTTCCCTTTCATCCCTTTAAATATGTCATACCAACTCCCTTCTGGCTTGTAGAGTTTCTGCTGAGAAGTCAACTTTTACCCTTATGGGAGTTTCCCTGTATGTTATCAGTCATTCTTCCCTTGCTGCTTTCAATACTTTTTCTTTGTCTTTAATTTTGACTAATTTCATTACGATGTGTCTTGGCGTGTTTCTCCTTGGGTTTTTCCTGTATGGGATTTTCTGAGCTTCCTGGACTTGGGTGGCTATTTCCTTTCCCATGTTAGGGAAGTTTCCGACTATAATCTCTTCAAATATTTTCTAGGGTCCTTTCTCTCTCTCTTCTCCTTCTGGGACCCCTATAACACAAATATTGTTGCATTTAATGTTGTCCCAGAGGTCTCTTAGGCTGTCTTCATTTCTTTTCATTCTTTTTTCTTTATTCTGTTTTATGACAGTGAATTCCACCATTGTGTCTTCCAGGTCACTTATCCGTTCTTCTGCCTCAGTTATTCTGCTATTGATTCCTTCTAGTGTATTTTTCATTTCAGTTATTGTATTGTTCATCTCTGTTTGTTTGTTCTTTAATTCTTCTAGGTCTTTGTTGAACATTTCTTGCATCTTCTCGATCTTTGCCTCCATTCTTTTTCTGAGGTCCTGGATCATCTTCACTATCATTATTCTGAATTCTTTTTCTGGAAGGTTGCCTATCTCCACTTTATTTAGTTGTTTTTCTGGGGCTTTATCTTGTTCCTTCATTTGGTACATAGCCCTCTGCCTTTTCATTTTTCTATTTTTTTTAAGTCTCTCATATTGATCTTTTTCTGTTTCACTTGTTACTATCTTAGTTCAGGACTTCATATCTCACATCAGAATTATTGTCAGAGCCTCCTAAAATGGCATAGAATAGAAAAGAATAGGTTGTTTTATAGTTGAAGGGATATAATTTAGTTTAAATCAGTTACAAGGCTTAGCTTCTACCAGAGATTACCTTCTCTTAAATCATTGCCTTTATCATAGTGTTCATCTATCTTCTCAGGATGCTCAGGGATTTCCTATTGAGTTCAATTCATAGTTTGGCTTTAAAGTTCAACCATGCATTGTGGCCCTATTCTACCTGTTGTCTCATTTTTCTCAAGTTCCCAAAGCACATCCTCTCCTTTGGATGAGCCTAACTTCTTAACAGTTGTCTCCTCCTCATGTGGTATTAGGTCTGCCTCTGAGACTTTGCTCATGCTATTTCTTTCTCCTCAAACATCTTTTCTCCCATTCCAACTGTCTAAATTCCACCTATCTCTACATCTTCAATTAAGCCTTCTTGGCTGTTCCAGTCTTCATTTATCATCTCTCTCTGAACCAATAGTGAAATTATAATGCCCCCCATAAATTAGTGTTTAACTATAGAACTTCAGGATTGAAAATGACTTTAAGGTCATCCAGTTATACTTCTCAGTCTATGTGCGAATCTCCCCTACCACAGCTTTCCCAATGAGTTTTGCTCTTCACTCAAACACATATCTTGCAGATCTTGCCAACTTTACATTCATTCATTCATACATTCAACTAATATTCACTGAGCATTCAATGTTCCAGGAATTGCACAGGGACTGGGGATTTGACAGTGAACAGGATGGAAAAATCCATGTACCATCATGAAGATAATATCATATAATGATAAATGCTAAAATAAAATAGAGTGTTGCACTGGAAAGTGCTGGAGATGCTAACTTAGATTGTGTGACCAGAAAAGGCCTCTCATAAGAAATTACCTTAATGCTGAGGCCCTTAATGGTAAGAGGCCAACCATGTACACATCTGGGAGAAAAATTTTTCAGTCAGCAGGACTAGCAGTTGCATGACTTTGAGGTGGGGTTGGTGAGTTTGAGGAATAAGAAGAATAGCAGTAGGTGAAGTGTAATGAGTGGGTGGAAGAGCTGTGGGACAGTGGCAGGAAAGGAAGTCTGTGGTAGATCCTGTAGAGCTCATTAGCCATGGCAAAATATTTAGACAACATGGTTTGTACTTAATTTGAGCTGAATGTGGTTCACTCTATTTTCTATTCCTTTATCCTACCTCAGCCTCTAGATGTCATATAGAGCAAGTGTAGAACTTCCTCCACAGAATAGTCTTTTATATATTTGAAGATATGTGTCCTGTCCCCAGTGAACCTTTCTGGGGATAGACATTTCCATTTCTTTCTACTGTTCCCTCTTCTATCACAGAAGCCATATTTATTCTGGCCAATTTCTTCTATACATCCTTCACTCTTTCTATATTCCTCATAAAAATGATACCTGGGCCACTAACATAGGATAGAGTATGCCTATTTCCTTACTCTTTAAAATGTTCTATCCATACATCTCAATATTATAGTATCTTCTTTTTCTTTCTTTTTTTAGCCAATCACACTGTTTAGTCATATTGAGTTTTCTGCCAAAACCTCTGAATCATTTTCTACATCATCTGCTGTTAAATTATATTTTTCTTCAACCTGTACCTCTGTCATGGTCATTGTGGGTTTGTTTGTTTTTTTTTTTTTTGCATTACGCGGGCCTCTCACTGTTGTGGCCTCTCCCGTTGTGGAACACAGGCTCCGGACGCTCAGGCTCAGCGGCCATGGCTCACGGGCCCAGCCGCTCCGCAGCATGTGGGATCTTCCCGGACCGGGGCACGAACCCGTGTCCCCTGCATCGGCAGGTGGACTCCCAACCACTGTGCCACCAGGGAAGCCCTCATTGTGGGTTTTTGTAGTCGATTTTGGATTCAAGGGAAGAGACTTACATTTATCTTTATCATATTTAGTATTATTTAATCTATCACACCAGCCTTTCAAGATTCCTTGTGAATAAATTTCATCATTTGCTGGATCTACTATTTTTTTACCTGTTTGTCATATACAAATTTAATAAACATATTTTGTGGTTACTCATCAAAGTCATCTAAAAATGTTTATGGAATAGGGCTAAGGACAGAACTCAAGTATAAGATCTTTAAGGGCAGAGACTGTCTGTCTTGTTCATTGTTGTTCCTTTTGCTCATCACAGTGTCTAGTACAGACTATGTTTGATGGATTAAATTGGAAAAAGTGCTCATGCTCTTTGGTATGAAATCAAGAACCTCCTTTCAAATTGACACAAATCCACCTTGACTACTCTTTGAATAAAGTATAAATTCATTGGACTATATTCACATTCACCCAATGTTATCATCTTGACCACAGGATATCAAGAGAGACCTTTGTTTTGTTGCTGCTCAAGGATTCCCTACCTACTACAATTTCTTGATCCACCAGTCTTGTAACTCTTGTCTAAATGGAAATGAGGTAGTCAGAGATGCCTGTCTTGTAGAGAGCCTGGTTCAGGCTGACACCTGCAGATTGTCTAGTTGATCATTTTCTAAGTGCTTACAATATGGCCCTTTAAAGGTCCACTACAGGATCATTCTGGGGATTACACTTCAGACCACACCTTCTGTTCAGTTTTGGAAAGTAAGATAATATTTGTCTGTCTTCCACGTTTCCTCAAAGATCTCTGATCTTTCAGTAGTTTTCGCTATCATTCTTTGGGCCTGGAAACATGAACTCATTGTAGGGAGCTGTGTGCGCTCTTAAAATTGCTTTGCCGAAGTCTTGATTTAGTTATCCCTGACCATTTTTTCCCTACCTTCTCAGTTTGAATACCACTCATCTTTACTGAAAAGACAGAAATAAAAGAGACAAAGTTTTTTTTGGCATTCACAAACTACTATTTTTTCCAATGTAATCCTGATCAAATATAACTATAAAACATTTTTTTAACCTTAACATTTTTTGAAACAAGTAGCCTTTGCTGTTTCATGTAATTCTGTATACAGATTGGTGCCATTCTTTTATTCTTCTTTGTTCATTGGCCTTTTTCTTTTCTTTTATAAATTTATTTATTTATTTATTTTTGGCTGTGTTGGGTTTTCGTTGCTGCGCGGGCTTTCTCTAGTTGCGGCGAGCGGGGGTTACTCTTCATTGCAGCACGCGGGCTTCTCACTGCGGTGGCTTCTCTTGTTGTGGAGCACAGGCTCTAGGCACGCGGGCTTCAGTAGTTGTGGCACGTGGGCTTCAGTAGTTGTGGCTCGTGAGCTCTAGAGCACAGGCTCAGTAGTTGTGGCGCACGGGCTTCGTTGCTCTGCGGCATGTGGGATCTTCCCGGTCCAGGGATTGAACTCGTATCCCCTGCATTGGCAGGTGGACTCTCAACCACTGCACCACCAGGGAAGTCCCTGGCCTTTTTCTTTTATGCTTTGTATGCAACTGTTATATATAAGCTCATGAGAAAACTGTGTAATTACATTGCTTTTTCCCTTTCTTCTTCATAGAGAAATCACATAGTCAGAATTTCACTTTTGATAACTTCTTAACCTCTTGAGCTATATTCCCTATAAGAATCTTCTGCCATGGAATCATATTTTCTTCTGTACCTCAATCTCAGACTTTCTAATCTTGGAGTATATTCAACCTTTCTTTCCCTGATGAAAAGAAAATGAAAACTTTCCCAGGGATATTTTTCTCCTGGGACACCATTACTTTCATTTCACCAGCAAACTCCTCCTTTCTGGCAAGTCTTAGGTTCAGAGTTGAAATTCCTCTAGACATTTCGTCTACTTTTTGGGAGATGTAATTGTCTGTGTATTAAGCCGAAAGTTAATCAAGAATTATTTTAGCTGGATGAGACCCTTAGTAAATGTCTGAATATTTGAAGCTACACCATAACTCTTTCTTATTCCATCCCATCAAGTGCTTTCTATTGCTTCCTGTGAAAGCCTATTTACCATACCATGCTACAATATCAAATTTCTCTCCTTTATAACCCATATTCTGTGTTAGTATATAAAACACCTGAGATTATGAGACTGTGAGACTTGTTTAGGACACATTTCTCTATTATTTTTGTTGAAATGATTTGGCACCACACTCACACTGTCATGCTTTTTTCTACATAATTTAGATAAGAATTGTTTGCTTGCAAGAATTAGGTACCTATTCAAACTAACCTAAACTAATAATAGGGGAGTTAATAACAGAATGTAAGGGTATGTCATAGGATATGTGACTATGGAGAATAGCTGGCTCCACAAGGAACTCAGCTGACATCTGGACACTTAGGAATTGATACCGCTCTGTGCTTCTTTGATTTTGAGGTTCATTTGCACCATTCTCCAGCTTCTGCAGCCCAGCATTCTCTGCTTCAGTGTGTACAAGGCAGAAAATGGTGAAGCTATCTCCAGTGGACATGACCCTCCAGATCAAGTGTCCAACCCCCCAAACTCTGGCTTGGTACCACTACTGTAAACTCTCTATATCTAATTGCCTTGGAATGGCCTTTGACTTATGTTCTTTGGTATCACAAACTCACTCAGTCCTGCCATTTGAGCTAGAGAAGAAAGGGTCACTTGATACCACAAACTGGGGGAAAATAGGTTTTCTAGGAGGGAGTGTGAAGGCACAGCAGAAAAATGGCTTGGAGTTTCCATGTTAGAACTGCCATCCTCCACTCTAATTATTATTGCCATAGGTTTATTTCTGTTTCTAATTTCTTTTCTTCACAATTACATTAAGTAGTTTATAGACAAACACAGTCTTACACTTCTCTGAAAGATACATTCCCATCTTAGACATTGTTCTTTAATTTCAGTGTTTTAAATCATGGTTTAGGACTTAAATTTCATCTATTGATATCACCCATGTTTTCCTCTTTCTCCCAAAGAGAATCAATTAAAATGTCCCCTATATTCTCAAATATTTCAGTTTCCTTCCAATGATGTTATTACCCTAAAGATATGTCCCCATTGTCTTTACGGGAGTCAGAATGACTGGGTAGCAATGCTGGGCATATGCTTGAGAAAGATAGCAATACTAGCTGTCCTTTGGTTTATTGTAGCTGCCTCTAAGCTCCACCACAGGGAACTACCAACACCAAGATACATTCCTTCATCCCAGGGTCAGTATTTGATATTCTCGAACTACCAGGACTGTTCAATTATGGCATTTTTTTCCATCCTCAAGGGAGGTCTAGCCACTTCCTCTCTCTCCTTCAATGGGAAACATATCTTTACGTGCATTTCCAGCAGACCAGTATCTTCTTTTTCTTTCTCTGTCACATTCCGATACTCTTTATTCTATGGATTGTGATTTTAATTCTCTTCTCCTTCAGATTGTTCTGTTGAGCTTCAGATGAAACAACTTTTCTAGAAGGTCTTGGTTTATCAATACTTTTGGGAGTAAGCTCATACCTATTGTGTATGTTTAGTTCAATAGAATTTCTTCACGTTGTCTTTCTCTTTTTCCTTCCCATTCATTCCTCGTTACACTATTGGATCAAGTTTTTGTTACTGAGCCCAAGCTCACTCTTCTGGCTGCACAACAGGCCAATAAATCAGGAGACAAGTTGTTGGGGCAAGGAAGAACAACTTTAATCGGACAGCTAGCAGACCGAGAAGATGGCAGACTAGCGTCTCAAAAAAAAAAACCCCCCATCTTGTCCCAGTCTAAATTCTGGCTCCTTTTATGCAGAGGAGGGGGAGGGGCCCACTGTGTTACCAATGGCTTAGCAGGACCACTAACGGTTACTCATTGACAGTTGCTCGCTTTGGGGAGGGGCCCACTTTGGCGCCGACCAATGGCTGAATGGGGCTGCTATAGCTCATGCCTGCCCCATCCCTATTATAATTCCCCACTGTCAATGTCCATTCCACAGTCTTGTGGGAAAAGGGATGATGATCTTTCTGGCTACTTCCCACTGAACAGGGGCAATGAGGGTGTGATTGTGAAATGGAATTGATCAGTTTTGAGTCGGGAATGTTGCTTAAAATTTTTAGTAAGCAATACAATTCTCTTTCTTTATCTACAACTATTTGAACCTAATGAAATTCCTTCTACAATGAAATATTAATTTCAATACTTATTATTTTTGAAGAGCAACCTTAACCCTTCTAAAGGTTCACAAACCCGTTGCTCTCTAGGCCTCTCAGGCCTCTAGTCATTTTTTGATGACAGTGGGGCTACGTTAACCCAAGTGTGATGAATCCATGGCTTTACTCCAGCTAACTTGACAGATGAATGCGTGGTGAGTAATACCACATGTGGTCCTGTCCACCTTGCACTCAACTGGTGCTCAGGCCCTTGTTCTCTTCAGATTTTAAGGAGGACTCAGTCTCCAGGCCAGAAAGGATGTAAGGCTACCTCAGTTGGATAGGCAGACCTGCTGGAAGCAAACTCATGAACAGAGGTTAGTATTGTGCCCAGAGTTTTAACATAATTGGCAACTGCTGGATCTTTCAGAGCATTTATAGATTCTCCCGCTGGGGCAGACACCTGGAGTGGCCTACCATACAATATTTCAAAGGGGCTTAATTTAAGCCTGCTTCTGGGAGCCACTCTGATCCATAGCGGGGCAACTGGCAAGGCCTTATCCCAAGTAAAATTAGTCTCTTGACATATTTTAGCAATGCTCCTTTGAAATGTATAATTCATGTTCTCAGTTTTTCCTATTGATTGTGGTCTCCACGATGAATGTAGCTTCCAATTAATTTGCAGTGCTTTAGACACTTGTTGGGTTATGCTAGAGATAAAAGCAGGCCCATTATCACTTTGAAGGGAGTTAGGCATTACAAATTGGGGGATAATTTTCTTAAGGAGGACTTTTACCACTTTGGAGGCTTTTTCTGTTCTGGTAGGATATGCCTCCACCCATCCTGAAAAAGTGTCCACAAATACTAGCAGATATCTGAAATTTCCTGTGGCTCGAAGCATTTGAATAAAGTCTGTTTGCCAGTCCTCGGCGGGGCAGGTTCCTCTGTGTTGGGTCCCCGTCTGGGGAGTTCTGAGAACAGTCTTTGGGTTATTTTCAGCACAAATCATACAATTTTGCGTGACTTGCTGGATGGTCCTTTGCAGGTTAGGCCCCATTATGTATCTCTGAATCCATTGTAGGGTGGCATTGCTCCCATAATGGGTACTATTATGAGTGTGCTGCAGCACAGTGTCCAAGAGGGCCTCAGGAATCAAAACAATTCTTTGTGCACTACATTTCCAGCCAGGTGAGGTGTGATCAAGAGTGAATCCCCACTCTTTGGCCCTCTCCTTGTCCTTCTCTGAATACACTATCTGGTATTTTGAGAAGCTGACCTGTGATAGAAGTGACCCTTTCATGGCTTGACAATCCCCTTCCTTTGCTGCTTTCTTTGCAGCTTGGTCAGCTAACTGGTTGCCTTTCATTATATGAGTTTCACCCTTTTGGTGGCCTGGGCGGTGCATTATGGCCACTTGTGAGGGCTTATGGACTGTTTCTAAGAGTGACAGGATTTCAGAAGCATGTTTTATGTCTTTATTGTTCAAAGTGTGGCACCCCCTTTCTTTCCAGATTGCCCCGTGAGCATGCACCACGGAGAGTGCATAGCGAGAGTCTGTGAATATATTTACTTGCCTGCCTTCAGTGAGAAGTAGGGCTCTTGTCAGAGCAATGATTTCTGCCTTCTGAGCTGAGCTCCCTGGGGGCAGAGCTTTTGCTTCAACAATCTTTTTAAGGGTTACCACCGCATACCCATCGTACCACTTACCTTGGTCCGTGAAGCTTCCATCGGTGAACAGTTCCATGTTCTGGCTTGGCCAAGGTTGTTGAGTCTGGTCTGCTAGAGTACACGAGCTCAATGACCCATAGGCAGTCCTGCTCTGGGGATTGTGCAGCATCAATCGGAGCAATGCCGCAGGATTTAGGGCTGAAGTGACCTGAGGTCCTACATTGAGATTGTCTAAGAGAATGGCTTGGTACTTTCTCATTCTCCCAGAAGTCAGCCAATTGCCCCCTTTTTGTTCCAGTAAAGAAAGGACATAGTGAGGGACACACACAGTGGTGGGTTGCCCCAGGGTAAACTGCTCAGCTTCCTGAAGTATGTCACAAGTAGCTGCTATAGCTCGAAGGCAAGGAGGCCATCCCTTAACAGTCTGTTCTAGTTGTTTTGAGAATTCCCCAGAGTTTGAATTAACACCCAGAGATTTATGCCTTGTCTCTCATGGACATAAAATTTGAAAGGTTTCTTTAAGTCTGGTAGTCCCAAAGCCGGGGCTGGGACTAACTTTGTTTTTATTATTTCAAAGGCTGTTTGACACTTTGTAGTCCAAGTAAGGGGCTCAAAATCATGCCTCTTATTTTTTTTAATTAATTAATTAATTTTTATATTTATTTTTGGCTGTGTTGGGTCTTCGTTTCTGTGCGAGGGCTTTCTCTAGTTGCAGCAAGTGGGGGCCGCTCTTCATTGCGGTGCACGGGCCTCTCACTATCGCGGCCTCTCTTGTTGAGGAGCACAGGCTCCAGACGCGCAGGCTCAGTAGTTGTGGCTCACAGGCCTAGTTGCTCCGCGGCATGTGGGATCTTCCCAGACCAGGGCTCGAACCCGTGTCCCCTGCATTGGCAGGCGGACTCTCAACCACTGCGCCACCAGGGAAGCACTCATGCCTCTTTAAAGCGTCATAGGGGGCCTTTACTATGAGCCCATAGTTCGGGATCCAAATCCGACAGAATCCTGCCATTCCCAGAAATCCCCTCAGTAGTCTGCGAGTCTTGGGTGTTCTCAAGCCTGCCATTGCCCGTTTTCTATCAGGCAAAAGACCCCGCTGTCCTTGGGAAAGGACAAAACCCAAATATGTGACTTGTTGATTACATACTTGGGCCTTTTACTGGGAGAACTTATATCCACAAATGGGCAAATAATTCAGGGTTCTTATGGTATTTTGTAGACACTTATCATATGTAGAACTTGTTATGAACAAATCGTCCACATATTGGAGTAAGAGTCCTTCATCCAATATTAAGTTTCTAAGGTCCCTAGCCAACATTTCCCCAGACAAAGTAGGGGAATTCTTAAATCCTTGAGGCAGGACTGTCCAACAATACTGTTGGACTACCTGTGCTTCTGGGTCCTGCCATTCAAAAGCAAACAGCTGCTGTGATTCTTCTGCAGTAGGAATGCAGAAAAAAGCATCCTTCAAGTCCAAAACTGAGAATCAGCTGTATTCTCCCAGAACAGTTGTAAGCAGAGTATATGGATTAGGTGCCACAGGGTACAAATCTTGGACTATTTCATTAACAGCCCTCAAGTCTTGGACAAAGCAATACTCTGCTGAATTTGGCTTTTTGACCGGGAGGATAGGGGTGTTATATGGGAACCTGCAAGGTATAATCATTCCTGTTTTAAACAACTTTTCGAGAATTGGCTGTATTCCCTTTTGGGCCTCTTGCCTTAGAGGGTATTGTTTTAGATGAGGTGTCCCAACATCCCTTTTTAAAAAATTAATTAATTAATTAATTTGGCTGCATTGGGTCTTAGTTGCGTCATGCAGGATCTTCATTGCGGCACGTGGGCTCTCTAGTTGTGGCTTGTGGGCTCAGTAGCTGCGGCACGCGGGCTTAGTTGCCCCGCGGCATGTGGGATCTTAGTTCCCTGACCAGGAATTGAACCCGTGTCCCCTTCTTAACCACTGGACCACCAGGGAAGTCCCCCAACATCCTTTTTTAATGGGATTTGTATTGGTCATGTGTTTTTGGCCTTCTCTGGGGTGCCATCAACCCACACTTCTGGCCTTACCTTTTCATAGACCTTGGAGGTTGGGGGAGAGCTCTGTCTCCTTTTCTGGGGCGTCCATGAGTGCCATATGTAGGCCTATAGCATGCTCTGGTGTCAAGCTGTCCTGGCAAAAAAGTTACTTGAACATTTAATTTACAAAGGAGGTCTCGGCCCAAAAGAGGGATTGGACACGCTGGCATAGATAAGAAACTGTGTTTCAGGGTGAGGTCCCCTAATTGGCATTCCAGAAGTAGTAAGAAATAACAATTTTCTATTTCTCCAGAAACTCCCATGACCAGGATGGATTGAGATGTTTTCTTTGCCACCTTGGTGTTTACCATGGAGCATGTTATACCCGTATCTATCAGAAAGTCAATCAACTTGTCCCCCACTATCAAAAGTTACCCAGGGCTCCTGTGGGGAAATTGGAATTGGACACCTCAAGTCCAAAGGAGCCCCCAGGCCTCTTCATTCATCATGAGAGTGTTCCTCTTTTTCTAACATATGAGAGGTTCCCATCTTTCTTTTATTGTTTTCTTTCTTATTCTTTAGGCTGGGTCAATCATTTTTTCCAATGCCTGTCCTCCTTAGAGGAAGCACATTGGTCCCTCCATGATGGTGGCTTACCTCTCTTTGGGTTACTTGCTTTCCCGGAATCCAGTGCTGATGCCAGAAAAGTGGCATTCCATCTTGCATCCTCTTGCTTCTGTCGTTGTTCCCTGTTAAGGTTGCTCCAACTGTTGTTGATCACTGTAAAAGCAACATCTACCAATTGAGAAGGGTTCATTCAAAATGCACCATCTAACTTTTGCAATTTTCTTCTTATATCTGGGGTGCTTTGCCCAGTGAAGGTCATATTTACCATTCTCATATTTTCTGGGGACTCAGAGTCTGTGTCAATGTAGCACCTGTAAGCTTGATAAATTCTTTCTAGAGACTCTGATGGATCATCATTGGGTTTTTGGTGTGTCTCCTGAATTTTGTTTAAGCACTTTTGCCTAGGTACTCCTTTTCAAAGACCCGCTAAGATACACTTCCTATAATGTTTTAGGAGTGGCATATCTCCATTATTAGGATCCCAGTCAGGCTCAGCAATAAGAACTGCCAAATTTGCTTCTGGAGCTCCATCTGGATCTGCTAGATGAAGCTGATATGCTTCCTCTCTAGCCATGTCAATGACGATCCTTCTTTCATCCCCAGTAAGCGTCATATTCATAAGAGTGTGAATGTCTGCCTAAGAGGGATGGTGAGTGGCAAAGATAGAAGTGAAAAGTTCAGTCATATGGAGGGGGGCTTCTCAGTACGTAAGGTTATGGTTTTTCCAGTTAAACAGATCTGAAGTTGACAATGGCTTGTGCATCCGTAGAAACCCAGCTGGTTGGCCATCTGCATTAAGGCCTCCCACAGGATATCAGCACAAGGGAAATTGCCCTGCTCCAGAAGTGACTCCCAGTCCAAATTGGATGCCCTGTTGGGTCTTATATGGTAAAACCAAACCAGGCCCCTGTGCCCCTGGGGTTAACATAGAAACTTCTAATTGATGCCCATAAGTAGGGGAAACAGGAGGCAGTGAATATGTTGGTGGCATGGGGGTGGTCAAACAACTGCTGGTGCAGCCTGCTTGGCCAGTGGGGGAGTCTGGTTGGCTGGAGGGGGCATTTTAAGTTTTGGAATAACATGTCCTCACTCTCACTTTCACCTTCTCCCTCTTGAAGAGCAGGTTTTCCCTTGGTTTTCCTTTTAGACTGCTGTACCATAAGGTGGGAGCCTTCTGACTTCTTTTCCTCCTGATGCAATAGCATAAATGCTTCTATGTAAGGAATCCCATCATTTTTACCTGCTCTTTCACAAAACAATTCTAATTGCAAGATTGTATAATAATTAAGTGAGCCATTCAAGGGCCTTCACTCTCCTCATCCTAACATATATTGGGCCCACACACAATTACAATAGAGTATCCTCTCTTCCTTAGTCATAGGCCCACAGCTATATTTTGCCCATTTATTTAAGATACACCCCAAAGGGCTTTCCTTAGGGACAGATGGAATATTTCCCATATTTATAAGTTCAAGAACAACAAAACACAAAAAGCACAAGCAAATTCCAATACCAAAAACACAAACAAGATTCCATCATGAATGAACGTAAAACAAAAGCCAACAAACCGGTTTACAAATCAGGTAGAGTCCAACAATAATTCCCCCCTCCAACAGGGTACCTCAATCGAATGAACAAATTGGCTTTTCCCTTAAAGGAAAAGCCCTAACTGAGAGGAGAAAATGTTCTCAGTTGGCAGTTCCCAGTACATACCGGAGTGACTTACCCTACTATATGGGGCCCATTGGCTCCCAAATGTTGATTCCTTGCTCCAACTGCCAAGCGCTGGGGCAGCTGGTGCCACTTCAGGGAATTTCAAAGGGAAAACCCTCAGGACAAGTGGTCCTGGCAGCTGCTAGGGCCTTACATGAAAATTCCCCAACCAGGGCTGGCAGGCCACAAGCAGCAGCGCTCCTGGCTGGCTTCACCAAAATTTGTTACCAAGCTTGGGCTCAGTAACATTTTTATCCTCTTCATTTTTAAAGTCAGGATTTTGTATTCTTCTAATCTGATTTTATTGGAATTATTTATGCTCAGATGCTCTCTGCAAAGCTAAAACATATTTTTCAAACCTCCTTATGTTTTCAAGCATGTAAGTTAGTTAGCTAGTATTCAACATTCCCATCACTTATGCTTGCTACTGACAGGAAGACAAACTTTGTTTTTTTTCTCTGCTTTCCATTGAACCAGTGCCATTATGTCCTATGAATTTTGGTTGATTAAGACCTCAAGATATGTATTATCCTATATCACATCACTTTTTAAAACTTGTCTCTTGAAATAGAAGTTAAGAGCATAGGCTTAGAGGTCAGATAGACCTCTGTGATAGTGGACAAGTTACTGAAACTCTGTAGGCCTCAGTTACCTTGTCAGTAAAATAAGGATTATAACAGTTCCTACTGCATAGCACTGTTATGAAGATCAAATAAGAAAATGTGGGTTGACTGTTTACTAGATAGTAAACACTCAATAAGCGCTAGCTTTAGTTATTCTTATGATTACTTTTGTTAGATTGTAAGCTTCTTGGAATTAGGAACCATGTTTCAAATTTTAGTAAACAATGAGTGCTTAATACAAATTTATTATTATTTGCTTATATAATAGTTATATTTAGTGATAAGAATTCCAGAAAATGAAACACACTGGAATTAAGATTGCTAGATTTGATTCTGATTTCCTTATGTTACACTTCTTTATTTCTCCCCAAGTTGGTGGGTTGTTTATTTCTTTCTTCTAATCTGACTTCTTTTTTTTGGCTGTCACTTATTTTATTTTTTTATAAAGTATTTTATTTTATTTATTTATTTTTAAAATTTTGTTTATTTGGTTGCCTTAACTGCAGCAAGTGAGCTCCTTAGTTGTCACATGCGAACTCTTAGTTGCAGCACGCAGGTGGGATCTACTTCCCTGACCAGGGATCGAACCTGGACCCCCTGCATTGAGAGGATGGAGTCTTAACTACTGCACCACCAGAGAAGTCCCTGACATATTTTTTCCTTTTGGAAAAATATTACTCATTTCTAAATTTTCTTTTGTCTTTTCTCACTGTAGGGGGATTCACATTTAAATTCCATCAGTCTTTTAAGTGTCAACTGGGCCAGGCTCTGTGCTATTTGCTTGAAGATACCTAGATATTATCTCCATTTCATAGAGAAGAAAACCAAGGCTCAGAGAGTTCAGGTGAATGGTCCAAGATCGTACAGTTAGTAAGTAGTAGCTCAAGAATGACCAATTAGACTTGACCATAAACCATTGAAAAGAACTCTAGGAGGAATATGACTAAGCAGTTTGATGTACAGAGAGATAGAAATGTTTTTTTCTTCAAAAAGGGGTGAGGAGGAGAGTCAGGGAATTCTTTGTGAAGATGAAATTACTCTAAGAGATGGCCAGTCAATCCATGGACAATTGAGAGCTGACTAATCTGGAACAAAATTTTTTCTTTCACTCCTTCTATTCTCACTTTAGATATACATAACAGAGTGTGTTTATGGCATATAAATGCTAAGTAGAGGGGTGGGATAGGGAGGGTGAGAGGGAGACACAAGACGAAGGAGATATGGGGATAAAGGTATATGTATAGCTGATTCACTTTTTTATAAAGCAGAAACTAACACACCATTGTAAAGCAATTATACTCCAATAAGAATGTAAAATAAATAAATAAATACATGCTAAGTAGATAAATTGCCACTATTTGGAAGATAAAATGGTAAGCATGGGAGAAAAACATTTTATTTGATGGTATGTGGACCATAAGTAAATTCACAGGCTTTTAATATATAAAGAATAGATCTAGTAGAAGAAGATACCATATCAGTGTTGAAAATGATAGCACATATGTCCTTTCACCAAGTTTAGTTACAGTTCTCATAATATAAAACTAATCCTTGGAATGCTTGGTAAATATGATGATTCTGGGTACAAATGAATCCTCCACTTCTGAAGGCTTGGTGTGGGCTCCGATTTAGGTCTCCAATACATGTCCAGCGATTTTTGGTGCCCTTTTGGGAAATACACCATTTGGCATGATCCTGATAAGAGCTGAAATAAGATTGTCTAGATAACTTAATTGCTTTGACATTGTAGACATGGTAAGGAAGGGAGCAGTTTGAAGGAAGCTCTTGTCTCTTTCGCTGCCAGGTTTCTGTTAGCAAGTGAGTCTTCAACCGTTGAGCCATCCAGGCTGCAAAGATGTCTAGAGTTTATAAAGAGAAAAATAGTGAGGTTTATTTAAACTTAGATAAATCCCTGAAAATATCTCAGGAATAGAACCATCATGCACCCCTGATATGTGGATGTCACAAGCACAATAATAACAACATGACTGAGAGAGTGGATAGGAGAACATTTTATAAACGCTAAAGTGATATGCAAATAAAAGTTATTATCATTATTACTAGGATGATATTGGTCTCTGAAAACGTCTTCTATTCCACACATACAAGAGCAATATAGGCTTTTGTCCTGAAAAGACCTTTGGAAAGAATAAGGATAGAGCAGTAACCAGAGGCCAGCATCTAGAGATCTTTATAAACCATGCCAAAGTGTTTGAATTTTCCTGAAATCAATGGGAAATTTTTTAAGGAGTGTTATTGGGGGATTAATAGAAACTGCTTTATGACCATAAATATCAATTGAGAAGCAATGTGCAGGATGAATTGGGAAGGCTACATTAGATTGGAGAGAGGAAAACCACCAGCTTGTCACAATAAGTGTGGTAACAAACACAGGTGTGAACCATGGCCATGGCAGAAAGTTTAGAGGGGGTAAGATAAATGTGAGTTATTAAGGACTGGGAACTGATTTAACTTGATGATTTGATAAGGGGGAAGAGAAAAAAACAGGGATCAAGAGTTCTAGGGGACCATGCAGAATATGAGAAAAAGAGTGAGATATGTTAGGAATAATGATGAGATGAGTTTGGCGTGTTGAATTTTGTGTGGCTGTGCCACCCTGCGAGCAGAAATGTCCCACTCACTGATGAATACTTCTGTCAGAACAGAGGTCTAGGGTGGAGATCTAGACTTGGGAATCACCTAGCAGGAATATGTATATGCGATAAGGGTAAGTAGAGGACCACAGGGCAACCTAGTCACATAAGGAGTATGCAGAGGAGGAGGACCTGGCAGAAGAGACTTATAAGAAGTGGGAGGAAGACCAAAAGACTGTGTACTTCCAAAACTCAGGGAGGAGAACGTTTCAAAAAAGAAAGGGTTCCAACTGTGCCAAATTCTGCGGAAGCTATTTCTGTCCTGTTAATTTTGGGATCTCTAATGCCTAACACAGGCAAGTAGTAGGCATTCAGTAAATTTTATTCAATATTAAAGGAAGGAAGAAGGTTAGGAAGGAAGAAAGGAAGGGAGTTAGGAAGGAAGGAACGAATGAAGGAATGAAAGAAGTAAGTTAGGAAGGAAGGAAGGTAAGAAGTTAGGAAGGAAGGAAGGAAGGACGGAAGGAAGGAAGGAAGACAGTGAGGTCAATTAAGATGGCCATTGGTGACTGGAGAGAGACTGTAAGGTCTATAGACAGAGAAGCAAGACTGTAGTCAAGGAGCAGTGAGCAAGTAAAGACCCTGAAGAGTTTTCTAAAAGTAAATTTAGAAGAAAAAAACAGAGGTATAGGGAATCTAGAATTGAGGGAGGGTTTTTAGGAATGTTTATATTCTAAGGGGCTTGTAGAGCAGGAGAGCTGAAGTAGAAGAGGGAGAACAGGTTGAGTTTATGAAAGTATTCTGAGGCTGGGATAGGTTCCAGGGCACGGAGTGCACTGCTTCTGTTTGGATGAGAGAAAACTGGTAAAAAAAGAAAGAAAATAGCTTAGATTGTGGAGGGTGGGGTGTGCTCTTGAAGTGGTTTCTTTCTGGTGATTTCTATTCTCTCTATGAAGGAAAAGGTGAAGAGGCAGGACCTGAGGGTAAGGAAGGCTTAAAATAACTACTTAGGGAGTGAAAGAAAAAGGAGACAGCTTGGTTCTGTGCCCAGCTGAGGCTGGAGACTGAGTTTTTACTGGCCTCTGGCTAGATGGTTGTGAGATACTTTTGTGGTTGGATCAGCAACCCTTCTATTCAAGTGGCTAATATTTTAATTGACCCTTGGTGTCCCTTCTCCCTTTCGTTTCTTTGTCCTCCCTCCTCTTCTACTTCTACTCCCCTGAATAATCAGAATATTTCCTCTTTGCAATCCAAAGTGAGTCCAGCAGCAGTGTAATAGCATATTGTTTGATGATGGGCTTTCATACCGTCAAGAAAATAATCAGACTTTGCAAAATGGAGGAATTTTTGTCCCTGGGCTGACTGAAGTGTGGTGAGATGCCGGCCAGGGATCTCTGATGAGCTGGATCTGGCACACAGCTGGGGCATGTGAACGAGCTCCTGGTGAAAGGTTACTGGGATGGAACAGCTATAAACGTTTGGGTTGCAGACCAAGAGCTGAGAATCTGAATCAAGAAACAATAAAGAAAAGTTGAGAATTAAGACACAAATGGAAATGCTTGTTGGTATTTTAGGTCTTGTTGTGAATTAAAAAACTAAATAGAATGAAAAACAAAAGCAAAAGTATTCCCTTCTTTAAGCCAATAGCCTTCAAACTTTTGGTTAAAATAGTTGACACTCCCTACTTTCCAGGCATTATTATGTGGGTTTACTAATTTAATCAGAACAACCTTATTATTAGGTAAGTTCTTTTATCATTATCCTCATTTTATAGATAAATTAATGGAGAATTTATGTCACATGCCCAAGGTTATAAGCTTGTAACTGAAGGAGTTGGTATTAAAGCCCAGGCAGTCTGGTCTTGGAGGCCATGTGTTTTTTCTCCCATGTGTACACATACAAAAGTAGAGAACACCCATGTACTGATCATCCAGCTCCAAGAATGACCAACTCATCAGCATGCACACCTAATCTCTATGCTATTAAGCTCTCTAGTCATTATAGGAACTCAGCTAGTTAGACTAGGGCTTAATTTGGGTGAGAGGCTCAATAATCCTTTCCATAAGATGGAAATTTGATAAAAAACAAAAATATTCTAAACCTCCTATATCCAGAGGCAAATAATCACTCTTTACTATATAGCAGCTTCCTCAGTAAAAAGTGATTGGTAAAATACCATTCCTACTTCTCTTCCCTATTCCTACTTTGGATTTTCCAAATCCAAGTATTTTTGGCCCTTTGAACTTGAGATCTTAAGGGAAGATCATCTGGTTTATGCTCCGAAGTGTCATGTTGGTGGCCTATAGGCAACATGAGGTCTACACAATTTAAAAAATAAATAAGATTGAGACCATATTGGAAAATCAGAGGATCTATCTCCCTCTTTCCTTCTCTCTCTTGTATTCTTACATCCTCCCCTAGGTTTCTGCTTCCTCTAAAAAATATGGAGATGTAGGTCTGTATTCCCACAGAACCACAGTATAATGGAGCTGAAGCTTTTGAGGGAAGCTAGGGGAGAGTCAACAACCCAGTTTGTCACTGTCCCCACTGCCCATGCAATGTCCACCTGTGTCACCCATTTTTCTTACCTGCCTGGCCCCTGTAGACATTTGAAACTACTGCCTCTGATCAAGTTCAAAGACTTCATTGGTGGACCAGGAAAGCAAGGTCAGGTAAGTGAGCCTGCCCGAGATCTCACCAAAGCCAATATTAGAATCTAGGTATCAGAGGGTTTATGAATAGAGAAGCAAATGAAGTGATAAATTTATTAATATATTTCCAAATCCCTTCTTCAATATTGTTATCTCTCTTTCTCTCTCTCTCTCTCTTTTTTTACACACTCTAGTGTTACCTATTGCTTCATACTGGTTGTACTTGAAAGTTATGCAGATGCCAGTTTGTCCATTTCGTCTCCCTGTGGGTGGATACTCATAGCCTTCTTCAGGAATTGGAGGAAAATGGGGAATGGAATGAATCAACCAGAACCCCTGGATTCTGTTCCACAGAAGTAAACCTACCAAAGATACAGTAAATACAGATAAATTAGAAAAACAAAGCTCCTTTAAAAAAAACAGAGTTCAAAGCTACAACATTTAAGCCCTTTATACTTCAGGCTAATTTTTTATTAGGCTAATAATTACAAGGATCACGCTCTTTTTCAATAATTTCAAAACCAATTCAGGTACACATCATATTGCCCCATTACTGTTAATAACCCACCACAAAAGGGAGCTAGGACAGCCACCCTGTGAAGAGTTGAGAGGCATTTCATGTTGAAACTACAAGGAAAATTTGTTTTGGCAGAATGCAAATTTGCTAAATTGGTGTTTGACCTTGTTAGACTATGTAGTCACCTGGCAAGCTTCAGATAATGTCTTTACTGCTAAGCAGCTAAGCTATTTTCAAAAGCCAGCTAAAAAGCAGAGTTGAAAGAGAAAATATCAAATGAGAACATGTACTTGCAGTAATTTATTGTGAGAAACTGATGCTCATTTATGTGCAGAATTCACCCAGTTTTGCAAGATTGAAAAAAGAGGCAGAGAGAAAAAAAACAGGGAAGCCATGTTCTAAAACACCCCAGTTAATTGTATTTAGTAAAAATCTCTAGAGCAGACTAACATGAAAGCCAGAAAAGAAGGAAACAGAAAGATTTTCATCATCTTGTGACATGGCACAAAGAACCCTGTCCACCAGGCATCTATGACTATTTCTGTGTTTATAAATATATCAAGACAGTTTGGGTATGCTAACTAGACTTTCCAGTTTGCATATGACCATGGAGACATAAAAGTCATGTTTGCCTTAGTGTTAGAACAGAAACCAAATGCCTGCCAGTTATTTCTTTTTCAAAGAACACACTTTAAGGAAGCAGAGTATTTGTCAGTGACTTTGTCAGTGGCTATGGAATCAATACCTGTGTCGAGGTGGAAAATGTTCAAAGTTCAGTTGCCTCACAGAGCTGGATGACCTTCAGGGACTCTCTTCGGCCCAGATGAGTATTGCTGTTTGTCTGAAATCCTAACTTCCTGGTACAAATGCCACAGGATGTCGGGACACCTGTTGGCAGGGAACTCCCCAATGTGACATCAGGTCCCACTCCTTTTCCAGCCTTTTTTCTAAACGCTTGTATCAACTAACAGGGTGGAGCGAAAATGGTGGTGGGAGGTTGGTAAAGGAGAGGTTGCAGAATGCGGCATGTTATAAAAATTGTTGGGTTCCATGCAAATAGGACCATCAGGAAGGCAACTTAGCTAAATCAAAGGCTTTCAATGCTCATGACATTTGACAGCCATTACAAATGATATTCTGAATCAGAGGTTGCAAACAGGCAGCCCACAGGCCAAATCTAGCCTGCAGATACATATTATTATGCTTGCAGAGTATTTTTTAAAACTTTGAATTTATTACCAACATTTAAAAACTGGGGAGATTTCCCACAAACTCTAATTTTCTCTGGAAAAATTGCATTCCCATAAGGCAAGCTGAGTAGTAACTGCTTCCTTAGAGCAAGTATATACTCTCCAGTTCTCTAGTTACCTGCCGGTTCAGCCCCCTTGGCTTGCTGACATCACTTGCCTGCCCCTGAAGACATTTGAGTTTGGAACCTTCTGAAGAATACTTGTTGCCATGGAAAGTTATTCGTGGTATATTAAGTTGAAAAAAGTTTGAAGTAGTCATTACAATAGTTTTATAAAAATGTTTCAAAATATGTATCATAGAAAAAGTAGAAAGTATTAAGTGTAATTATCTGATGAGTATTAGGATTACAGATTTTTTGTTTACTATCATTTTGAATTTTTCAATAACATATATATACATAGTTTATAAATTGAAAAATACCAAAAATCACTATAATAAAAATTATTATAATTATAGAACAAAATATATAACAACAAAAATTACTATAATATAAAAAATATTTTAAAATACTTTTTCAAAAATGTTTACTGTATTTCAAATGGAACTTGACACTAAGAAGGGTGAATTTTACTCTATGCAAATTATACCTCTATAAACCTGACTAAAATGTGTGTACAGTATACACACACACACGCATATATAGTCTGGCTGGTATTCCCAGTAGTCAATATTGGATTTCTTCTTTAAAGTATATATTAAAAGATACATTAAAAAATAAAATGGGATTTGTGAGAAGGATATTGCAAAGTCAAAGTATATCATTATAACCTGTGATACAGAAATCACTCATTTTGATGACTCAGACCATTAAAAAGAAAAGCTATCTTTTTAGTATGGAGTATAAGACTACTGAAGATGGAATGTTTACAAAAATACTGATTTCCAGTAGGAAAGAGAAAATAAGAGCCTTTGTCATACCTTTGGTGTGTCCATACTTTCTGCTGTAATTCATGGATTTAGGGACTCCATCATTGTATATTAGATAGGCTGTTTTGTTATCCTGCAGGGACATTTTAGGGTTATAATGGCATAAATCTTTCACTCATAAATGCTCACAACATTTCTACCAGCTACCCGGCCTGCAATACAGAACTTTCATTAATACACATGAGAAGTCATCCGTTCTAATAGGCAGCTTTCCCATCGATATGAATTCTGTGACGTGCAAGACAAGGGACAAGAAGTCCATTCTCAACCACACATGGTTTTGTCTTGTGTGACAGGAGCCCTGTGCATTGTGATGTGTGTGTGAGGGCAATATTCCTATTTCAGTTATTTTGGACCCATGTTTCTGATCTGGCAACTAGTGTATGATAAAGGGGTACTTAAATATTCATTCAGGAAATGCAGTAGGAACAGCCAGCCAAGGATTACAGCTAAGTTTTCTCCACTGATATTATAGGCACAATGCAGAATTGGCCGTCAGGGTCTGATTTCCTCTGCTTACTTTGTGCTTCACTACTTGGTCATAGCTTCCTGTTTAATCAGGATTCCTCATTCTCTGCTTCTACTAGCTCCCTGATAGGGGAGGATTTTTCTTCAATCCATTTCTCCTGTCACTTCACCATTTCAACTTGACCTTTTCCTGCTTAAAATAAGTGGTGTGATTGAATGTGATAATGGATTTCCTCTGGTAAGGCAACATGCGAGTACATTCCCCAAACAGTTGGTCAAATCTCTGAGTCAAAGTGAAGCTACTATTTTGATAGTATCTCTTTGTCATGTTTTGGAAACTTGCTTATATTTTTTCTGTGTCGTTCCATTTCAGTTGTGTCATGATGCAGTGACTTTTAATGAAGCCAATGATGTCAATATTAAAAAGTCTCAGTGACATAATTAAAAGCAGGAAAGGACAACCCATCCCCTTAAAAAAAGACCCTTGCTTGTCTCTCAGAAAAAAAATCAATAACTGAGTTTCTTACAGGTGCTTCATTATTTGATATAATCTAAAACCATTTTTTTAAAAAAGGCACAACATAGTCTCTACAGCATTCTTGGCTACTATGTTTAGGAATATTTAGGAAAGTAAGCTGTTTTCTTACCTGCATTTTCTGTAATTGACCATCACTACCGTTGGCATTCAGATTCTCCACTGGAGAACTCTGACAGTTAGTTATCCTGTGAGCCTGTATGGAATGCGGTGACAAGGCCATTGTGTGCCTTTGGGGTACAATGTGGAAGGCCTCTGGGAAAATTCAGTAAGGAACTTAATTCTTTTAATAGATGAAGTTTAACATTCTAACCAGAGGTATAACGGCCAGCTAAGGTAAATGGGATGTAGCTCTAGTGAAAAGAGGCTCCTTCATAAAGTGAAAAAATCATGACCTAAGAATAGGACCTGGAGATTATCATACTAAGTGAAGTAAGTCAGACAGAGAAAGACAATATCATACGATATCGCTTATATGCAGAATCTAAAAAAATTGATGCTAATGAACTTATTTACAAAACAGAAACAGACTCACAGACTTAGAGAAGAAACTTATGGTTACCGGGGGGGAAGGATAGTGGGGAGGGATAGATTGGGAGTTGGGGATTGACATGTACACACTGCTATATTTAAGATAGATAACCAACAAGGACCTACTGTGTAGCACAGGGAACTCTGCTCAATATTCTGTAATAACCTAAATGGGAAAAGAATTTGAAAAAGGATGCATGTGTATGTATAACTGAATCACTTTGCAGTATACCTGAAACTAACACAATATTGTTAATCAACTATGGTCCAATATAAAAAAAAATTAAAAAAAAGAATAGGCAGACCTAGGCTTGTGCCTCTAGACCTTTTTTTTTTTTTTTTTTTGGCCTCATGGCTTGCAGGATCTTAGTTCCCCACCAGGGTTTGGGATCCAACCCAGGCCCTCAGCAGTGGAAGCATAGAGTCCTAACCACTGGACCACCGGCGAATTCCCAGGACATCTTTATTCCTTTAACACTTATGTTGGGTATTATTTTGACTACTGGATGTTGAATAAGAAGGGTATGGTCTCTGACCCCAGTCTAGCAGGGAATAGTCAGGTAAATATAGGCAACTGTGATATAGTTTGATAAGTGTTATTATCAAGGTATATGGAAGGTTCTCATTTACAAAGGCAAAAGAAGGGATATTTCCAACATAACCCTGATATTGGCATAACTTGACATTTGAGATTTAAAACCAGTTGGTCTGATCTTGCATTCTACTCTCTGTCAGAAGTTCAATTCCAGATCAGAAGGTGGGGAAGTTGTGTTCTCATGGTCACTTCTGGCACATAGTTCCAACTTCCAGAGAACACTCAGTCTTTTTGGTTGTTCTTCTTTGGGCTCCATGCCAATCAGACATGGAAATCAGCCCCTTTACTGTCATTTTCTTCCCAGAATCCACCACTCAAGACATTGCGTGTGAGCAGGTTTTACAGAAGGTATGAAACATTGAATGGTTTTACATCACCAAGCTGACCTGCCTCCAATCTCCCTCCATGTTCTGTATACTTTTTAATTCCTAGCTCCCATCTACCCCTTCTTTATTTTGCAGAGCAGTTTAGCTCTCATGCCCTCCTAGGCTCTGGGGCTACTTTTGCACTTCCAAAGATCATTATTATAGTTTGCCAAACGAAGACCCATCTTCCCCAAAAAAGATAAATGACAGAGGCTGCAATGTTGCTCTGGCCTTTCTCTCCTTGGACAGCCTGCAATTGGGAGGGGAAGAATGTGTTTATTTTCTCACTGATGGGTTATACTCCAGGTTTTCCATCCCCAACCTTGGAAAGCAGAAGCAGCTACAGGTAGTTTTGCTTTTACACAATAATCGACTAATTCAAAACAGGGATGTTGCTGAGAATGAACAATTTCTAAAAGCCCCTAGGACAGTGTTTGGAACATCACATGTACTCAAACAGCTTACAAATAAGTTTTGACTTTGTAACTTGGCTCCGATGGCTGGTCTTAATGACAGGTGAATAAAGTGGGTATTTGTGCACAAGGTGACAGCTCTCTGCATATTTTCAGTAAATGTTCAAATAGTGGTGCTAGAGTCTAATTCAGTATTGTTGTGGGGATTAAATTAGTTGACATATGTAAAGACCCAGCACGTTGTAAGTGCTGAGTTGTTTTACATATTTACTTCTCTATAAATTATTGTTAGGAAATGCGTAGATGAGTATAATTGGATGTTAATTATTGTTCGATTTTACTTGTCACCCCTGGTTGAAAAGCAGTATCTTGTCACTGAACAGCAGATGGTGCCTGGAATGTTGGGAGACTGCCCACATTGAGGTAGTTAACTCATTGCCTGATGGAGTCCAGATAGCAGGTTTAAGCTCCATATTCAGGCAAGTTAGTTCCAGGGCCTTGAACTAGAGCCCTAGCTCTCAACCTACTATTTTGAAAATGATTAATTAAAAGGAAGACCAAGTGGAACCCTTTACTTTTCCCACCAAACTCATCCCACCATGGCTTAAACAACCCATAGCTCATGGCATATTGATCACAGATCTATATTGCATTGTAATAGGAGAGGGCTCTTCTATTTCCATTAAAGGAGTAAGATAGCGAGTACTGAGCACATTGGCAGAGTTTGGCAGCCAAAAGATTTCAATATGTAATTAGTTCACACTTTGCCCAGTGATGCCATTGGACATAGTGCCGAACATATCAACAATTTGGCATTGCTATGGAGTATATTGATGTATTCCCTAAGGTCTTAGTTAGATTGATTCAGATTCTGAGCTAGCTTACTTCTAGTTGCTAGGATTGGGCACTGGGTAGACAAGGAGTTAAAATCTTTTGGAAGCCTTGGAGTCTGTATTATGCATTTTATATGATTCAAATAAATGATAACTATAACATACCTCGGAAGCATATGCTTCATATAGCTGTTGTAATGTCCTTCCCAAAACACTCTTGGTGGTATTCATTAGTTGCTTACTCCTTCTCCAGCTTCTGGTTGCAGAGTCTAGGTATAGGTACTCTACCCCAGTCTCTCGACTTTCCTTGTCTTGCCTTTTAGGCAACTTATAAAATGTAAACCTAACAAAAGAAATAATTATGAATTACTAACATTTCCTAACTCTTTCCCTGATGGCAGCCACTGTGTCAAGCGCTTAAATGTATCATTTCACTTATGTTTCACAGAAGGCCTCTAAGTCTAAGGAAGGGGATTTGCGCAAGCTCTCTGCCTCTTTTTCCACCCTTACTGTTGCTCCTTCCCAATGAAGGAAATGCAAATCTGACTGTACGTGTTCTAAAAACATTTACTGGCCTGGGGGGTGGGATCCCCGTGGTAGAAGTTCACATACTTTGAGAATGACTTCTCTGTTCTTTCCACAGAAAGAACAGAACTCTGTTCTTTCCTTTCCTTTCTCTTCTCTGTTTTTCTCTGCTGCCTTAGGTGCTTGGCATGCTCATCTCTTTGTAGTGGGCTGGCTGGGTCTGAGATTTGGGTTTAGTCATCAGAGTCAGTGGAGGCTTTCTTGAGCCTCTGGCCTAAGCCACATTCTTCAGCTCAGTTTATCAGAATGCTCTGCATTGAGGATTCAGGTCCAAGACCAGCCAATTAAGTAAATGCCTTGCTTTCTTTACTATTGTCTCCTATCTGTATATCTCCTTTGGTTATCTCACAGGGAGGAGAGGTTGTTAGACCCGCATGGCATTCAGCCATTCTTGGATCATCTAACCCAGGGTTTCTCAGTGTGCTGTATTCACATTTTGGGCCCCATTATTCTCTGGGAGCCTGTTCTGTGCATTGTAGTATCCCTGGCCTCTTCCTATTAGATGTCAACAGTACTCCCCAAGTCGTGCCAATCAAAAATGTCTCCAGACATTGTCAAAAGTACCTGGAAGGCAAGATTGACCAGTTCTAGCCAAACACTCTTTAATAGCACAAACCCCACGATTAACCCTCAAATACTCACACTGGACCAAACATTGGAATGCATTCACTATTACCCCACAACAGTGTCTCACACTGCTGAGAAAAGCTTCAACGTTCACTTGGTTCTCATCAGTCTTATGCTTCCATTTATGCTCTTTCCTGCCCTGTCCAGGCTTTCTTACTCTCAGGGCCAGGTCCTCACACATGGCAGGAAACATGAAATTATTCTTTGATGCTGACCTCAAGTTCCTCTGCCCTTTAACTCTCGCAGGTAGTGTAGCAGCTCGAGACTGTGCCTCCCTGTCTGCTTAGCACAGCATTCTCTCTGACAGATATTGCTAAGTAATATGTCCATTCGGTTGTGGCAAAAATAAATTTTATATATTGATCACAATTTGGTGGCCCACCATGGAAATGTTTGTCAACTATCATGGCACACCAATTAAGGACTAGTGCTTTTAAACATCTTCCTTGGGTGACCATCTCCAATTATAATCTGAAGATTTCTGAATCTATTTCTAGCCCAGATCTCTATGCTGAGGTCTAGATAAACCCAAATACAAAGATGTCTCAGAGACCTCCAACTCCATATCTTCGAAACCAAGTTCACAATATTTTGCGACAACTCTACTCATCCCCTGCTCTTAGGGAACACATCCACGCAGTCACAGAAGCCAGCAACCTGCAAGTCTTTCTTAACTTCTTCCTCTCTCCTACTCCCCTGCGCCTATCCATTACCAAGTCCTCTCAGCGTGTTCCTCCTCTCTATTTCCTCTTCTTTAACTTGGGTCCATACTTCTTCTCACCTGTAACACTGCCGAAGTCCTATTGGTTTCCATGACTCTAGACTAGTCCCCAGCCAGCTGGCCTTCAGAGTACTGCCAGTGGGCTTTCTAAAATGCAAATCTGACTTTATCAAGTCCCCACTTGAAGTCTGTCAGTAGCTCCCTTTCATGGTCAAGCTCAGACTCAGCAGTTCAGCACATGAAACCCCTCATGACCTGGCTCTCACCTATCTCTCTAAGCTCCCCTCTGCCCTCCTGCCATTTCCCCACGTTCTCCCGAAGCGCCAACTTTACTTAACTGCTTCCAAACTCTCCCCATTGCTTATTGCCTCTGGACCTCCTCATTGCTTCTTCATTGACCTGAGATGCCCTTGCATCTCCCTTGTTTTTATAACTAACTCATAATTGTGCTCAAAACTTAGCTCAAAACTATTGGGTTGGCCAAAAAATTTGTTCGGGGTTTTCCATGCGATGGTATGGAAAAACCCGAACAAACTTTTTGGCCAGCCCAATAGTTCCCCAGAGAAGTCTTCTGGGCTCTATCCTCCCCAGTGCCCCATCTAATGCCCCATATATGCCTTTACCACATAACGATGAGCTCCTCGAGGGTAAGAACCGTGTTTTGTTCATATTTGTATTTTCAAAACTCAGCACAGGGCTGGTGTGAGCTCAGTAACTGTTTGGTGAGAGACTGATTGGGTGGATCTATGTTCTCTAGCCTGAAGTTTACACAAAGCTTGATGCCAACCATAAAGGCTAACCTAAACACCCTAATTAAAGAGTGAAAAAGTGATCAAAGCTTTCGGAGAATCCATGACTGTAACACAAAGCTGTGTTTCGTCTCTTTGACACTGCAGGAGACTGGTGACTTACCACCCACTCCAACAGCTGTCTGTGCTGTCCAATAAATAAGGTTAACCAAACAGTGCTCTGTACCATCAAGCCCTCTTTCTCCTTCACATAAGGAGACGCTCCAGTGTCAGGGAAAAATTAACCTCTCTCCTTCATCAACTCTAAAAGGATGTTGGAAGGGCTCTGTTAGGAAAGCCACAATGCAATTAAAGGAAATTGCCAACTGAGAGAAGCTGTCAGCTCTAACGCACCTCTGTGGCCACCAGCCTTGCCCTGCTGAGAGCATGAATCAGGCCCACGAGGGGCTGCTAAGCTCTTTCTCAAAGGGAAGCTCTCTCATTCAGAAGCCTACCCTATCTGGATACGTGGCTCATTTACACGCTTCAACTTGCTTTCTTTTTAAGGGGAGAGGTGGAGTGGAAGTCTCCTGAACTTCACAGCGCACCAGTTAGCCACCAGTACTCTGGCTTTCTATCTGCACGCACCAAGCCTTACATTTCCTTTACCTACCAATCCACAGCTTCACCTTCCTCGTTTCTGCACGATATTGTTGTCGCCTTCAGGATCCCAAAGAGGCCAAGGAAGAGCAAAGCCAGGGGTGTTCTTAGAAGTCTTGCTGTCATTTTCTATCTGGCACCTTTATTCCATGGCGCAGCAGGAAACTTTCCCCGTGGATCGTGGAGTCTGAGTTTCAAGTCTCTCAGACTGTGCTGGCTCTGACATTTGATTCCATTTGCTTCTGCCATTTGCTGTTTAGGCATTTTCAGAATGGGACGAATCCCATGTAATTGTGTGGTTCTGTCACAACATGCCGGCGTGACTCTGAATGCCTTTGTGCTGAATTGTTGACTGCTGAATAGTTTGCAACGTCATCAAAAAGTCCTGGCAAGAAAAAAAGGATGTATCGTTAACTCTTGGGAGTAAACATCATGTAGTATGAAATTCAGTGGACAGGAGAACTCTGTATTGATAAATAGATGTTGAATAAAATCTGTTTCATGTTTTTTCCTTTATGATTGTCTCTCTATGAGTGAGAGCAAATGTTTGTGGTTCAGACATTACACAGAAATGACAAAACTTTATATCTTAGTAATAATTAGGATCTATCACTTGTAATATTCTCTATCTTAAGGAAACATTTCCTAAAGGGTACTTCAAAGGCTTGCTTCAAAGAAAGAGCGAATTCAGTTGTATTTTACTGAAGATGTTTACATAGCCTCTCCACCTCCTGGTTTTAGCCACTCAGCATGGTGCTTTACTCCAAAGAGGCCTTGGTGTCCAATTGGTTGCAATGCAATCAGGTAAACATATTGACCGCTCATGCTTCAGATCAAATAAAAATGTTACAAGCATCTGTTTTGCCCAAATTATTCTTTCCCATTCTTGAAACTGAATCTGAAGTTGAAGGCAAAGGGAAAATGGCTCATTTCCATGACTATACAAAGGTGAGACCATTCTATTTTTGGAGGAGGGAAGAAGTAGATAGGCATATGAAAACATTTCTTTAAGTGCATGATGCCTTTGAATCAATTATTAAAGATGCTATAATAATAAATAGCAGTTTACTTTATGCCTGAAAGTCATTATGGCTCTGATCTGTCCCTTTGCTTATGGATCCAGATCAGAGTCACTTAGGGATTCAGACTAAATTGGACCCTTGCAAACTGGATCACTTCTATGGTTGAGCTGGTGTTGTTCAGGATCCTTGGGGTTCATAAAAAACGAAGGGCTTAGAGCTCTTTCTCCTAAAACAGAATTTTGTGAGGAATGTTATGGGCCACCTGCCCACATTTTCCTGTGGCGCTGGCAAAAAGGGACCTCAACCCAAACCTGCTAAATAAGAACTGGGTTCAAGAATCTACATTATTTACAAGTTTTTTGGTGATGCTGCGGCACCCTAAACTTTGAGACTTAATGCCCTGAGGCCAACGTTGTGCTGTATCTGGTTTCAGAACCTACCAAACTGGTAAACCGAGAAGCATTTTTCTGACCATTCCTCCATGGGTATCATTTTATTTAACGTATGTGTTTACTGCACTCAGAAAAAAAGGATTTCAGCAACCCCAAAATTTCATCAGTTTTTTTAAAAAGTTCATAGCATGAAGTTTACTTTTCTAAGTTAAAGTGAAATAAATTTAATTTTATCTTGTGATAACTTTTGGTATTATAATGATAACAGGTGAGCACACTAGGCTTAGGATTCATTAATTCATATACAGAATGCAAGCAACTTGTTTTCATTTATGTAGGCTAAAGAACATTTGTTGAATAGGATATAAAATAATTTTCATTTTCTCCTCATTACACGCTTAGCACAGTGCCTGGCAAGTAGTAGATGATCCATAAGTGTTAGCTAAGATTATTTTTACTACAACCTGAGCCCTTCCTGTGATTGAGCTGCAGGATATGTGTATTAGGATGGTTTTGCTAAAGCCAATTTTATTTCAAGATCTGGAAAAATGCAATTAGGTTCTTTCCTTTCAGGTGTCACTTTCAATAAGCTTTCTTATCTCTCGTTGTTGCTGAACTGGTCATGCTGATGGTCAGTCAACAACCTTCCTTATGCAATCACTAGGTGTCAAACACTGTACCTGTGGTTGAGGGGTTCCAGGGATTTCAACATTACCCTAAAGCCTAGATTCCAGTCCTGGGTTTTTACTAAAATCAGCAAAGCAGTGTCGTGGAAGGAAGCACAGTGAATTCGGTGGATGGAGAAAACACAAACTGAGCAGAATGTTTTTCACATTACCCGCTTCTGAAGCCCAATTAGTACAATATTATGAAAATATCACGTCTCCTTCACAATATGGTTACCTCTATATAGTAGAACTAGTAGAAAATCCCTTCATTGTAATTTGACCAAGTATAGTGAACAAAGACGAGTACTTTACTTGGTAATGGGCTTCTTTTTTAATGGTTGAAAGTTTGCATTCATTCATCCAATAATCCTAGAAAATCTCAGTCTTTTTTTTTTAATTTAATTAGAGTTTACAATGTTGTGTTAATTACTGCTGTACAGCAAAATAATTCAGTTATACATACATATTCTTTTCTTTTATAGGCTTTTCCATTATGGTTTATCATAGGATAGTGAATATAGTTCTCTGTGCTATACAGTGGGACCTTGTTGTTTATCCATTCTCTATATAAAATCTTACATCTGCTAACCCAAACCTCCCACTCTATCCCTCCCTCAACCCTCTCCCCCTTGGCAACCACCAGTCTGTTCTCTATGTCCATGCTTCTGTTTCCATTTCATAGATAGGTTCATTTGTATCACATTTTAGATTCCACACATATAAGTGATATCATACGGCATTTGCCTTTCTCTTTCTGACTTACTTCGCTTAGTATGATAATCTCTAGTTGTGAAAATCTCAGTCCTGATCTCTTCAAATTTTGCCTCTTCCACATTCTCTCTATTGTATGTTTCTAGTACATTTTTAATACTATTTAAAAAAATTTTTTTAATTGTAGTTGATTTACAATGTTGTGTTAGTTTCAGGTGCACAGTAAAGAATATATATATATCCTTTTCTTAACATCTTTATTGGAGTGTAATTGCTTTACAATGTTGTGTTAGTTTCAGCTCTATGTATACATATAACCCCATATTCCCTCCCTCTTGCGTTTCCCTCCCACCCTCCCTATCCCACCCCTCTATGTGACCACAAAGCACCCAGCTGATCTCCCTGTGCTATGCGGCTGCTTCCCACTAGCTATCTATTTTACAATTGGTAGTGTATATATGTCCATGCCATTCTCTCACTTCGTCCCAGCTTACCCTTCCCCCTCCCCGTGTCCTCAAGTCCATTCTCTATGTCTGCATCTTTATTCCTGTCCTGCCCCTAGGTTCATCAGAACCATTTTTTTTCTTTTTAGATTCCATATATATGTGTTAGCATATGGTATTTGTTTTTCTCTTTCTGACTTACTTCATTCTGTATGACAGACTCTAGATCCATCCACCTCACTACAAATAACTCAATTTTGTTTCGTTTTATAGCTGAGTAATATGCCATTGTATATATGTGCCACATCTTCTTTATCCATTCGTCTGTCGATGGACACTTAGGTTGCTTCCATGTCCTGGCTACTGTAAGTAGTGCTGCAGTGAACATTGTGGTACGTGTCTCTTTTTGAATTATGCTTTTCTCAGCGTACAACATGGACCTACTGTATAGCACAGGGAACCCTACTCAATATTTTGTACTAACCTACATCGGAAAAGAATCTGAAAAAGAATATGTATATTCTGATCCAGATAAAAGTCAATGTTCAACTCAAAAGTAGCTGAATATATATATTCTTTTTCAGATTATTTTCCCATGTAGGTTATATTACAAAATATTGAGTAGAGTTCCTGTGCTATACAACAGGTCCTTGTTGTTTATCTATTTTATATACAGTAGTGTATATATGTTACTCCCAAATTCCTAATTTATCCCTCTCCCCAACCTTTCTGCTTTGGTAACCATAAGTTTGTTTTCTATGTCTTTGAGTCTGTTTCTGTTTTGTAAATAAGTTCATTTCTAGTACATTTTATGTCTCTTTCATATATTCTGTCTCATGTGTGTCTGCATTAATCCCTGATTCTTTATTTGGATCAATCTCCCAGTTCTCTAATTCTCTCTTTGGCAAGATTAATTTGTTACTTTACCTCTTACAAATAACTAGTTCTTTCTTCAGTTGTGTTCAATCTGTTTCTTAATCCACTTATTAGTGCATTTCTAGAAGTTCTGTTGGGTTATTTTTCAAATTTTCTTTGTCTTTTTTATAGTGCCTTATTTCTTGCTCCAGAGAAGCTATTCAACCTTCTCTTTCATTTCTGCAAAAATATTAAATATATGACTTTTATTTTGTGTCTGATAATTCCAATCTTTGCTGGTCAGACTTTGCTACCTGTTATTTCTATGACTCTCTCTCATGATACTTTGCTACCATGTGTACCTTTGATTTTTGATTATGAGTTCATGTTCCTTAAAGCTTTATGTGTGAGAATTTGAGGTTGAGATAAAGTTGGGTTTCTCCAGACCCTGGTCTGTGCTGGCTTCATCAAAGTGCAGTCATCCTGTGAGGACTCCTGGGAGTTAGACTGTTGGTTTTATTTATTTATCCTCAATAACTTTTTGAGGTATGGTTTACATACCATAAAATTTTCATATTTAAGTTCAACTTTATTTTTGTTCAAACTGTTAAAAGACTGTTAATATACAGAGTAAAATCTAGAATGTGACAGAAAGTTGAATGCTTGTTACATCCTTATTTTGATGAAATGGGATGAGACAAACAAAATGACTCAGGCATTTGTAAAATAAAGAATTGTTCATGAAAAATGTGGTTAAAGGGAAATATAAGTAGAATAAGTGGAAGAGGACCAGACAGTTTTATTTGGTTAATTCCTACTCATCACTTAGGGGGCTTTGTGGATACCAGTTCCTTCTGGAAGCCATCCCCCATCTCTCTCAATCCAGCTTAGGTGTCCCTTACAATATAGTCCCAAAACCCACTGTATTTTTTCAATTAGAGTAATTATCACAATGTGTTCTAAATACTTGGTTTCTTTTCTGAAGTTCCTCTAGAAAGCAGAGGTCAGCAAACTCCTGTGGGTCAAATCTGGCCCACTGTCTGTTCCTGTAAATAAAGTTTTATTGGAATACAGTCACACTCATTCATTTATGTACTATGTATAGCTACTTTATGCCATAATGGCAGAGCTAAGTAGTTGCAACAGAGATCATACAGCCTGTAAAACCTAAAATACTCTTTGATTCTTTACCAGAAAAGTTTATTCTACTCTAAAGTTTGTTCTAATCTCTATCAGGGCAGAATAGTGACTGCCTTGTTTGCTGTTTATCTCCAGCACTTACCACAGTGCTTGTCACTAGAAGGAATTAAATAAATAGAGATGAATGTATGGATTGAATGAAAAAGGTTTCAGAGACTTCAGTTTTGGGGTTATGCAGATTTTAGAATGAAGTAAACCTAATCAGAGAAACAAATAAATGTGGGTATGTAGGTAAAATCCCATTATAAAGAACTTCACTATAATGTTATATCAGGGAGATAGCTGAGTATAATAAAAATAATCAGGCAAACCTGGGTTCCATGCCTGGTCCTACCTCTCATTAGCCATGCGGTTTTGACCAAACTGTTTAACCTCATGAGTGTCAGCTTCCTTTTCTAAAGGTGGGACTCATGAGCTGCACCTTTACAAAATGCTATCAGGATTCGGTGAGATGCTGTGTACATAGCCTCCAGCACGTAACTGGTGCCCATTAAGTGTTGGTTCCTTCTTACCTTGTTTCTTTTCTATCATGATGCAGTTACTTCTTTGTCTTGCAGATGGACTGAAAACAGTCCTTTAGTGATACGGTTCTACTGACTACAAAGAAACCTCCATTACTCGTGTTTTCAATGGTCCTGATCCAGAAAAAAGTCAATGTTCAACTCAAAAGTGGTGCCACGTTGTTGAAGGCACGAAGCTGAATTTTAATCCTGCCCCAGAGGGGAAGCACCCTTCTTTCCTTCCCCTATTTCACAGTTTAAACAAACCTGCAATAAACACAGAATTCATCTGAGCTTAGAATTTATCCGTAATTTAGAAAAATGACTGAAGTGCTAGAAAAACCAATGGTTTGAGCAGGGGGCATCTCCCAGTTTTGGGTAAGTTCTGCCTAGTATAGTGTAGGTAGAATAACACTGTTCGGTCTCAGTAGGGCCCTTTACACTATACCAGTCTGCCTGTCAGCTGTGTGACTTTGGGAAGCTCACTTAACATCACTGATCTAGTTTATATTAAAATAAGCGTCCTTCCCACCATATCACAGGGTTTTGTGAGGAATAGATAAGATAATATAGGTCTTTACTGGATAGAAAATTTTTAAATGGTATAGAAATGCAAGTTTCTGCAATAGCCTGCCCACTTCCCTCCTTCTGGGAGGGATCAGAATGCTTCCTTTCTCTCCCTAATGAGTGTAGGGACTCTGACGTAGTGAGAAAGAGCGTCACTTTGGGGCAAATGGTCGAGGTACTCCTCCTCCCTCTGTCACCCAGGAACTGTGTGACCTTGGCAAGTCACCTAACCCTAGTGTCTTCCTTTGTAAAACTTGGTTAAGGATATCTGCTTCACAGGGTTCTTGTAAAGGGTTAGAGGAACTCATATATAGAAATTTCCCATCAAACCCTCACTAAATTGTTGCTACTATTATTTTTATTTTCAAGCCTTATACATTAGGAAAGAGAAATCTTTCAGTGTATGCATTTCAGTAGAATTTCCTTCCAACTGCATGTTTGGAGGTCTCCATCAATTCTTCGTTGTGAGGTTTTCTGCTCCTATTCCTAGAGGCTCCTGAGGCCTTGTTCCAGTTCCCTGCCCTAAGGCTCTTCGTACTATGGAGAGGCTGGCAAGAAGAAAATTAGCATTTCCCTTGACATTTAGTGATGAGTCTCTCATCCTTTGTAATAGGCAGAAGTATGAAAATAACGGAGCACCTGTAGATGGAGTCTTCATTAGGTGACAGATCGCCCTTTCTGCAATAATTATGCATATGAGTCGTTATATTGTGCTTGAAACATCTGCTTGACAAACCCCTTTGGAGCCACACTTTGAACAAAACTCAAGGCATATCCCCCCTTGATAGTAAAAATAAGCCACTCTACAGCCTAAAGCAACATGACATTTGCTAGCAGATATCAATATTTTTCCATCTGAGATTTAGTTGATCCTAAGCAGCCAAAAAATACCAGATGCCTCTAAGATTATTATTCATCATTATTGTTCTTATCTTTATGTATTATTAAGATCCAACAAAGTGATATTAAGATGGTTCATATGAGTGCCCCTTTTTCTCATATTAGTTCAGCGTTTTTCTCAGAAGTCTTCTTGTTCACAAATGTCCAAGAAAATAGCCGGGCAAAGGAAAAATCTAGGTGGAAAATTGAAAGGACTTCTCTAGCACATTCCAAAGATAGAGAGGGAGGCATGTTTCCATGCATAGTTCTTCCATCTATCACTGCACACTGCAACTGAATTGATGTTTAAGTATGTGTGATGGGTCCAAAATAGCTAGCACTTCTGTATTTCCCTCTGTTATGGAGGGTAGAGATATGCTTACAAAAGCTCTTCTAATACTTGAGAGAAAATTCTAGTCATTTTAAAATTAAAATTTATAAAAGTTTTCCCTTATCTTTCCTAATATTTTTTCCACCTCAAATCCATCCACTGGGCCTTATAGAGCTTAACAGACTCCAGGCTAAGAACTCCTAGACCTGTAGTGACAACCTACATCACTTTCAATATGACGTGGAAATAAGAGAACACTCAGTATCTAAACGAAAATGCGTAAGATTCATTTAAAATCTCTGAGAGTTCTCTCCTACATTACTTGCAGGCAATCGATGATTCTCTATCCCTTTATATTTCAAGACATGTCTAAGAAAAGGGAATTTTTCTTGTGTAGAGCCAAGTATAGATTTACTCCTACTGACATTTACAAGTCCAGAGTATTACTCTAGGAAATTGTTTCCTTTTATGACTTTGTTCCCTCAAGCCACACAAGCCTGAGGAAAGACAACCAAAGTATGAAGGCAGAAGTAGGCCATATCATAGCAGCAGTCTTTGATTTTAGCCACCCTAGCTCTGGATTGGTGTACAGTCTGACTATTGCTCTCTAACAGTAACTGGAAGGACCCTTTGATGGAAAATATGACATATAATTATTATTTATCAATGATAATCATAGCTTCATTTACTGAACATTTTTTATTTGTCAGGCACTTTTCTAAGTGCTTTATGTTTTTATGTCCTGTAATCCTCACAGCAATCCTTTTAGATGGGCACTACTATTATTAATTTTATAAATGAAGAAATTTGCCGCCATTCACAGAGCTAATAGGTGGTGGAACAGAGACTCACACTTGGCTTGTCTGACTCCATCCTCTCAGCTACCCGCCCAACCTCCAGATGAGAGCAACCCTGGGATTTTACTGTATGGTCATCTTGGACATGGATCCCTGCCCTACACTGTGTGTTATACACAATAGGATTCTGGCACCTACTTCCGGTTTCTCAGACTGCAGAACTGGGGAGGTCTTATTGATGAGAACAGCCTCAGTCTGGCCTGGGCCATTATCTCTTCTGTCAGGTCCTGCTGAGGGACTCTTGGGTGTCCCACACCGTTCTTGTTCCATCCTACTCCAGTCTCAGATGGTCATGTCCTCTTTATTCTTTTTTTTTTTTTTTTTTTTTTTTTGCGGTACGCGGGCCTCTCACTGCTGTGGCCTCTCCCATTGCATAGCACAGGCTCCGGACGCGCAGGCTCAGCGGCCATGGCTCACGGGCCCAGCCGCTCTGCGGCATGTGGGATCTTCCCGGACCGGGGCACGAACCCGTGTCCCCTGCATAGGCAGGCGGACTCTCAACCACTGCGCCACCAGGGAAGCCCTGTCCTCTTTATTCTGACTCTTTTCTCAGTACACATGATTACTCAGCCTTTGCCAGAGCGTCACAGTCCAGGCGGGAGCTTGCTAAAGAGTGCTGACCTCTCCCACGTGTGTCATGCATGAACCCCAGGATAGCTGCACGGTGCTAGAATGCTCTGTCTTATTAGCAATGTGAACACTTTGTGCTGTGTCACTAACTTTGTCTACCTGCAATTCTGCACTTCCTGGCCCTTTATTCTCCAGCCAGCTGTGCCTGTGATCTCCAGGCTGTGGTGACCAGAGGGCAGAAGTTGCTTTCCTCACTTTCCCAGGAAGAGGAACTTCCTGATTGGGGTCTGAGCCGAAGCAGCTTTTCCTGTATTGCAATCTTTGGGGGATTTTCATGAACTATTCCATGTCACTACACAAGAGGTGCAGGTGTTGGGGCAGCATTTGGTCATTCATGATACATTTATTAAGCACCAATTGTGTTCCAAGCATTCTGCTGAGCACTGGGGTTGCCATGGCGACCAAGATAGAAATTGTTTCTGCTTTCATAGTTTACTATTCTTGAACAAATCAGACCCATGAAGAGGCTATTGTAATGTGATTTGATAAAGACTCTGATAAGGCAATAACAGAACATTCTGAGAGCACATAGAAGGGGCACCTACTCCAGACTTGAAGGGCTGAGGCAAATTACCTAGTGGAAGTGACATCTGAGACTTAAAAAAGTTGAGTCAGAAGAAGTTAGGCAGGTAAAGAGATTGGTATAGTGGGGTAGCAAGGAGGAGAAAGAATGTTCAAGAAAGAGGTAATAGCAAATTCAAAGGCCTAGAGGCAAAGAACACATGCAGGGCCTGGGTGACAACAATTAGCTCAGGATAGCTGAAGTGGAGTTTGAAATAGGGTGTGGCAAGATATGAAGCTGAACTGATGAGCAGGGGTTGGGAAATGAAGGGTAGCTATCATTTAATCTTACTCTGTATCTCATGGGTACCACTTGCTTTCAACAGACTAAATACTTGGGTATTTAGTAGCAGGGGATGGGACTGAGGAGTTACATTTGTTAAGTCCTGCTGTGTGCCGAGGATGATGGAAGGTCTCAGAGACCTTTGGTCTGGGACCTTAGCCCATACCATCCAGGGACCCCAAACCAGCCAAGTGCCTCCCTGGCCCGGGTAGAATCCCTTGCGGTTCAAGACATGTCAGAGTCTTCCTTCTGCTGTTTCCAGTAGTGCTCCCCACTCTAAAAACTAGTGCCCTTAATCAAGTTCCCCTCTGTTATCTCTTCTGCTGCTACATCCACAGCCAGGCCTGACATGGCCACTCTTACTGGGGTTGACCTCACTGTACCACCAGGTACCAGGGACTGAGCCAGCCCTTTCACATTCACCAGCAACTCTAACTTGTACGGGCAGTTATCTCCATTTGTACAAAGCGGGAAACTGAGGCTCAGGGACATCAAATTATTTGTCACAAGCCACAAAGCTGTAAGTGGTAAGGCAGAATTTGGAGCTGGTCTGATTTCAAAGCCACTACAATCACACAGCTGTGCCTCTTTCCCTGTCAGCATTGTAGTTCTTATTAGGATCCTTTAAGTCTGCTCTTTAGGTTTTCTTATTGATACTTTTCTGGAAGATGAGTCCCCCCAAAATTGGGTCAGATGCATCCAAGGGGCCTCTCCAAGAGTTGTCCCTTACATGTGTCCCTCGTACAGAGGAAGCACTGAATTCAGACACCACAGACCTTCAGGGTATGTTCAATAACCAACAGCAGCATGCCCTACCAGGCTCTATCCCCAAGATTTAAGACAACCTTCACTACCCCACTTTGATTAAGAATATGACAATAATTTCTGATGTTGGCTAGCATTTTTAAATTCCTCTCAAGGGATTTGGTGATTTTTTTTTTTTATGCGGGTAGATATTTAGGCAGCCCTTGGCCTATCTGAGCATATCGCCTACGTGGGATTCGCAGACGAGGTTTCTTCTTTGCGACCCTCCCCGGATTCTCACTGCATGTTGTTTTTGGTTTACTTTTATTTTGGTCACCTTTTCTCATTACCATTTTAATGTTAATTTTCATGCTAAATAAAATAGGTTTTCCTGTCCCTCAGCTCCCTCCTGCCTCTTCTCTCAAACACCAATAAAGCCCAGGGACAAGTCTTAATAGAGTCTAACAGTGGAGATGGACGTATTCACTAGGGAGGGCTCCAGCTTCAGACAGGGATACTAATGAATCAGTCACAGGCTTTTATTAAGTGTTTCTTCGCTAAAAGCGTAGCTTTCCTTGCAGCCATTTGGCTCTGGCTCTGTACTGCTGAAGGTAGTCTAGACCCTGTCACTAATTACTCTTCTTCCTGGCAGCAAGTAGAAGAAGCAATTTTCAAATTGTTTTTATTGCTCACAGGGCAGTTTCTCCAGAATACTACTCTCTATAAAAAAGGGGATATAATTATTTCCAGTTAACATAGTCAAAAGATTTTATAGAGGAAGGCAGTTTATGTAGTAGTTAGAAGTACACAATTTGAAGTCAACAGACCTGAGGGTGAATTCTTGGCTCTATCCTTTACTAACTGGTGTAAGTCACTTAAATTCTTTGAACCCCAGTTTCTCCCTCTGCAAAATGGGAATAATATTAGTTCATAGGGCTGATATAAGGATTAAGTTAGTAGAGATTAAATAAGAGTAAATAGTTTGGCTCAGGAGGTATGGTTATTATTGTTGTTGCTTATTATTATCAAGAAAGCCATCTACCTGTGTCTCTTCAGGCCAATCTGATATATTTTCATCTTTTCCTTGTGATTCTCTTTTCTCCATACAAATTCTCATTCTCCTTCAAAGGTAGGGCATGATCTTTCTTTCAGGAATACTCTGACTCTTACCTTTCATGATTACATGATAAAATTAAGGTTCAAAGAAATTGCAGTTGACTTCTTGTTTTCATTTAACCTTCTTCATTAAGATGACTGTTTTCATTGCAGAATGATGAGATGGAGCTTGTCCGAACTGGCTATGGGAAGGATATGGTAAAAGTTCTCCATATTCAGCGAGATGGAAAATATCACAGCATTAAAGAAGTGTCAGCTTCAGTGCAACTTACTCTGAGCTCCAAAAAAGATTACCTGCATGGAGACAATTCAGACCTCATCCCTACAGACACCATCAAGAACACAGTTCACGTCCTGGCAAAGTTCAAAGGTGTATGTGTCATTCTACTTCTTAGCTGCTGCCCATCTGGATGCAGAAATCACCGTACTATGTTATGAGGATACTACTTGCTTATTTCAAGTTCCCTGTACTTTTTAACCCTATTTTTACATTTAAACCATTGAAAAAAATTCCTTTTCTAATTCTAAAAGTCTCAGCTTTACAGAAAATCTTGCTTTTTTTTTTAAACTTACCTCTTTATTCTCTTTTCTTTTCTTCTTTTTTCCCCATTTGTTCTCTTTTCTTGTTTCTCAACTCACTACAACATCTTTTAGGCAGAGAATCCTACTTGACAAATTTACATGTTATCTGTTAATTAGGATCATTGGCAAATCAAGGCCCTGAGAAAATTTCCTAATAGAATTTTACACATTTTTGTCATGCAATTATTTGAGTCCTATTATTTTTTTCTTTTAGAATGGTGTGCATTTATAGAAGAAAGTACCATTTCTCTTCTTGGTATTACTCTAGAAGAAAATCAAGTATAAGATACATTTCGAGATCTGTCCAACTTTTAATACCTTCCTGATTTTCCCAACTCCGTGACCACTTAGCATCCACATTTGATGGTAGTTGTACTTTTCAGAAGGGTCTTGGAACGGATAGACTCTAATCTCTTAGCACTTTTACCTCAGGTTTCTCTAAGTGTGAGTGAAACTGTGCTGGACGACCAGCAGATTTCTGGGCAATTCAAGATAATTTTTTTATTTGCTAAGAAGTCTAGAAAGGCAAGAAATGTAGACTGGAAAGCTTCTTTTCTCATGCTTTTGCATGAAATTCACACCCATAATACACAAAATGAGCAAGCTAATTTTTTTTTTTAGAAATTTATTTATTTATGGCTGCATTGCGTCTTCGTTGCTGCATGCGGCTTTCTCTAGTTGCGGCGAGTGGGGTCTACTCTTCGTTGCGGTGCGCAGGCTTCTCATTGTGGTGGCTTCTCTTGTTGCGGAGCATGAGCTCTAGGCACGCGGGCTTCAGTTGTTGTGGCTCACGGGCTCTAGAGCGCAGGCTCAGTAGTTGTGGCACACAGGCTTAGTTGCTCCGCAACATGTGGGATCTTCCCAGGCCAGGGCTCGAACCCGTTTCCCCTAAATTGGCAGGCGGATTCTTAACAACTGTGCCACCAGGGAAGCCCAAACAAACTAATTGAAATATTATTTCTGCAAGGTCTGTCTACACCCTGAACCTTTCTCTTGCTAATCAGAATGGCCCAGCAAGTATAGGCAAGGCTATGGAAAAAGGCATTGCTTTCTTTAAAAATGAATTGAAAATAAGCTCTGTACTGTGTTAGAGAAGAGGGTCTCTATATAACACAAATTCTTATATTTCCTGTACTATGTGAGAAGTTCAGAAAAGTGAAAGAATGGACCTGGATGTTAAAAACAATTTAAATGTATTCATTGTAGATAGAGTGACTGCATAATTTCTTATCCAAACCAGGATACTTTTCAGAGTGAAATAGGATGCTTATTAATAATTATTCTGAGACAACAGGTATAAAACAAAACTATCCTTGGGAAACCTATACAGTCTACCTTAATTATAGGCAAAGCCATAAATAATCTGTAGACTGTACTAGGACCATAAAACATTGCCTAGAGATTAACCTGAAGAATTTGGATGGAAGTAGGGAGCTGCTTTATGGCGGTGGAGAGCTGGGGATGGTCAATAGAAGGCCTGTTTGCAAGGCAAGGAAGTTGAAGTGACCCTTCATTAACATTTTTCTTTGGGAAACTGGGAGGTCTGTTTCCCAGCCTCATGAAGAGAGCAGAGTGTTTTGAAGTATCCTGCAGTACTTTAGCTGGCATGGGTGATGATTGAGCTCACCGTGAGGAGAATCTGGACGTTAAGTTCCTTTCTGCTCGTCCACTGATGGATAGACACATCCTCTCCTGCACACAGTTTTCTTTTAAAAACAGGATAGTCTCACCTGGTGATGGTGATCCATTAACTACACTTAGGAGCCCTTGTGAAAAATTGGGATTAGGACCAATTCATCTCTAATTCTTTCTAATTCTTTGTTTCTCTGACTCTAAAAAACACTTTATCAGGAAAAAGAGTCCCATGGATATTTAAAAATGATTTTTAAGTAGGACACGTATTTCTGATCATTCACATTTATTTCTTTTTACAGATCAAAAGCATAGAAACTTTTGCTGTGAATATCTGTGAGCATTTCCTTTCTTCTTTTAACCATGTTATTCGAGTTCAAGTCCATGTGGAAGAAGTCCCTTGGAAGCGTTTTGAAAAGGTTACCTCACTTATTCGTGCTCTCAGTTTAATTAAAGAAATTGGCTTTATGACATATGTTGAAATTTTACTGGAAATATTTTTTTTTCTAATTTTCAGAATGGAGTTAAGCATGTCCATGCATTTATTCATACTCCCACTGGAACGCACTTCTGTGAGGTTGAACAGTTGAGGAGTGGTGAGAAAATGTTTTTCATGTTTTGATTCTGCAATAGCAATTTCAGGGTTTTTTTTTTTTTTTTTCTTCTAAACAACTCTGTTTATTAACACCCAGGAAAACTGTAGAGAATTTTGAAGTCTTTTAAAGCTGAGATGGGAATGAACAGTGTGACCTTGGATTACATTAAAGAGCTATCTGCTTTTTATCTTAAAAATATAAAAATGAAATAATACCCTTTGCAACAAATCTGTGGGTTGAGTGGGGTAGATCATTTTTATTGCATGATTTTGAAGTGAGGGAAAAAAGGGCACAGGCTGACAAAAGCTCAAATCTCTGAATTTTCTGACCAGTAATTTTTGTACCATACCATGCTTTGATTATAATAACCTTTATAGGAAATACCTAGAAAATAACAATCACATTTCCTTGAAATTTTGTCATAATAATAAAACCACTGATATTATTATAGTTACCATAAAATAAACCTCATTTAAAAATAGCAGTGACAATTATATAATTCTTTCTATTTACCAAGAAATCTAAAAATTAACTGTGGAACATAATTACAATATAGACCTCATTAGTACTGATTATTGAACTTAGCAAAGTGTGTCTTCCACTGATTTGTTGAGGTTGTCAGAGCAGAGTTCAATAATTGACTAAGACTTAGACTAGAAGACCTCTAAGAACCATAGAACCACCATGGTAGAAATGTCTCTATCCTAATAAAAAATAAACTTTAATAATCATTATAAATTGAGAGTGTGGACTCTGAAATTTTTCTTTTCTATTTTCCTTTTCTCTTTTTTCTTCTCCTTTCCTTCCCTTTCCTGCTTGTTTCTTTCATTTTATTTTTTTTCCTTTCTGTATCTCTTTTTCTTTCTTCTCTAGCTCTCTTTAGTAAGAATTTGAGGTGACATCTCATAAATGTCAGAAATTTTAAAAGGTTAATAAAATATAAGTTCTTCTCATTCTAAGTTCTATTGGATAATGCCTTCCCTTAGGAAGTCCTGGTGTTTTAGCTATCATTTAATATTTTTCCCTATCTGTATTAAATTCTAGACACAGCCAGGGCCTTTTCAGTGTTTGATTAACAGTTATGAAATTATTATTATATAAAGAAGACGGAATAACTAGTTGTTAAGTTGAAAAGATAATGATTTTTTAAATCCTCCAAATATGTAGTCATGTGATATATTAACTTGTTTACTGAGCTGTTTGTTAGTTAAAATGTAACTTCCTTTCTTTCCTTCCTTCTTTCTTGCTTTATGTATGTGACTTTGGAGGAGAGAGTTTCCTGATTCCCCAGGCCAGTGTTTTCCTACCCAAATCACAGTGAATACCCCTGTAAAATTATAAACTTTAAACTGGCACTTCCCAGCAGAAATATAATGCAAGCCACATATCTAATTTTAAAATTTCCTAGTAGTCACATTAGAAAAGTAGAAACAAATTAATGTTAACAATACTTTTTATTTAACCTAATATATCCCAAATGCCACTTACATATGTAATAAATATAAAAATTATTAATGAAATATTTAATATTTGAATTTCTGTGTTTATTTTATATTTACAGGACATCTCATTTCCCATTTACCATATTCCAAGGGCTTCATAGCCACATGTGGCTAGTGGCTGCCATATTGGTTAGCTTTAAACCATTTTGAGTGATTTTTGCAATACTTAACATGTTTCTCATTCCACTTTTAATTATGTAAAATAATAGCAGGGGCTAGAATTAGATTTCAGGAGAACTAACTAAAAAGATAAGAGCCTGTATAAAATATATTTATGTCATTGATTGAAATACTATTCATTCAATAATGATTTTGAGGACTTGTTAGGTATACTAGTGGTGGTAGATTCAGACGTGAATAAGACATTCTCTGACCCTCGTGAGTTCACAGTAGATGAATAGTAGGAGATAGACTTATAAATAGATTTATTGCAATATGAGGGGCTAAAGACCACTATGAAGGAATTAAAGGTATGCTATGGGAGTAAAGAGGTGCAGAAAACTAACTCTTCCTAGGGCAGTCTGGAAGGCTTGATGGGGGAGGAGAAAATATTCCAACTGACTTTTGAAAAATGATTCAGAATGTGCTGGACATAGAAAGGGGAAAGGAAATTACAGGCAGAAGAAACAGAATGTACATGGGTAGGAGTCATAAAGAGTGGAAGAGGGAAACAAATATTTTGAGCATCTGCCTTATGTAGATCACCATACTAGGCAAATGATTTTAGTATTGAAAGGGCAAAGAATTTGAGCAATGGTAGTAGGGTTGAAGGGTTCAGTTTTTAGAATGTAAGGAGCAGAGATGAGGATGAAGAGCTTGGTTTGGGCCTAATGTACCATACTAGCAAGATTGGCCTAACTAGGGAATTCCTGGCGGTCCAGTGGTTAGGACTCTGCACTTTCACTGTTGAGGGCCCGGGTTTGATCTCTGGTCAGGGGACTAAGATCTTGCAAGCCGTGCAGCATGGCCAAAAAAAAAAAAAAAAAAATTGGTGTAACTAGGAGGCAGTTTTTGCATGGTAGTTAAGTCCATAGGTCTTGTCAGACTAGACTGTTTTCATTTTGTTTTTGTTTTATTTTCCTGTTTTGCTATTTTTATTAACAGATTTTTTTAAACCTTTTCTTAAATTGAAGTATAGTTAATTTACAATGTTGTGTTAGTTTCAGGTGTACAGTAAAGTGATTCAGTTATACACACACACACATACATACATGTATATGTATATATATATATTCTTTTTCAGATTCTTTTCCACTAGAGATTATTACAAGATACTGAATATAGTTCCATGTACTATACAGTAGGTCCTTGGTGTTTATTTATTTTATATATAGTGGTGTGTATATGTTAATCCCAAATTCCCAATTTATCTCCCCCGCAACTCCTTCTATCCCCTTTGGTAACCATAAATTTGTTTTCTATTTCTGTGGGTCTATTTCTATTTTGTAAATAAGTCCATTTGTATCTTTTTTTTAGATTCCACATGTAAGTGATATCATATGATATTTGTCTTTCTCTATCTGATTTACTTCACTTAATATGATAATCTCTAGGTCCATCCATATTGCTGCAGATGTCATTATTTCACACTTTTTTATGGCTGAGTAATATTCTTTATCCATTCATCTGTTGATGGACATTTAGGTTGCTTCCATGTCTTGGCTACTGTAAACAGTGTGGCTGTGAACATTGGGATGCATGTATCTTTTCAAATCAGAATTTTCTCTGGATACATGCCCAGGAGTGGGATTGCAGGATCATATGATTAACTCTATTTTTAGTATTTTTAGTTTTTTAAGGAACCTCCATATTGTTCTCCATAGTGGCTGCACTAAATTACCTTCCCACCAACAGTGCAGGAAGGTTCCTTTTTCTCCACACCCTCTCCAGCTTTTAGTATTAATAGACATTTTAATAATGGCCATTCTGACCTGTGAGAGTGATACCTCATTGTAGTTTTGATTTGCATTTCTCTAATAATTAGCAATATTGAGCATCTGTTCAAGTGCCTGTTGGCCATTTGTATGTCTTCTCTGGAGAAATGTCTATTTAGGTCTTCTGTCCATTTTTTTTATTGGGTTCTTTGTTTCTTTGATATTAAGCTGTATGAGCTGTTTGTACATTTTGGAAATTAATCCCTCGTCAGTAGCATTGTTTGCAAATATTTTCTCCCAGTCCATAGGTTGTCTATTCATTTTGTTTATGGTTTCTTTTGCCATGCAAAACTTTTAAGTTTAGTTAGGTCCAATTTGTTTATTTCTGGTTTTATTTCTATTACTCTAGGAGGTGAATCCATAAAAGTATTTCTGCGATTTATGTCAAACAGTGTTCTGCCAATGTTTTCCTCTAGGAGTTTTATACTATCCAGTCTTACATTTATGTCTTTAATCCATTTTGAGTTTATTTTTGTATATGGTATTAGAGAATGTTCTATGTTCATTCTTTTACATGTAGCTGTCCTCTTTTCCCAGCACCACTTATTGAAGAGACTGTCTTTTCTCCATTGTAAATTCTTGCCTCTTTGTCATAGATTAATTGACCATAAGTGCATGGGTTTATTTCTGGGCTTTCTATCCTGTAACATTGATCTATATGTCTGTTCTTGTGCTAGTACCATACTGTTTTGATTACTGTAGCTTTGTACTATAGTCTGAAGTCACGGAGCATGATGTCTCCAGCTCTGTTCTTCTTTCTCAAGATTGCTTTTGCTATTCAGGTCTTTTGTGTTTCCATACGAATTAAAAATTTTTTTGCTCGATTTCTGTGAAAAATGTCATTGGTAATTTGATAGGGATTGTATTGAATCTGTAGATTGCCTTGGGTAGTATGGTCATCTTAACAATATTGATTCTTCCAATCCAAGAACATGGTATACGTTTCCATCTGTTTGTGTCATCTTGAAGTTCTTTCATCAGTGTCTTACAGTTTTTGGAGTACAGGTCTTCTGCCTCCTTAGGTAGGTTTATTTCTAGGTATTTTATTCCTTTTGATGCGATGGTAAATGGGATTGTTCCTTAATTTCTCTTTCCGATCTTTCATTGTTAGTGTATAGAAATGCAACAGATTTCTCTGTATTAATTTTGTATCCAGCAACTTTACCAAACTCATTGATGAGCTTAGTAGTTTTCTGGCAGCATCTTTAGGATGTTCTATGTATAGCATCATGTCATCAGCAAACAGTGACAGTTTTACTTCTTTTCCAATTTGGATTCCTTTTATTTATTTTGCTTCTCTGATTTCTGTGGCTAGGACTTCCAGAACTATGTTGAATAAAAGTGGCTAGAGTGAGCATCCTTGTCTTGTTCCAGATCTTAGAGGAAATGCTTTCAGCTTCTCACCATTGAGTATGATGTTAGCTGTGGGTTTGTCATATATGGCCTTTATTATGTTGAGGTATGTTCTCTCTATGCTCACTTTCTGGAGAGTTTTTATCATAAATGGATGTTGAATTTTATCAAAAGCTTTTTCTGCATCAATTGAGATGACCATATGGTTTTTATTCTTCAATTTGTTAATGTGGTGTATCACACTGATGGATTTGTGGATTTTGAAAAGTCCTTGCATCCCTGGGACAAATCCCACTTGATTATGTTGTATGAGCCTTTTAATGTACTGTTGGATTCAGTTTGCTAGTATTTTGTTGAAGATTTTTGCATTTATGTTCATCAGTGTTATTTACCTACAATTTTCTTTTTTTGTGATATCTTTGTCTGGTTTTGGTATCAGGGTGATGGTGGCCTTATAGAACGAATTTGGAAGTGTTCCTTCCTCTGCAATTTTTTGGAATAGTTTCAGAAGGGTAGGTGCTAACTCTTCTCTAAATGTTTCATAGAATTCACCTGTGATGCCATCTGGTCCAGCAATTTTATTCATTGGGAGTTTTTAAATTACTGATTCCATTTCACTACTGTTAATTGTCCTGTGCATATTTTCTATTTCTCCCTGGTTCAGTCTTGGGAGATTGTACCTTTCTAAGAATTTGTCCATTTCTTCTAGGTTGTCCAATTTATTGGCATATTGTATTTCTGTGGTGTCAGTTGTAACTTCTCCTTCTTCATTTCTGATTTTGATTTGGGCCCTCTATCTTTTTTTCTTCATGAGTCTGGCTAAAGGTTTATCAATTTTGTTTATCTTTTCAAGGAACCAGTTTTAGTTTCATTGATCTTTTCTATTTTTTCTTTTGTCTCTATTTCATTTATTTCTGCTCTGATCTTTATGATTTCTTTCCTTATACTAACTTTGGGTTTTGTTTATTCTTCTTTCTCTAGTTGCTTTATGCATAGGATTAGGTTGTTTATTTGAGATTTTTCTTGTTTCCTGAGGTAAGCTTGTATTGCTATAAACGTCCCTCTTAGAACTGCTTTTTCTGTGTCCCATAGGTTTTGGATCATTGTGTTTTCATTTTCACTTGTCTCTAGGTATTTTTTGATTTCCTCTTTGACTTCTTCAGTGATCCATTGGCTGTTTAGCAACATATTGTTTAGCCTCCACGTGTTTGTGGTTTTTTGCAATTTTTTTCTTGTAGTTGATTTCTAGCCTCATAGTGCTGCTGTTGGAAAAGATCTTGATATGATTTCAATTTTCTTAAATTTACCAAGGCTTGCTTTGTTGCTCAGTGTGTGATCTATCCTGGAGAATGTTCCATGTGCACTTGAAAAGAATGTGTATTCTGCTGCTTTCAGATGGAATGTTCTATAAATATCAAGTAAGGCCAGCTGATCTAATGTATCATTTAAGGTCTGTGTTTCCTTATTGATTTTCTATCTGGATGATCTGTCCATTGATGTAATGGAGAGCTAATGTCCCCCACTATTATTATGTTACTGTCAATTTCTCCTTTTATGTCTGTTAACATTTGCCATATATATTAAGGTGCTCCCATGTTGGGTGCATATATATTTACAATTGTTATATCTTCTTTTTGGGTTGATCCTTTGATTATTATGGAGTGTCCTTTGTCTCTTGTGACAGTCTTTATTTTAAAGTCTATTTTGTCTGATATAAGTATTGTCACTTCAGCTTTCTTTTGATTTCCATTTGCATGGAATACCTTTTTCTATCCCCTCATTTTCAGTCTGGTGTGTCTCTAGGTCTTAAGTGAGTCTCTTGTAGGCAGCACATATATGGATGCTGCTTTTTTATCCATTAACCAGTCTATGTCTTTTGGTTGAACCATTTAGTCCATTTATGTTTAGGATAATTATCAATATGTATGTTCCTATTGTCATTTTGTTAATGTTTTGGATTTGTTTTGGTAGTTCTTCTTTTTTCCCCTTTCTTCTTTTGTTCCCTTCTCTTGTAGTTTGATGACTATCTTTAGTATTATGTTTGGATTTCTTTTTCTTTTTTGCGGGCATTTTTGTTTTGTGTTTACCATGAGGTTTTTGTATAGCAATCTCTCTATATATAGATACCTTGCATTTGTACTCTGCTCCCTTCATGATTACTGTTTTTGATATTATATTTTACGTCTAATTGTTCTGTGTATCCCTTAACTGCTTATCATGGATACAAATGAATTGACTACTTTTGTCTTTTAACCTCCCTACTAGCATTGCATGTGGATGATTTCCTAACTTTATTGTATGAATACTGAACTGTTTTTGAATTTGAGCTTCTGTACTTAATAACTTTGTGACTGTGAGCACATTAAATATACTACTTCAGTGTTTTTTTTTTTATTTCTAACATGAGAATAACAGTGCCTACCTCAGCAATTACCCAGAGAATGAAAGGAGATAAATGTTAATTTAACATTTAGCACAGTACCTGGCACATAAGAAGCACTCCTTGAAAGAAAGCTGTTATTATTATTATTTTGAATGATAATAGAGATCCAGGAAAGGTCTTTATGTGTATGTGTGTACTGTTTAGTAATTCTGACCAAGGTTATGGTAAACTGGCTGGAGAAACAGGCAGTAGTGAGACATTTGGAGACTTGTTGCAGAGATGAAGAAGTGATGGAGTCTGAACTAAGGCAGAAGAGGTAGAGATGAAAAGACTACAGAGGTTGGGGAGAGACATTATGTGAGGCATTTCTGAAGTGTTCTTATAAGTCTGAGTATTTGCGTAAGGATGGAAGGTTAGAGAGAAAGAGGGGTTAAGGTTATCCTAAAGTCGGGGGCTTGTGGGTGTTGACTAAGAATAATACATATAATGAGGAAGTTTCCAGAGGAAGCTGGTAAGTTTGGGAATAAGGGATGGATTTGGAGACTATCTATTTCCAAATTGGTTGGTGAAGCCATGGGGAAGAAGGAACAATCCAGAAAAACATATAAAGTGAGAAGAGGAAAGATGAGAGGGCCTGGGGAAAATTCCCCAGTTTAAGTGTTGGACAGTTTAAAGAGTGAGAGAGAAGAATGGTCAGAGGGACAGGTGGAGACTTGGAGACAGTGGTGCCATGGAAGCAAAGGGAAAATACATTTCAAGAAATGAGGGATAGTTATTGAGATAATAGAATGCATAATAAGTAGGCTTATATGTAGTGGCTTCACACATGAAGTTTACAGCTTTTTGTAAAAGTCAAGTTCAGTGTGTGTGTGTGTGTGTGTGTGTGTGTGTGTGTGTGTGTGTGTGTG